>NW_028191026.1:6000000-6453823 GCF_048542155.1 Nylanderia fulva | reverse complement strand
GAATTAATAAATAAAAAAATTAAAATAAAAAAATTACCTAATTTGATAACTTTTTTTAACACGTTCAATATATGCAAAATATGACGTAATAAATTTGCCATCTATTAATATCTATTATTTTGAAACTTATATAATCGATAGTGTGATGCGAATGTATAAATAGATATGTTAATAAAAGACAATGATTTTTATATTTTCAAATATACATAATTCTTTTGTATTGAAGAAGACGATAAAAACTTATAATTGATATTAGATTTTGTATGATATTAGCATAATTTCAGATGTTGCAAATTCATCTCAATTTTAGAATCTCAATTTTAATTCCTCAGTTTCCGATTCAGCGACTTTTGGACCGATATATTTTGCTTTTCTACATCTTTGTAGGGAAATCAAAAGAAAACATAGGAATTAAAATCTCGAACTGAGATTTATTCACAAACATCTGCGTTGAGTTCGCATAGTTTGTTCATTTTGAGTTTGTATTTAATCCATGAAGTTTTATATTCTTATAAAGTTTAGATTATTAAAATATATACACCCTATATATACGCGCAAATAAAACTACATAAAATTGTAGAATATTCTTATATAAACTATTTGTACATGCATCATTTATTAAATATTCGTATTGTAATTCGGAAATTTTATTTTAGCTGGGAATTTTATCTGTTAAGATTTAAAAAATGCAAAATGTAAATCTATCTCTTTCCCTTTCTCTCCTATCGAGAACATTTCATAATGCACAGCACTGGAGTTGTAAATTGTAAAATATGAATACATAAAAGTTGGTAAAATTAAAAAAAATAAATGATAACTTGAAATAAAATTATTTTGTATTACATGTGCAGGCAATGTGGCACTTTCGGTGCACGATTTTTGTGCCGAAAGTAACCAATTTCCACCATCGACTTACAATATATTACATACTTATGTTCAATGCATCCCAACCCGGTTTCAATATCCTCCCAAGCCGGTTTCAATGTTTTTCCTACGGGTTTCAACGCCATCTCCCAGCACACACGAAAAATAACTGGCACACTACCGCCACTTCGCGCCTGCCCAACACGCATCTAACCTATCAGCTACTCGTATCTCGTATCTCACTCGCTTCACGTAACATATCACCTACTCGCATATCAGTCATCTCTGCGTTACACAAAACTAAATTCATTAAACACATACAGTGTTCAAAATAATCAAATATAAAAAAACAATCCTAAAACTATGACAAGTGACAACATAATGGAATTATCAACTAGCGAAAACGAACTAACACCTCCTGAAATAACAGAAACCGCTGAAGCTACGATACAAAGTCTCTTACCCCCAAAATCGAGAGAAAAATACGAAACAGCATACAGCAAGTTTATAGCATGGAGAGCTAAAAAAAAACCAAATCGATGTCTGAAAAGGTACTTCTCGCATATTTCATAGAGCTATCGAAATCTAACAAGCCATCGACTATGTGGGCAACATACTCTATGCTCAAGACTACAATAAATATAAAAAATAATATCAACATCAACAAATACGAAAACCTCACTTCATTTCTAAAAACACAGTCAAAAGGATTTCAGTCCAAAAAAGCGAACACTTTGACGCCGGAACAAATTAAAAAGTTTCTCGATGAAGCACCAGATCAAACACACTTAGCGACAAAGGTAAATATCAAACATAAAAATACATTATTACATAATAACTAAAATATTAAACATAATTACAAATATAAAGTAAATAATATAACCATACCACAAAAAACTTCAAACATTATACACACGCATACTCAACTATTTACAAATTTATACATTACATATATTATTTACAGCTCGCTACGACTCTGTGAAGTTGGCACGGCTTTTTTCGATTTTTAAAAAAAACATATGAGTTCTAGTAGCACTTTTAAGAGTTCTAGAGTTCCTGATAGGTTTCGCAAATAGTTCTGTCAATTTGAGGTCAAAAAACGAATTTTTTAAAAATGTCGTGCTAACTTCCCGTAGCACGACACTTATGCAAAAAAAATTTTTTATTCATGTATTTCGATAGATTTCGACGAGATCTAGAGTTCCTGATAGATTTTAACAATAGTTCCGGCGAACTATGCATTCTACGAGTTAAAAAACAAAATTTAAACGATATTTGTAAAAATTTTATTTTGTTGTGCTAATAGAAATATTCATTTCTCACGGCGCAATTTGCGAGCTCTAGGATAGTTCTGACCTCCAAAATAATGTTCGACAATAGGTCTGTCGATTAACCATAATTAACTTAATTAATTAATAAGCTATTATAGCAAGACATCGCGGAAGAGTGTCGTGCTGGTAGAAATATCTATTTCTCTGGGCGCATTTTACAAGTTCTAGGATAGTTCTGACCTCCAAAATAATTTTTGATAATAGTTCTGTCGATTAACAGTAATTAACTTAAATAATTAATAAGATAATTATAGCACGACACTCGAACAAAAAGTGTCGTGCTAAGTATATATCGCAGTTCTAGGAGGGGTTTTGGCCAGTTCTCGTAGAGTTCTATGCTTTGCAATTATTTTTAAAAATAGTTCCGGCGAGTAAACATTTTTTAATAATTTTTAAAATTTTTTAATGTCCGATTTCAGCACGACACTCGAGCAAAGGGTGTCGTGCTGAGTATATATCGCAGTTCTAGGGGGAGTTTTGGCTAGTTCTCGTAGAGTTCTATGCTTTGCAATTATTTTAAAAATAGTTCCGGCGATTAAACATTTTTTAATAATTTTTAAAATTTTTTAATGTCCGATTTCAGCACGATACTCGAGCAAAGGGTGTCGTGCTGAGTATATATCGCAGTTCTAGGGAGAGTTTTGGCTAGTTCTCGTAGAGTTCTATGCTCTGCAATTATTTTCAATAATAGTTCCGGCGAGTAAACATTTTTTAATAATTTTTAAAATTTTTTAATGTCCGATTTCAGCACGACACTCGAGCAAAGGGTGTCGTGCTGAGTATATATCGCAGTTCTAGGGGGAGTTTTGGCTAGTTCTCGTAGAGTTCTATGCTTTGCAATTATTTTTAAAAATAGTTTCGGCGATTAAACATTTTTTAATAATTTTTAAAATTTTTTAATGTCCGATTTCAGCACGACACTCGAGCAAAGGGTGTCGTGCTGAGTATATATCGCAGTTCTAGGGGGAGTTTTGGCTAGTTCTCGTAGAGTTTTATGCTTTGCAATTATTTTTAAAAATAGTTCCGGCGATTAAACATTTTTTAATAATTTTTAAAATTTTTTAATGTCCGATTTCAGCACGACACTCGAGCAAAGGGTGTCGTGCTGAGTATATATCGCAGTTCTAGGGAGAGTTTTGGCTAGTTCTCGTAGAGTTCTATGCTCTGCAATTATTTTCAATAATAGTTCCGGCGAGTAAACATTTTTTAATAATTTTTAAAATTTTTTAATGTCCGATTTCAGCACGACACTCGATAACTATACTATTGCTCGAGTGTCGTGCTGAAATCGGACATTAAAAAATTTTAAAAATTATTAAAAAATGTTTACTCGCCGGAACTATTTTTAAAAATAATTGCAGAGCATAGAACTCTACGAGAACTAGCCAAAACTCCCCCTAGAACTGCGATATATACTCAGCACGACACCCTTTGCTCGAGTGTCGTGCTGAAATCGGACATTAAAAAATTTTAAAAATTATTAAAAAATGTTTACTCGCCGGAACTATTATTGAAAATAATTGCAGAGCATAGAACTCTACGAGAACTAGCCAAAACTCTCCCTAGAACTGCGATATATACTCAGCACGACACCCTTTGCTCGAGTGTCGTGCTGAAATCGGACATTAAAAAATTTTAAAAATTATTAAAAAATGTTTAATCGCCGGAACTATTTTTAAAAATAATTGCAGAGCATAGAACTCTACGAGAACTAGCCAAAACTCTCCCTAGAACTGCGATATATACTCAGCACGACACCCTTTGCTCGAGTGTCGTGCTGAAATCGGACATTAAAAAATTTTAAAAATTATTAAAAATATGTTTAATCGCCGGAACTATTTTTAAAAATAATTGCAGAGCATAGAACTCTACGAGAACTAGCCAAAACTCCCCCTAGAACTGCGATATATACTCAGCACGACACCCTTTGCTCGAGTGTCGTGCTGAAATCGGACATTAAAAAATTTTAAAAATTATTAAAAAATGTTTACTCGCCGGAACTATTATTGAAAATAATTGCAGAGCATAGAACTCTACGAGAACTAGCCAAAACTCTCCCTAGAACTGCGATATATACTCAGCACGACACCCTTTGCTCGAGTGTTGTGCTGAAATCGGATATTAAAAAATTTTAAAAATTATTAAAAAATGTTTAATCGCCGGAACTATTTTTAAAAATAATTGCAAAGCATAGAACTCTACGAGAACTGGCCAAAACTCCCCCTAGAACTGCGATATATACTTAGCACGACACCCTTTGTTCGAGTGTCGTGCTATAATTATCTTATTAATTATTTAAGTTAATTACTGTTAATCGACAGAACTATTATCGAAAATTATTTTGGAGGTCAGAACTATCCTAGAACTCGTAAAATGCGCCCAGAGAAATAGATATTTCTACCAGCACGACACTCTTCCGCGATGTCGTGCTATAATAGCTTATTAATTAATTAAGTTAATTATGGTTAATCGACAGAACTATTGTCGAACATTATTTTGGAGGTCAGAACTATCCTAGAGCTCGCAAATTGCGCCGTGAGAAATGAATATTTCTATTAGCACAACAAAATAAAATTTTTACAAATATCGTTTAAATTTTGTTTTTTAACTCGTAGAATGCATAGTTCGCCGGAACTATTGTTAAAATCTATCAGGAACTCTAGATCTCGTCGAAATCTATCGAAATACATGAATAAAAAATTTTTTTGCATAAGTGTCGTGCTACGGGAAGTTAGCACGACATTTTAAAAAAATTCGTTTTTTGACCTTAAATTGACAGAACTATTTGAGAAACCTATCAGGAACTCTAGAACTCTTAAAAGTGCTACTAGAACTCATATGTTTTTTTTGAAAATTGAAAAAAGCCGTGCCAACTTCACAGAGTCGCTCGCTACTATCTTTGGAATATGTGGAGCATGCAGAAGAGACGAACTAGCTAATATAAATATGGAACACATCGAAGACAGAGGATCTCTATTGCTCGTTACAATTCCAACCACAAAAAACTATAAACCGAGAAGCTTTGTAGTAACAGAAGAATTTTACAGTATTTATAAAAAATACTTAGCCCTCAGACCACACGACATCAAAACACCAAAATTATTTCTAAACTACCAAAAAGGAAAATGCACCCATCAAGTGATTGGACTCAATAAATTTGGCAAAATGCCAACGGTCATCGCAACTTATCTGAATCTACCAGATCCTAACTCTTACACTGGACATACATTCCGTCGTACTTCTGCCACGATCTTGGCAGACTCTGGAGCAGACATACTCACACTAAAACGACACGGAGGATGGAAATCCAACGCAGTAGCTGAAGGATATGTGGACAACTCCTTTACTAATAAAAAGAATATTTCCAATCAAATCACAACCACGATAACAAATAATAACTTTCCAACTTTTCAATCAGCAAAAACAATTTACGACCAAGCACAACCATCCACATCTACAAACTGCATACAAAACGACAAAGAAAATGAACCTACAAACACTCAAACTGACACTATAGATCAACAAAATATCAACAAGAACTTAACTGAAATATTGTCTGCCTCCAAACTAAAAAGTATTACATTCTCAATAACTAATTACGCCAATCTCACAATAACTTCACCACCAAAAGAAAACTAATATTTTTTTTTTCATTTCTTTACTTTATAATAAAAAACAATTTCTTTTTAAAACATGATGTATCAAATTTATTATTCTGCTTGTAATATAATTGCAAATATTCTTTTTAATTACTTATAATATACTTATACTTATAATATAATATATTATATATTTCCATTCAAATTTTTCCTTTTTTTTTTTTGAAAAAGCTTTAACAATTTATTTCTCAATTTTCACATGATTATGTATTTCTTTTATATAAAATCCATTCAACTTATACTATATAAAATAACTGCAATAAATACGTCTTCCAAAAATGATAAATACAACATTCCCAGGAAGGGAAAGAGGTGTTAGTTCGTTTTCGCTCGTCGAAAATTCCATAGCAATAATTTGCTTTAAACAAAAAATAAATTAGAAATAACTCATTATTTTATATATTCAACTCTATATAATTATAAATCTATTCTATGTACACTTCATAATTACTATTTAATTTTCATATATTTAATAAATCTTTATCCAACTTAATAATTACAATATTTTTATATACATTCAATACCATAATGAATACTTCCTACATTTAATTTCCCTTTCTACTAACTCTTTACATAACCTTTACTCAATCTCGAATACAATTTGTTCCAACCTACTCATTTTTCAAATAATTTATAAATAAAATTCACAATTTATCTTTTCTTAACAAATTAATTACAGTATTTAATTATTAACAGTATTTTTTTTTTAAATACCACCACTCGTGCGGGTAAACGCACTCGCCTTCGGCTCGTGCGCCCACCCGCACTCGTGTGGTACACACACACACACACACACACACACAGGCACACGCACACAACTCTTCTATGCACTTGTAATACAAAATAGTATGTGTACCACGTGCGGAATTGGCTATTGGATACGAGAGCAGATGAACGCACTCGCCTTCGGCTCGTGCGCTCACCCGCCCTCGTATCCAATAGCCAACTTTCCGCACTTGATACACAATGTACTATTAATTAAGCTTAAATAATAAATAATACAAATACATGAAAATTAATAACATTTGAAATAACTGATAAATTTGGAAAAATATATTATTTTAATTAAGCTTAAATAAAGAACAATACATAAATAAATAGTAATAATAAAGAATAATTAATAAATAAATTATTTACCACGTTCTATCTTTCAAGTGCATAAAAAAAGTGGTAATTTTTGCTAGTTTTTAATTACATTTTCTGCGCATGCCGTGACAAATCCTTATACCTGTATCTAGGTAAAAAAAACAATAAAACTTTAAAATTTGGGGTCACATTTCATAATAAAGAACAGACCGTCTGTAGTGTGGAAACGTTTCTCGTGTACATCAAATACACATTTGTGTTCTTTGTAATCGGCACTCATTTCGTACTGCGAAAAGCAAGGAATTAATTACGCGAATAGTATTTTGCAATCACTTTAATTTATATTCCTTCCTTGTGTTTTGTTTCTTATAATGTCTGATTATAAGATAACGTGCTTACCAGAGGAGATAATAACCATCATTCTCGGATATAATGTTATCACTATTGAGGATATCATTAACTTTCGATGCGTGTGCCAGCAATTTCGTTATGCAGCAACCACATATAACAAGTTCTTGGAAAAAAAGTTATCTCAAAGGTAATTCTTGTGGGTTGTAAATCTTTTTGTTATTTCGTCTCATTAACGCTTGTCGCATAATGATTATCACTTCTGCGAAGAACGTTTATTATAAATATGTAATAAATACAAAATATTAGAAAAATTAGGTATGTTGCATTTATGTTGCATATTAAATTATTCGCTTTCATTTTTTCTATTGCTCAATAATTTTGGCAAACTCTACCGTTATATATATTCATATATAATACACATATACATATACATATATATATATATATATATATATGGAATGTAAACGTTAAATATAATATACTGAGAAGAATTCTTAATTTTCGACTGTCATAAATTAATAAACCAAATATTTTTCAACCGACATTCGTCAATTGATGTTTATTTAATTAATCACACAATGTTTTGACCACGGTGTTTCGACCATATAATTTTGGTCCTTTGCAAACTTAACAGTGTTATATCCCCCAAAGATATACAATAGATATAACTATTAAAAGTTAACTAATATTAAGAAATGGGTACTCGTATTGCATCCGCAATTACGACAGACACTGACCGCGTTAAAAAACGCATACGATGCGAGGTATACGCGAAATCAGAATTACGACAGATAATGACCGCGTTAAAAACGCATACAATGCGAGATATACGCGGAACAGAAATTGGTCAACGTGCAGGCAAAGCAGAAGGACTTTGAATCTGCTTCGCTTGCACCTAGATTCTCGACCGGGGAAACCTGTTGCCAGGCACCCCTTCCGATCGGGAAAAACTCCAAAAACAACGATATAAAAAGAGAGTAGAGACGCGACAGCTCGCTCAGTCGCAGACACAAATAATCGCTCTAACCACGATCTCGCTAACCGCGCGCGCACTTAGCATCGACTCGCAGTTGTGCGCGATACGCGGAGTAATAGAAAGTCAGTGCCGCACACACGATAAAGCTTCAGTGTATTAATAGTGAAATAAAATAAAGACCAAGTGGTTGAAGTTGAATAAAGAATTTTAATACAAAAAGTGTAGTGCATTTTCTACAAACACCCGACAAGTCCTGACGCCCCGGATTCCCATCCCAATTTGGCGCGACCCTTAAGTGTCTCTCCCGAGGCACACAACAACAGTAACACTTGAGAAGGTCTAAAATTATATGAAACGTTGTGTAATTAATTAAATAAATATTAAGTAGTTTATATGCATATCGGTCGAAAAATATTCAGTCATTAAATAATTTTTTTTTAGATTTAATTATTAAAAATGCAACGTGAAAGTGACTTGATTTATTTATTATAATGTGTATTGTTCAATATATTTAATTGCATTTTTAAATATAAAAATTATATTAATGATATATATTTGTGATAGAAGCAAACACATTTGACATTGTTCTATCGGTTCTTTTTTATAAATGACATTGAAATTACAAAAAAATTTTTATAAAAGTAAAAACATGCCAAGTGACATATACATATAAACACCGTCGACATTGTTTGTAAATATGTTGCTTTCGAAAATATTGTTCTACAAAATATTAAAAAAAAAAACTTAATCTAAATATACATACACATAAGCACATTAATGTTTATTAATTGCATATAGAATAAACTTATAGAATTATGCAATATACATATTGGAATCAAAATTTGAAAAGAGAGAGAGCAGAGAGAATATGAATTAAATTACAAATTAAAATTGACTATTATATATCTTCTTTTTCTGATTAAAGTATAAAAAAAAGTGACATATATATACTCATGCTTCGAATTGTATACTTTTAAAAATTTATTAATTTGAAAAATTACTTGTGCAATCACATTGTTTACTATCATCAAAGTTTGCTGTGTGTTATCTAAATAAACTTAAATGGAAGAACTATGGCGTTATCTTATCTACATATAAATAATAAAAATATGTATTATCTTTATATCTGCATCTTACAAATAAATACAAAAAAGTACTACATTTACTATATTATTTATTTAAAATAATTTTCAGATAACTTTGATTTAGAATCATAGCACATTGAAATACTTAAAGTAAACAAGAAAGCGATAAAAATATGAATATATATATTGTTGTATCTTTTTCGTAACTTATATTTCTTGTATAACTGTGTTTACATAAGCAGTCTTAAATATTATTATCTACACGATCATCTAAATAAATCGTCATAATTATATCTTTTATCTAATTATACTTAAAGCAAAATCATTTTTATCCTATCTAAGATTAATTTACATACTTTTATCTCAGCTTTATCCAGCTAATTTATAAATTAATCTTGACACAACACTAAGTATCATTATCAAAAATTTATTACAATAATTTATGGTCGTATTTTAGATGGCCCTATGCGAAGAAAAGATATGAAAGTCTTACGGAAAAAAAAAAGAAAAAATACATAAACTTTGTTACAATAGGCATAAATTCTGCGACACATGTGCGAAATTATTTGTCTCAAATTCTTTTTTATGATTATTATTACAATAATGGATCGAATCAAAATTACTTCGAAAACTCAATTGAAAATGTATTGAAATTGCAAAATTTTGCAAGAGAATTCAGTGGTAATATCGATGATTATGTAGATTTATTGATAGAAAATGAAATTAATTTTGAACGTATACATGAGCCTATAGATGAGCTGAAATATATGTTTTATATTGAGGAGATTAAATACTTGTTAACACATTTTCCACAGTAGGATCTTCATATATATTATAATGCTACTATTATTACATTTTAATGTATTTAATCATTAGTTAATGCTTCAATATACATTTTTTAGAGATCGCAATTCAATCCAAAAATTTTGCAATATAGAAATGTCTCACTATGAGAAGCTATCGTCGATACGAAATGAGTTGGACAGATATAGAGATAAACCTGAAAGAGAACAGCTTTTGGAAGAAACATGTACTTTCATAGCACAACAAATTCAACCTCGAAAAGATGTATGTTACACGAATGTAAGTGCATCATTGGATACAATCGCACAAGAGGTACTGAATCGTCTAAGAGAGAAGCATCCGAACCATTCGATATTCTCCACGTCTGAAGAAACTTTTTCTTATTGGAAAACCAACAATATCGAAGATAATCATTGGGACAAAACAGAGAGTACGCAGATTATGGATACACTTCAGGAATATATATTTGGCATCTTGAACTTTCGAGCACATATCTCCTCATATGTACCCGAAGATATCAAATGGTTGTGTATAGATTATGTAAGTTATTATAGATTATAATATATATAATTATGGGCCATATATGTATACGTTATATGTTGTTTTTAATATTCTCTCGCCTTGATTAATTTATTCTGTATTATACCTGGCACAGGTTTTACAAAGTAAAGTTGGTCCGGATATCATTTTATATACAATATTTCATAGCGTGGCTAGAAAACTTGGTCTACGTTGCGATCTAATAGATATTTGGTCTTGCTGCTGTATATTTTGGAAACCAGAATTGTAAGTATAGATATATATTAGATTCGACATTATCATTATTTTTCGATTATCTTTCTTTTTTTATTATACGCATACATATATAATTTTTTATTATAAAAATTTTCATATGATTAAGGTAATATTTTAATTGTTTACAGCGTCACGAATAATTTAGAAAATGCACGATGTTTTCGCATAGTAAACCAGAATTACCCGAATTGTCTTCGTGATTCTCTACTACATTACATGTGTTTTAAAACATGTGACGTCACCGCAATAACAATTGGAGAGGTTAAAACTTATTTATTATTTCTATTAATTTTTAGTTATAAATATGCTTGTAAATTGACAAGGAATTAATAAATTACATTATATGTGTATATAGAAAGAAGAAAAATGTACATCTCTCATTTCTTAATTTATAATTAGATCCTTGTATACATTTAATCTTTATTCATGTTTAATTAACTTTTTTAGATGTTGGATACGATAAAATCTTTTGTTGAAATGATTATAAGCGGACATACAATTATCGATTTGGGATTAGTCAAAGTGAATATATCATCGTAAAATAAAGAGCATTGTGAGATATTTTCAGATAACAATTATGTATAATTTACAATTTTCTATAATTTAACGTGTTTAAGTGTTTAGTAAGACATTTATTCACTATATGTATATAGAAAGAAGAGAAATGTAGAACCTCTTATTTTTTAATTTATAATTAGATCTTTGTTTACATGTTATCTTTATCCATGTTTAATTAATTTTTTAGATGTTGGTTTAACAAAAAATACCGTTGTAGATTTTATAGCGGAACATAAAATAAAAGCTTTGCGATTAATCCGAATTAATTGTAATATGTAAAGAACATACGCGCACTAACAATCGCATATTAATATATAATATATATACAATTGTAAAAATATTGAACTTTGTGAATTTCTTTTAGATAACAATATGTATAATTTACAATTTTTTATAATTTAACGTGGTTAAGTGTTTATTGAGACATTTATTCATAAAAAAAATCAATTAAAGTACAAATTTTACAGTTTATGTTTTAGATTTCGTTTTAAATAGTAGAACAAATAAATAAAAACGTAAAATATGCCGTAGTTGCATAGACCAACATAATAGACAGATGTTATATTGACGCATATACATGTATATACATATATATTTTCGACTTTTGTAGATAAATACCATGCCCTATTTTTGTATGCAATGTCAATTGAATATCAACGACGAATAAAATGTATTTATCGTTCTCTGCTATATTTATTGTATTTATTAATATAAACAATAAAATAAGAAAAATTGTGATTGCAAGAATTTGACTTAGTGCAGTAAAATTTATATATTTAAAAATTTATAAAAATTAATTAATTTATAAACTTCTTTTTATTACTTTAAGTATATGAAAAATATGACCTAATTAAAATTTACCATTTATTAATATCTAATATTTTGAAACTTTTATAAACGATAGTGTTGCATTTGTATAAGTAAAAACAGGTATATTAATAAAAGACAGTGATTATTATATTTTGAAATATATATAATACTTTTGTGTTGAAGAAGACAATAAAAACGTATTAATGATATTAGATTTTGTATGACATATTGTATGATAATTGCAGATTTTAAAACTTCGTGCAAGATTCAAGCAAGACTTTAAAATTTGACTAATTCCAACAAGTTATATCTTCCTTTTATGTAGAAAATCTCTTCAATGGATGAGGCATTATTTTAAGAAATATAACGAACAACGTTAACTATATATTAAAATTTATTTAAATGTGGTAATTGTACAAAGACTTATACCAAAATTTTTTATATTATATGAAAAAATAAAAAATACATAATTGAGAAACACATGCTTAGTCATGAGACAGCAAATGTACTCCGCATTTGAGCACAGAACACATTTAATGTCATTAAAATGTAACACTTTAATTTCCGTTTCTTTGAAACTTCTGTTAGGACACTCATCTTGTATTTTATTTTTCAAAAATAAATTTATTAATTTTACAAATATGTTTCTTCAGTGATCGAGCGATTTAAACAATATACAATCCTCTACATCACATTATATAATAGTTTACACCCCGTATATACGCGCGAGTAAATTACATAAAATTGTTGAAATTCTTAAAATTTACACATTATTTATTAAAAAGAATGAAAAATAAACAGAAAGGGAGAGGGGAAGAAATATTGAAATATATTTCATAGTATAAATAATGTCGTAACGATACTAATAATTCGTACAAAAATATGTATTTATAAATTGGATTAAGTTTAAATAAATTTAATTAAATTGAAATTAAAAATCTGAACATTCATTTAAATGTCTGTGCTGTATTTTTTAAATTTATAAATTTATTCTTTGATTTTATTATGTGGCGCATTTATCATGATGTGAAATATTTTAACTAATTTCGTTCGACAATCGTTGACAATCTAAGGAAGAACATAAATTTAATGGAATAAAAATCATAACAAAGTTTAACATAACTATTAACGAAGAATGTTTTCATCGTATCATTTATGCAGAGAATCTCTTTGATGGATGTGGCATTATTTTAAAAGGTATAACAAACAACGTGGAGCATGCGATATCTGTGATAAAAATTTCATCTTATTATCTATCGATACATCTGTGATATATCATATAAGAATAAAGCATAAAGAAATTTATACATAATGTTTCAAGTGTGGGGCCTTTTTATTCTATATCAGAAAATATATTAAAATCAGATAATTGTAGAAAGACTTACACCAAAATATTTTATGTATCTGAAAATATAAAAAAACATAATTGAAACACACATACTTAGAACAGCAAATATACTCCACACTTGGATATAAAACACATTTAAGGTCATTCTGAAACGCAAGATTTGCGACAATTTTAATAAGATAAATAATTCTTTTAAATTAATGATATTTATTTCAACTTCATAATATCTCTGCACCTCTCCAAATGCTACCAAAGAAGTAAGTGAAAAACCGATAAATATAAATATTACTATTTAGTTTTTCTTTAGTGATTAATATAAACTTTTGAAAAATAAATGAACAAATATACTTAATGAATAAGAAAGTTAGTCTCGAAATAAACACGGGTATGCGAGCCGAACGCGAAGGTTTGTGTTTTAGATAATAAAAATTAATTTTTCCCCTATGTCTTATAATTGTGCACGAGGCACGAAATTTGCTTAGCATAGTGCTAACAATAAGATTATTTAGGAATAAATCACAACTTGGTTCTCAATTTTAGAATCTCTATTTTAATTCCTAAGTTCCCGATTCAGCAACTTCTGGACCGATATATTTTGCTTTTCTACATCTTTGTAGGGGGATCAGAGAAAAACATAAGAATTAAAAACTCGAATTGAGATTTATTCACAAACATCCGCGTTGAGTTCGCATAGTCTGTACGATTATTCTGACGTATGATAATTAAATCGAAAATTAGTTTTGCATTAATCCTTTCAAGAAAAATTGAATAATGTAAAATAGATATTTTCTATAGTCAAAGAGTGCATGATATATTATCTTCCTGTCACTTATTCTTTAATTGCATTTACTAATCTTTACAATCTCCCTTTCGGAGAATCGAGGATAAATACGCTTGTTGTTTTTTCTCTTTATAGTAAATTGAAGAGAGATTCCGGACCGCATTTCGAGAACAGTATTCTTTTACAGAAGGACGCAGAAGTAGGAACGATATTATTAGTTTATTTAATTTAAATATATAATTATTTATATAATTAATTATACAAAATATTAAAAAATTAAACCGATAAATTGAAAAAAAGACTTCAAAATCTTTGGTTAATACTATTTTTCTCTACATGTTTATTTATACTGAGTTTTATATTTGTAACATTAAATATGTTACAATATGTAACATTAAATATGTTGTTAAATATGAAATGTAACATTAAATATAAAAAACGTGTATTTGATTTAAATATTAATATATGTTCAACAAATGCATAAAAATAATTTTCTCTTTTTACAGTAAATGATCAAAAGTCCTCCAATAACTTTATTACAGATGATAAACTAAAAAGTCACAAACTCGTATTTCATATGTAGTACAGGTACCTATCAAAATTAAACATTATAGAGAAAATTAGTATTAATAAAAAATGTTAATTTTGAAGTCTTCTTTCTCCTTGTGTCGATATAAGTTTTTAACATCCTGTATAATTAGAAAATAATTTTTGAATTTCGTCATTTATACACTAGAAAGAAATTTATTTATTTGACTAAACCTTTCAACTAAATTACTATTTCGTTAATTGAACATATATTAGTATTTAAATAAAATTTACGTTTTGTTAGATTTATATTAACGTTATATTTATTTTAAATGTGTCTATGTGTTCAATTAACAAAATAATATTTTGTTGAAAGGTTTAGTCAAGTTAACTAGTTTTTTCAGTGTACAATTAAAGATAATATATTTCCAATTCAGAGTTGGGTAATAATTAGTTAAAAGTTTTAAAAAAAGTTAATAACTTTAAACTTAGCTTAGTTAATTTATAATGTATTAATTTTTAACTTCAACTAGTTATTTTTGACCTTAAACTTATTAACTTTTTTCCCAAGTTAAGTTTTTAATCTCTGAATATCATTATTGTTTTTTGTAAGTTATAATATATTTTTAAATTAAAGTATCATTAATTTTTGTTCATTTGTCAATAATTATAATTTACAATAAAAACTATATTTCTATATCAAAATCAAAATTTATTTATTAGTTATTATAAATTTTAAAAATATTAACAAACAAAATTCTAATTTAATATAAATAATGTTTTTAAAAATAACTTTTGATTTAATTTCAGTTAATTTAATTTTAACTTTACTCTAACTGACAATGAGTTAATTTTTTCGTCAGGCAACTTAATTAAATTAATTTTATAAGCAACTAACTTTAACTTATTGTTAATTTAAAAAATCATCAACTAAATTAACTTATTGTTAATTTTAAAAAATCATGAACTTACCCAACCCTGATATAATTTAATAATAATATTAATAAAAAAAGAACATTTTCAAGTAAGCAAGATTAATAAAAGCCACATTGAAAAAAATGTGTTAACTTGACTATAAACCTTTCAACTAAATATATATTATGTTGTTAATTCAACATATACAAATATTTAAATTAAATATAATATATTAAGTCTAACACGAAATACATATTTGACATAAATACTAATATATAATATGTTTTGTTATAAATTTAATATATTATATTTTATTTAAATATTTTTATATATATATGTTCAATTAACAAAATAATATTTACTTGAAAGATTTAGTCAAGTTAATAAATTTTTTTCACAGTGCAACTTATTTATAAAATTCCTATTTAATTTGAACGTTGCGATTCTTTCCGTTTGGAAATTACCCAATCCTGTTCCAATTTAATTTTGACAAAAATGATTTTCCTAAATATCAATCGCACTGTATCAACTGACGATTCGCGATTCACAGATACAAAGGATGCAAGAGATTCTGGCGCAGATGCAAGAGAAGCTCAAAGCGATCGGTCAAGTCGGCGGTGGAGGATTGAGAGGTCTAGTCGGCAGCCTCGGCAACGATTGATTCCGTGGACGTCGAGAAGAAGCGGAACAGTATTATAGACGTTTGAAGAGCGTAGATTATTTGTCATACCCTCGGGATATATTTAAAATATATTATCCAAAGTTTATAGCCCACCCGAAAGATCTGTACATATTTCGTTCAATTCCTGACAAGTTTTCCGATATATATGTTGCGCGAAACGTAATAAAAAAAATACTAAAGATTTTATAAAGCTTTTCGAGATTATATGTCAGTACGGAAACCCGGTAAAAATTTTTTATATATAATGATATATAAATAATTGTATAATTATACATATAATCGTACAATTATATATGAAATATGTTCATTTTTATACATAATTATATAAATTTATATATAAATTATATATGAAACATATATATTTAAATATATATATATATATATATATATATATATATATAAATTTATATAAATACATATAAGAAGCACTTTTATCTAATTATGTATGGACATATTTCATATGTAATTTTGCGATTATGTGTATATTTTTAAATATTTCTATATAATTTTATACTGTTAAATATAAAGAATTATTTACCAAGGATTTACATTCGAAATTACGCTTTCTAAATTTTTTAATTATTAAATTTATCTTTATTCGACTATTTTATGATCAACTTAAACTGATGCGATATAAATATATTTATCTTCACTTATATATTTATATTTATTATTATCAAGATAATTATGCGCACGTGTTCTCTTTCTCGATCTCATTATTTATATTGATATTATCTATATCGAAAGAAAAGACAAATTAGAGCTGCCAAAGATTAAATGCGAATATCTGTTTGTCAGATATTCAATCCAGTCGAACAGTTGTACAGATCGACTACACATAATACGTAAAAAAAAGTCAAAGTGTATTTTGTACTTACCACACATAGACAATTTATACAAATAACAGACAAATGCGTAATCGTACGAAATTTTATCGAAATATATATATATATATATATTTTTTGTATATGTATATATATATACATCGAATGCTCGTTGCGAAAGAAATGTGTAATTAATCGCATCATTAATAATCAAACATTCTAAACTATAGATGAAAAGAATGTATAGACTTTGTAATAATAATACTAATAAGAATAATAAACGTGCCGTATATAATGATGCGGTGAAAACAACTTTAATTAATATTTGCGTCAAACCCCTTGTTAATATTTTTATTTCATTCTATTCTACCTTTCCTTCATTGATTATCTAATAAAATTAATTAAAGAAACACTTCTATTTTATATTGCGATAAATGCGTAATAAAATCAAAGAATAAAATTAATTTTTAAAATAAAAATTAAACAACTAAATATTCAATTAAGTTTGAACAAGTTTAATTAAATTAATAAAACAAAATTAAACAAATAAATATTAAATTAAGTACTTGTGCTCAATAAAGAAAAAATTACAAACTAGTAATAAAAAAAGAATAGCCATTTTGAATTCGATTGTATATTTAATATTTAACAGTGCAATAATATTTACGGCATTTGTCGATAGCAATATTACTTAATTAATTATTTAAAAAATCCTTTCATGAGACACTTTTAAGTAAAATGAAAAATAGAATGTAAGTATATAAAATTATTTTCTCTGTATATGAAACATTTAATCTCTTTCTTACGATGATTCTCTGTCGAAGTCATATTAAATATTAATTATATTTGAATAAAGAAAATGTTAAATCTTAAAAATCCACAAAAAAGCATTTCGAAATATCTAAATTGACGAACGCCACTATAATTTATTTGGTTTATAAAATATTTTACGAGAAATGCCGCAGAAAATTTATCTTGATCGGAAAACGTGAAAAATCGAAGACTAACAGCAACAAAGACATAATAATTGTGATTCCAATAAGAAATTCAAGCTTACCCTCGACTCGCTTAATTCTCAGAAGCAGCCCGAGCTCGGCCACGAATCCTACCGCTTATCGCCGATTCTCTCTTCACACTCTATTCGCACAAACTCAAGCTCACTCGCGACGCGATACACACGTATCGTTTCAAAATTTTACGACTCGGTGAAAAAAACCTTCATTCTCGGCGAAGAATTTACGAAAATACACTAAACACGCGATTCTCGGGTTCGCGCAAATCCACGGTGAGATTGTCAACATGTTTTGCAGCGATTATAGAGTATTTGGAAACGAGTCTGCCAACAAATTTAATGACTCCTTTTCTGATATATATTTCCGATTTTATACTCGCTCGCAAACAATATTTATTTTCAATAGTTTTAATTAGTTTTATTAATACGTACGCGCCGCTTCTCAGTCCTTCGCGAAATCATAAATATATGTGATATTCTTTCTCGTTTTCACTCGGCACGTCTTTATCGCGACTGCGTTTTAGCAGTGATAAGGTGTCGCTTCAGTCGACGAAATTCGCGGCAAACTTCACTTATTCCTACCTGCGAGGAAGCGTCCAATTTCTGAAATTATTCCGGGCTCCGCCGCGACAATTGTCGATGTATCCTTGTAGACAATCATTTATTCCGACGCACAATACACATATACACTCGCGATGCATTACGCATTTGCGTAGCTTGAAAAAAGCTTCACTCAACGACGAACGACTTTCTCGCTTCTTTTCGCGACTGCGCGATTTTCACGTTTGACATGTGGCACCACTGACAGCTATTCGCGCACTTTCCGGTTGCACTGTTGAGAACACTGACTACAATGCGCGGCGCATACGTCGCGTTTGAAAAAGTTTTCTTCCAACTTTATTAACGAAACCCGCGACGTATTTTCACATCGTTCCGATCGCGATTCGATCGACATAGTAATCGTCAAGCGTGTCCCATACTTCCGCACGCGTCTATCACTCGACTCGCGACGAAATACACGATGACAGATGCGAGAGAACGCGCAACGCGCATGAGAGCGTCCGACCACGGGGGTAGCTCGACGCGAACTGCGCAGTCGCGCGCTGTCATCTATCAGCGCGGCGAGACGGCCAAGGTCATCGCACGCAGCACGTACGGAGTGCGCTCCTAAATGTCAATTTATAAATACGAATATTTATACAAATTATTAGTATTGTTACATTATTTATACTATAAAATATATTTCAATCTTTCTTTCTCTCTCCCTCCCTGTCTATCTTTCTTTCTTTTTAATAAATAATGTACATATTTGAAGAATATTCGACAATTTTGTGGTTTTACTCGCGCGTATATACGGAGTGAAAACTATTGCATAACGTGATATAGAGAATTATAAATCGATTACTGAAGAAACATTATTGTAAAATTAATAAATTTATTTTTGAAAAATAAAATAGAAGGTTCGAGTGTTCTAATAAAAGTTTGAAAGACACTTAAACTAAAGTGTTACATTAATTTAATATATTCATTACATTTATCATGTACCATTTTTACTATATACAATTATTAATTTATATAAAATTTTATAAAATATTTTCGATACAAAATGAAAAGAAAGAGAGATTTACATTTTTCAAATATTTACAGATAAAATTCTCAGCTAAAATAAAATTCTCGATTTACAATAAAAATATTTATATGAATTATATCGCTAGAACATTATTTAGACATTGAAATGTTTGGTAATACATATGGGCATCTAAATTGGCTGTGCCAAAGTTTGTTAAGTTTTGTGCGTTTAAACGAAAACAAACGTCACGCGTTAAGTAAAAATACTTTTTCATTTTTGTTCCAAACTCATATTATTTGCGATCCATATTTCTCTCTCATGCATGATTTTCGCAAAATTATTACAACTCCAAATTAAAAAAAAAGTCGACACAATGCACAGCACTAGAATCGTAAAGTGTAAAATATAAATATATGAAAATTAGTAAAATTTACTAAAATAATAATTTCAATGATATTATTTTAATTAAACTTAAATATCAAGCGCATAGGAAAAAATGGTAAATTTGCTAGTTCTAAATTACATTTTCTGCGCATGCCGTGACAAATTCTTATACCTGTATCTTAGTGAAAACAAGCAATAAGACTTTAAAATTTAAAGTCACATTTCATAATAAAGAACAGACCGTCTGTAGTGTGGAAACGTCTCTCGTATAAATCAAACACACATTTGTGCTCTTGTAATCGGTAGATTCATTTCGTGTACTGCGAAAAGCAAGGAATAAATTACGCGAATAGTATATTGCAATCACTTTTATTTATAATCCTTTCTTGTGTTTTGCTTCTTATAATGTCTGATTGTAAGATAACGAGCTTACCAGAAGAGATCATAGCCATCATTCTCGGATATAATGTTATCACTATGGAGGATATCATCAACTTTCGATGCGTGTGCAAGCAATTTTGTTATGCAGCCAAATATGACAAGTTCTTGGAAAAAAAGTTATTTCAAAGGTAATTCTTGTGGTTTGTAAATCTTTTTGTTATTTTGTCTCATTAACGCCTGTCGCACAATGTATATCACTTCTGCGAAGAACGTATATCATAAATATGAAATAAATAAAAAATATTGAATATATAGTGTAAAAAAATAAAAACTTAAATAATATGTAAACAGATAGAGAAAAATAGATTATATATATGTATAAAAGAAGACAAAACGCACAAATTCTATTCTTTATACTGATTCAATTAATGAACTTATTTATTTATAGTTTATAGTAATGAAAAGTAATCTCATTTTTTAGATATTTTAGTTTACATTAGCATATTGGCTTATGAATTTTATTGCATTATTTATAAAAATATAATACAATTCGTAATATGATATATAATATAATATATAACATATATAGTATATTAAAAAAAAGTATATATTAGAAAAATTAGGTATGTAAAATTTATGTTGCATATTAAAAACTTTACTTTCATTAAATGATTAAATCACTCAAATTTAAATCATTTATTTTATTATCATATTTTATTTTACTTAATTATTTCTTTTATTGCTCAATAATAAATTTGACAAACTCTACCGTTATATATACATATATACATACACACACACACATATATATATATATATATATATATATATATATATATATACATGTATAGGTTTGTTCGGAATGTAAACATCAAATAATATAGTAATAAGAATTCATAATTTTCAGCTGTCAAAAATTAAAAGACCAAATATTTTTCGACCGATACTTGCCAATTGATGTTTGTCTAATTAATCACACACCGTTTCGACCACGGTGTTTGGACGATATAATTATGGTCTTTCGCACGCTTAACAGTAACACTTGAGAAAGCCATAAATTATATGAAACGTTGTGTAATTAATTAAATAAATATTAATTAGCCTACATGTATATCGGTCGAAATATATTCAGTCATTAAATAATTTTTTTTTAGATTTAATTATCAAAAATACAACATAAAAGTAACTTTGTTTATTTATTATAATGTGTATTCTTCAATATATTTAATTGCATTTTTAAATATAAAAATTATATATATATATGATATATATTCGTGATAGAAACAAACAGATTTGATATTTTTCTATCGGTTCTTTTTTATAAATAACATTGAAATCACAATAAAATCTTTATAAAACTAAAAAACATGCCAAGTGATATATATAAGCACAGTCGACATTGTTTGTAAATATGCTTTCGAAAAAATTGTTCTACAAAATATTAAAAAAAACTTAATCTATACATACATACACATAAGCACATTAATGTTTATTAATTGCATATAGAATACACTTATAGAATTATGCAATATACATATTGGAATCAAAATTTGAAAAGTATAAATTAAATTACAAATTTAAATTAAATATTATATATTTTATTTTTCTGATTAAAATATAAAAAGAAGTGACATATATATACTCATGCTTTGAATTGTACAAAATTGTAAAAAATTTTTTAATTTGAAAAATTACTTGTGCAATCACATTTTTTACTATCATCACAGTTTGCTGTGTGTTATCTAAATAAAATTAAATGCAAGAACTGTAGCGTCATCTTATCTGCATATAGATAATAAAAATATGTATTATCTTTATATCTGCATCTTACGAGTAGATAAAAAAAAGTACTATCATTACTATATTATTTATCTAAAATAATATTCAGATAATTTTGGTTTAGAATCATAGCACATGAAAATACTTAAAACAAACAATAAAGCGATAAAAATTTATAAATAAAAATATGTATACATATATTGTTGTATCTTTTTCATAATTTATATTTCTTGTATAACTGTGTTTACATAAGCAGTCTTAAATATTATTATCTAAACAATTATCTAAATAAATCGTCATATAATTATATCTTTTAACTAAATATACTTAAAACAAAATCATCGTTATCTTATCTAAGATGAATTTATCATACTTTTATCTCATCTTTATTCAGATACTTTTAAATAATTCTTGACACAACACTAAGTATCATTATCAAAAATTTATTACAATATTTTATGGTCGTATTTTAGATGGCCCTATGCGAAGAAAAGGTATGAAAGTCTTACGAAAAAAGAAAAAGAAGAAAACCTAAACTTTTTTACTATAGGCATTAATTCTGCGACACAATTGCAAAATTATTTGTCTCTAATTCTTTTTTACGATTATTTTTACAATAATAGATCAAACAAAAATTATTTCAATGGCTCAATCAATAATATAATTAAATTCGATGATGTAATAAAATTCTCGAGTAAAATCAATGTACATGTAAAGCATAAAAATATACTTTTTCTTGAGCCTACAAATAAGCTTATAAATGAGCTGCAATATATGTTTTATATTGAGGAGATTAAATGCTTGTTAACACCATTTCAACAGTAAAATCTTCATATATATTATAATGCTACTATTATTACAATTTAATGTATTTATTCATTAGTTAATAATTCAATATATATAAATTTTTTAGAGGAATTGATCGCAAATCAATCGAAAGATATTGCAATATAGAAATGTCTCACTATGAAAAGTTATCCTCGATACGAAATGAGTTGGACAGATATAGAGATAAACTAGAAAAAGAACAACTTTTGGAAGAAACGTGTACTTTCATGTCAAAATATATTCAAGTTCGAGAAGATGTATGTTACACGAATGTAAGTGCATCATTGGATACAATCGCACAAGAAGTACGGAATCGTCTCAGAGAAAAGCATCCGAACCATTCGATATTCTCCACGTCTAATAAAACTTTTTCTTATTGGAAAACCAACAATATCGAAGATAATCATTGGGACAAAACAGAAAGTACGCAGATTATGGATATACTTCAAGAATATATATTTGGCACTTTAAATTTTCGAGTATGTAGGTCCGTACCCGAAGATATCAAATGTTTGTGTATAGATTATGTAAGTTGTTATAGATTATAATATATATAATTATGAGCCATATATGTATACGTTATATGTTGTTTTTAATATTGTCTCGCTTTGATTAATTTATTTTGTATTATACCTGGCACAGGTTTTACAAAGTAAAGTTGGTCCACATATCATTTTATATACAATACTTCATAGCCTGGCTAGAAGACTTGGTTTACGTTGCGATGCAATGATACTTTATTTTCAACGATGCTATATATTTTGGAAACCAAAATTGTAAGTATAAATATATATTACAATTGACATTATCATTATTTCTCGATAATCTTTCTTTTTTTATTATACGCATACATATATAATTTTTTATTATAAAAATTTTCATATGATTAAGGTAATATTTTATTTGTTTACAGCGTCACGAATAATTTAGAAAATGCAAGATGTTTTTACATAAAAGACGAGAAATTTCCGAATTGTCTTCATGATGATCTACAAGATTACGAGTCTTATAAAACATATAATGACGTCAGCAAAATAGGAACTGAACAGGTTGAAACTCATTTTTTACTTCTATTAATTTTAAGTTATTTTAATATGCTTGTAAATTGACAAGCAATTAATAAATTACATTATATGTGTACAGTAAGAAGAGAAATGTACATCTCTCATTTTTTAATTTATAATTAAATCCTTGTTTACATTTAATCTTTATTCATGTTTAATTAACTTTTTTAGATCTGGTCCATGATAAGAACTTTAGTTAAAAGGTTTATAAAAGAACATAAAATATTCAATTTGGGATTAGTCAAACTGAAATGTAAAGTGTAAAAACATACGCGCACTAGCATATTAGTATATAACATATACCATTGTAAAAATAAAGAGCATTGTGAGATATTTTCAGATAACAATTATGTATAATTTACAATTTTCTATAATTTTACGTGTTTTAAGTGTTTATTGAAACATTTATTCACAAAAAATCAATCAAAGTAAAAATTTTACAGTTTCTGTCTTATTTTAAATAATATAACACATAAATGAAAACGTGAAATATGCTATGGAAATTATCATAATATCTAATCCACCTACAGATCAATCTACAGATTCGGACCAACATAATAGATAATAGGATGTTATTGACATATACATAGATACATACATGTTCGGCAATTGAGAATCAACGATGAATAAAATATATCTATTATTTTTCTGCGATATTTATTGTATTAGATAATATAAATAATAAAGTAAGAAAATTTTGTGACTGCAACAATTTGAATTGGTGCAGAAGAATTAATAAATCTTAAAATAAAAAAATTAATTCGTTTGATAACGTTTTTTAACACTTTTAAGTATATACAAAATATGACATAATTAAAATTTCCCATTTGTTAATATCTATTATTTTGAAACTTGTATAATCGATAGTGTTGCATTTGTATAAGTAAAAACACATGTTAATAAAAGACAATGATTTTTATATTTTGATGTATATATAATACTTTTGTGTTGAAGAAGACAATAAAATCGTATTAATGATATTAGATTTTGTATGATATTTTGATGATAATTGCAGATTTTAAAAATTTGTGGAAGAATCAAGCAAGACTTTAAAATTTGACTAATTCCAACAAGTTATATCTTCCTTTTATGTAGAAGATCTCTTCAATGGATGAGACATTATTTTAAGAAATATAACGAACAACGTTAAATATAAATTAAAATATATTAATATGTGGTAATTGTACAAAGATTTATCAAAAAAAAAATTTTTTTTATATATCTGAAAATATAAAAAACCCATAATTAAAAAATACATGCTTAATGATGAGACAGCAAATGTACTCCGCATTTAAGCACAGAACACATTTAATGTCATTAAAATGTAACACTTTAATTTCCGTTTCTTCTTTGAAACTTCTGTTAAGACACTCATCTTGTATTTTATTTTTCAAAAATACATTTATTAATTTTACAAATATGTTTCTTGAGTGATCGAGCGATTTAAATAATATATAATCCTCTACGTCACGTTATATAATAGTTTACACCCCGTATATACGCGAGAGTAAACTACATAAAATTGTCGAAATTCTTAAAATTTGTACATTATTTATTAAAAAGAAAGAAAGATAAACAGAGAAGGAAAGAGGAAGAAAGATTGAAATATATTTCATAGTATAAATAATGTCGTAACGATATAAATATTCGTATATATAAATTGAAATAAATATAAACAAATTTGATTAAATTAAAATTTATAATCTAAACATTATATTCAATGTCTGCGCTGTATTTTTTAAATTTATAAATTCATTCTTTGATTTTAATATGCGGCGCATTTATCATGATGTGAATTGAAATATTTTAACTAATTTCGTTAGACAGTCAAAAAAAGAACATAAATTTAATGGAATAAAAATCATAACAAAGTTTAATATAACTATAAACAAAGAATGTTTTCATCGTATCATTTATGCAGAATATCTCTTCGATGGATGTGGCATTATTTTAAAAGGTATAATAAACAACGTGGAGCATGCGATATCTGTGATAAAAATTTCATCCTATCATCTATCGATACATCTGTGATATATCATATAAAAATAAAGCATAAAGAAATTTATACATAATGTTTCAAGTGTGCGGGCTTCTTATTCTATATCAGGAAATATGTTAAATTCAGATAATTTACAATACAAAGACTTATACCTAAATTTTTTATATATATCTGAAAATATAAAAAAACATAATTCAAACACACATGCTTAGAACAACAAATATACTCCACACTTGGGTATAAAACACATTTAAGGTCATTCTGAAACGCAAGATTTGCGACTAATTTAATAAGATAAATAATTCTTTTAAATTAATGATATTTATTTCAACTTCATAATATCTCTGCATATCTCCAAATGCTACCAAAGGAGTAAGTGAAAAACCGATTAATATAAATATTACTATTTAGTTTTTCTTTAATGATTAATATAAACTTTTGAAAAATAAATGAACAAATATACTTAATGAATAAGAAAGTTAGTCTCGTAATAAACAAGGAATGCGAGCCGAACGCGAAGGTTTGTGTTTTAGATAATAAAAATTAATTTTTCTCCTATGTCTTATAATTGTGCACGAGGCACGAAATTTGTTTAACATAGTGCTAACAATAATATTATTTAAAAATAAATATCAACTTGGTTCTTAATTTTAGAATATCTATTTTAACTCCTAAGTTCCCGATTCTGCAACTTCTAGACCGATATATTTTGCTTTTTCTACATCTTTTTAAAGAGATAAGAACTAAAATCTCGAATTGAGATTTATTCACAAACATCCGCGTTGAGTTCGCATAGTCTGTTCATTTTGAATTTGCATTTAATCCATGGAGTTTTTAAATTGTTATAGTTTAAATTTCTAGAATATATACACCCCGTATATACGCGCGAATAAAACTAAATAAAATTGTAGAATATTCTTATATAAACTATGTGCATACATCAATTATTAAATATTTGTACTGTAAGTCGAGAATTTTATATGTAAAGATTTAAAAAGTGAAAAATATAAATCTCTCTCTTACCCCTTCTCTCTTATCGAGATAATTTGACAATGCACAGCACTGGAGTTTATAATTGTAGAATATAAATACATAAATATTATTGGTAGAATTTAATAAAATTCATGATAATTTGAAATAATATTATTTTAATTATTGTAAGCTTAAATAATACATAATATAAATACATGAAAATTAATAAAATTTAATATAACTAATAAATTTGTAAAAATATATTATTTAAATTAATCTTAAATAAAGAACAATAAATAAGTAAATAATAATAATAAAAAAATAATAAATGAATTATTTACCACGTTTTATCTTTCAAGCGCATAAGAAAAAATGGTAAATTTCCTAGTTCTAAATTACATTTTCTGCGCATGCTGTGGCAAGTTCTTATACCTATATCTTAGTGAAAACAAGCAAAAAGGCTTTAAAATTTGGGGTCACATTTCATAATAAAGAACAGACCGTCTGTATCGTGGAAAACGTCTCTCGTATACATCAAACACACATCTGTGCTCTTTGTAATCGGCAAACTCATTTCGTGTACTGCGAAAAGCAAAAAATTAATTACGCGAATAGTTTAATGCAATCACTTTAATTTACATTCCTTTTTTGTGTTTTGTTTCTCATAATGTCTGATTGTAAGATAACGTGCTTACCAGAAGAGATCATAGACGTCATTCTCGGCTATAATGTTATCACTATTGAGGATATCATCAACTTTCGATGCGTGTGCACGAAATTTCGTTATGCAGCAACCACATATAACAAGTTCTTGGAAAAAAAGTTATTTCAGAGGTAATTCTTGTGATTTGTAAATTTTTTTGTTATTTTGTCTCATTAACGCCTGTCGCACAATGTATATCACTTCTGCGAAAAACGTATATTATAAATATATAATAAATACAAAATATTAGAAAAATTAGGTATGTTGCATTTATGTTGCATATTAAATTATTCGCTTTCATTTTTTCTATTGCTCAATAATTTTGGCAAACTCTACCGTTATATACAATATATAGATATATAATATACTTATACATATATAAATATATATATAGAATGTAAACGTTAAATATAATATACTGATAAGAATTCTTAATTTTCGGTTGTCAAAAATTAAGACCAAATATTCTTCAACCGACATTCGTCAATTGATGTATATTTAATTAATCACACAACGTTTCGACCACGGTGTTTGGACCATATAATTTTGGTCTTTCGCACATTTAACAGTAACACTTGAGAAGGCCAAAAATTATATGCAACGTTGTGTAATTAATTAAATATATATTAATTAGCCTATATATATATCGGTCGAAGAATATTCAGTCATTCAATAATTTTTTTTTAGATTTAATTATTAAAAATACAACATAAAAGTAACTTTGTTTATTTATTATAATGTGTATTCTTCAATATAGTTAATTGCATTTTTAAATATAAAAATTATATATATGATATATATTCGTGATAGAAACAGACAGATTTGATATGTTTCTATCGGTCCTTTTTCATATAATAGCATTAAAATCACAATAAAATCTTTATAAAAGTAAAAACATGCCAAGTGACATATATAAGCACAGTCGACATTGTTTGTAAATATGCTTTCGAAAAAATTGTTCTACAAAATATTAAAAAAAAACTTAATCTATACACAGAACTGTGGCGTCATCTTATTTGCAAATAGATAATAAAAATATGTATTATCTTTATATCTGCATTTTACAAGTAGATAAAAAAAAGTACTACCTTTACTATATTATTTATCTAGAATAATTTTCATATAATTTTGGTTTCGAATCATAGCACATTAAAATACTTAAAGCAGACAGTAAAACGATAAAAATTTATAAATGAAAATATGAATACATATATTTTTGTATCTTTATATTTCTTATATAACTGTGTGTACAGAAGCAGTCCTAAATATTATTATCTAAACAATTAAATAAAATAAATCGTCATATAATTATATCTTTTATCTAGATATACTTAGTACAAAATCATCTTTATCCTATCTAAGATAAATTTACATACTTTTATCTCATCTTTATCCAGCTAATTTATAAATTAATCTTGACACAACACTAAATATCATTATCAAAAATTTATTACAATATTTTATGGTCGTATTTTAGATGGCCCTATGCAAAGAAAAAATATGAAAGTCTTACGGAGAAAGAAAAAAAAGAAAACCTAAACTTTGTTACAATAGGTATTAATTCTGCGACACAATTGCGAAATTATTTATCTTACATTCTTTTTTATGATTATTATTTCAAGAATAAATCAAATTAAAATTACTTCGATAACTCAATTCATACTGTATTGAAATTCAATGATAAGGTAAAGAAATTCAGTGGTAATATCGATGAATATGTAAATCGTTTAAATCGACTTTATCCTGAACGTGAGCCTATAAATGCGCTGAAATATATGTTTTATATTGAAGAGATTAAATGCTTGTTAACACAATTTCCACAGTAGGACTTTCATATATATTATAATGCAACTATTATTACAATTTAATGTATTTAATCATTAGTTAATGCTTCAATATACATTTTTTAGGGATCGCAAATCAATCGAAAGTTTTTGCAATATAGAAATGTCTCACTATGCGAAGCTATCCTCGATAGGAAATGAGTTGGACAGATATAGAAAGAAACCTGAAGGAGAACAGCTTTTGGAAGAAACATGTACTTTTGCGGCAAAATATATTCAAGATGTATGTTACACGAATGTAAGTGCATCATTGGATACAATCGCACAAGAGGTACGGAATCGTCTCAGAGAGAAGCATCCGAACCATTCGATATTCTCCACGTCTGATAAAACTTTTTCCTATTGGAAAACCAACAATATCGAAGATAATCGATGGAATGACACAGAAAGTACGCATATTATGGATACACTCCAAGAATATATATTTCGCACCTTCTACATTCGAGCACGTATCCCCCCCCATTTTCACCCGAAGATATCAAATATTTGTGTATAGATTATGTAAGTTATTATTGATTATAATACATGTAATTATGGGCCATATATGTATACGTTATATGTTGTTTTTAATATTCTCTCGCTTTGATTAATTTGTCGTGTATTATAACTGGCACAGGTTTTACAAAGTAAAGTTGGTGAAGATATCATTGTAAATACAATATTTCATAGCGTGGCTAGAAGACTTGGTCTACGTTGCGATGTACTATATATTGAAGATGGATTCTGTATATTTTGGAAATCAAAATTGTAAGTACAGATATATATTAGATTCGACATTATCATTATTTCTCGATAATCTTTCTTTTTTTATTATACGCTTCCAATATAATTTTTTATTATATAAATTTTTATAATGATTAAAGTAATAATTTAATTGTTTACAGAGTCCCGAATAATTTTGAAAATGCAGGATGTTTTTACACACAAAAGCATTTCCCCGGGTATCGTGTTATTGATAATCTATCAGAATACATGTCTGTAAGACCATTCGCAATAACAATTACAAAGGTTAAAAATTACTTATTTATTACTTCTAATAATTTTAAGTTATTAATATATTTCTAAATTTACAAAGAATCAATATATTACACTAAATATGTATAGGAAGAAGAGAAATGTGCAATCTCTCATTTTTTAATTTATAATTAGATTTTTGTTTACATGTCGTCTTTATATTCATGTTTAATTCATTTTTTTAGATGTTGAAGTCCATAACACATATCGTTAGACAATTTATAATGCGACATATAATAAATGCTTTGCAATTAATCGAAGTTAAATGCATTATCCAAAAACCTTTGATATGATTAAAATGTATTGCAATCATATTATGATGATAGGTATTATGAGTGCAAGTTATATACATATAATGCAAAATGTGAGTAATTATATTAATTTAAGCATATTCATGTATACTCATAATGACATTTTTTGCAAACAGTTTCAAGATATCATAATATGTCTGTGTTTTGAGTAGCATATGAGCCTGCATCTGTGTCTATTTTTGTCATCATGTTTTAAAAAATATGAGTACAATATGAGTAAAGTACATGCGCACTAACAATCGCATATTAGTATATAATATATACAATTGTAAACATATTGAACACTGTGAGATTTTTTTAGATAACAATTCTTTTAGATAACAATATGTATAATTTACAATTTTTTATAATTTAACGTGGTTAAGTGTTTATTGAGACATTTATTCACAAAAAAATCTATTAAAGTACAAATTTTACAGTTTGTGTCTTAGATTTCGTTTTAAATAGTAAAACAAATAAATAAAAACGTAAAATATGCCATAATTGCATGGACCAACATAACAGACAGATGTTATATTGACACATACATGTATATACACGTATATGTTCGACTTTTGTTGATAAATACCATGCCCTATTTTTGTATGCAATGTCAATTGAATATCAACGACGAATAAAATGTATTTATCGTTCTCTGCTATATTTATTGTATTTATTAATATAAACAATTAAATAAGAAAAATTGTGATTGCAAGAATTTGACTTAGTGCAGTAAAATTTATATATTTAAAAATTTATAAAAATTAATTAATTTATGATTATTATTTCAAGAATAAATCAAATCAAAATTACTTCGATAACTCAATTCATACTGTATTGAAATTCAATGATAAGGTAAAGAAATTCAGTGGTAATATCGATGAATATGTAAATCGTTTAAATCGAGTTTATCCTGAACGTGAGCCTATAATTGCGCTGAAATATACATTTTATATTGAGGAGATTAAATGCTGGTTAACACAATTTCAACAGTAGGATCTTCATATATATTATAACGCTACTATTATTACAAGTTAATGTATTTATTCATTAGTTAATAATTCAATATATATAAATTTTTTAGAAGAATTGATCGCAAATCAATTGAAAGATATTGCAATATAGAAATGTCTCACTATGAAAAGCTATCCTCGATACGAAATGAGTTGGACAGATATAAAGACAAACTAGAAAAAAAACAACTTTTGGAAGAAACGTGTACTTTCATGTCAAAATATATTCAATTTGGAGAAGATGTATGTTACACGAATGTAAGTGCATCATTGGATACAATCGCACAAGAGGTACGGAATCGTCTCAGAGAGAAGCATCCAAATCATTCAATTTTCTCCACGTCTGATAAAACTTTTTCTTATTGGAAAACCAACAATATCAAAGATAATCATTGGGACAAAACAGAAAGTACGCAGATTATGGATACACTTCAAGAATATATATTTGGCACTTTAAATTTTCGAGTATGTATGTCCGTACCCGAAGATATCAAATGTTTGTGTATAGATTATGTAAGTTGTTATAGATTATAATATATATAATTATGGGCCATATATGTATACGTTATATGTTGTTTTTAATATTCTCTCGCTTTGATCAATTTGTTCTGTATTATACCTGGCACAGGTTTTACAAAGTAAATCTGGTGAAGATATCATTGTATATACAATATTTCATAGCGTGGCTAGAAGACTTGGTCTACGTTGCGATGCAGTGATACTTAATTTTCAACAATGCTGTATATTTTGGAAACCAAAGTAGTAAGTATAGATATATTAGATTCGACATTATCATCATTTCTCGATAATCTTTCTTTTTTATTATACGCATATGGTACATATATAATTTTTTATTATAAAAATTTTCATATGATTAAGATAATATTTTAATTGTTTACAGCGTCACGAATAATTTAAAAAATGCAAGATGTTTTTACATAAGAGACGAGAATTTCCCGAACTGTCTTGATGATTTTCTACCAATTTACAAGCGTTATAAAAAAGATTGCGTCACCACAATAAGAACTGCACAGGTTGAAACTTATTTATTACATCTATTAATTTTAAGTTATTAATATGCTTGTAAATTGAGAAGCAATTAATAAATTACATTATATGTGTATAGAAAGAAGAGAAATGTACATCTTTCATTTTTTAATTTATAATTAAATCCTTGTTTACATTTAATCTTTATTCATGTTTAATTAACTTTTTTAGATTACGCACACAATAGAAATTTTAGTTGAAAGGTTTATAATAGGACATAAAATAAACAAATTGGACTTAGTCGAAGTGAATTGTATAATGTAAAAACATACGCGCACTAACATAATCGCATATTAGTATATAACATGCACCATTGTAAAAATAAAGAGCTTTGTGAGATATTTTCAGATAACAATTATGTATAATTTACAATTTTCTATAATTTTACGTGTTTTAAGTGTTTATTGAGGCATTTATTCACAAAAAATCAATCAAAGTAAAAATTTTACAGTTTCTGTCTTATTTTAATTAGTAGAACATATAAATGAAAACGTGAAATATGCTGTAGAAATTATCATAATATATAATCCTACAGATCAATCTACAGATTCGGACCAACATAATAAATTTAAATTAATAATAGAATGTTATTGACATATACATATATACATACATGTTCGACAATTGAGAATCAACGATGAATAAAATATAGCTATTATCTTTCTGCGATATTTATTGTACTAGAACACAACCAGCGCGCGCTACGCGCGCGCCATTTAATTTATATTTATGTATATATATATTTATATACATATATATATATAATAAATTATATAATATATATAATAATTTAAATTATAAAATTTTAATTACGCCAAGTAATGTTTTTGACATAATTCAAATTTATTACTCAACTGGGTAAGTTATACATTATTTTCATTTTTAAAAGTGCAAGTAATATTTTTTTTTATATTTTATATATTATATAAAAAAAATCTTTTAAAAAGAGAAAAAGAGAGAAGTATTTTTTAATTATATATTATCTTTTTTCCTCCATTTCTATATACATTAATAATAAACTATTTTTAAAAAATTTTATTTTAAAACAATATACTAATTAAATGCTCTTTAATTCAAATAAAGTATTACACATATAAAAAGCTAATAAAAGCAGAAGTAATATTATGGTTATAAAAACTAATTTGTTTTAAAAATAAAAATAATATTAAAATTTTTTATTTATTATCGATATATACAAAACAAGGATGATAACTATATATGTATATGTATATTCATATGCCAAATATTTTTTCATATACATTTTACAAAATGATATTTTATGTATAAATTTATAAATAATGTATATCTGAGACATTTTGCTCTAAAATCAAAACTAAAAGAGTTATGTGGAGTGCACGTTTAAAATGACACATCCTGTATATATATATATATATATATATATATATATATATATATATGTATATATATATATTAAATTTTTAACTTCTTGAATTTGGTAATTTAAACAAAAATTAACGAGATATCAAATGTTTAATGTTTTCAATCTTTGAAATTCTGAAATAAAACTATAAATTAAAATAAGTAAAAAATTATTATAAAAAATAAAAATAAAATAATATTTAAAAAATGGGTTCCTCCAGCGAAGATTTGGAAACATTACAATAAGATGTTGAAAATTTATTAAGTGATGAAGATAAATCTAAAGTCGAATCAATTGACAATGAGTAAGTAAATTACGTATTTAAAGGTTAAAAAATTTCATATGAAAATTATATATTTTTCTTAAATGTAGTTAAAGCAACAAAAATTGTGTATAATTTTATTATTTATTTAGCTAGAATGCATAAATGTATTCTTGATTCGTTTTAACTACTTGAATCAATGTGGTTACACGTTCTCATGAGTAATTTTTTTATAATTTTTGACATTACTTTTTTTGCGTTCTTTAACAATTATCGTCTAACATAATTCAATTATTTATCTACGATCATAATATTAAAAATTTTTATATGTCTTTTTATTAATGATTTATTTCTCTATTCATCTCTGAATTATTATTCTTAATCGTTTCTAACTTTTATAATTTATAAATTATTTAATGTCATATAATATTAAATTTCTTTTAAATAATTTTTTCTATAATTTAATAAAAATAAAACAATAAGTTTAATCATTTTTTTACAATAATAATATCATTACAATTATAATATAACAAAACATTTATTATACGCTGTAGAATTCTTACGAAAAGTAATTATATGGAAATACAAAGGGAACCACAAAGTATACACGAGGAAATTGAACAATTGATAAGTTCAGTCGAATTATTTACGCCAAGTAATGTTTTTGACACAATTCAAATGTATGACTCAACTGTGTAAGTTATACATTATTTTCATTTTTAAAAGTGCTAGTAATATTTTTTTTTATATTTTATATATTAAATAAAAGAAATCTTTTAAAAAGAGAAAAAGAGAGAAGTATTTTTTAATTATATATTATCTTTTTTCCTCCATTTCTATATACATTAATAAATAATAAATTATTTTTAAAAAATTTTGTTTTAAAACAATGTACTAATTAAATGCTTTTTAATTCAAATAAAGTATTACACACATATAAAAAGCTAATAAGAGTAGAAATAATATTACAGTTATAAAACTAATTTGTTTTAAATATTTTTTTTGTATGGACAGAGTTAATTTATAAAGATTTTATATAAAAAATAAATATATATATGTAATATATAATTAAATTTTAAATATATTTATTAAACATTTAATAAACATTTTTGTATAAAATATAATTACATAAAAAAATTATTTTTTATATTTAAAATAAATAAACGTAGGAAACTAAAAAAAATAAAAACAAATAAAATAATAAATAATAAAATCTGATATTTATTGAATCACTTATTTATTTGGATGGTGTTCAGGCTAGGACCACAAACGTAGCCAGTTTAATTTAATTTTGTAATTAAATTGTTGACAATAATAAAAAAGCAAGTAAATTTTTTATTATTTGATTTCTTTTATTTCTTTTTTATTTTTTTAATCTTTTGGTATATTTTTTAAGTGTATTTTATTTTTTCATAATAATATGTAATTAAGTTTAATATTTAAATATAATATTATATTAATATAATTTTTATTACAGAATACCGCAAAAAAAGACTTACAATTTAAAATAATGAGTTCTCGTTCAAGTACAAAATTCTTTATTCTTCCTTGTCTGAAGTAATCTCAATTTACCGTGCCCGGATGATGATGGATGTATCATGCGACTTGTTAGCTTAATTATCACATGAAAAATGAATAAATTTAATTAAATAGGAATTATTATATTATATAATATTATAATATAATATAATATTATACAATATAATATAATATTATATAATGTAATATATAATATAATTAAATATAAATATATAATATTCTTTACGTTCCATTAATATTTTATTTAATTAATATTACTTACATTATATTTTATTTAATTAATTGAAAAAATATAAAATTATATTATGTTCAAAATTTAGAATTTTTTCTTAATAAAATTTAAATTAGAAAAATAATTAATTATCTTTCCTTTTTTTCACACACTTTTGATATTATAGAATATATTTAATTATTTTATAATCAGTTTAAAAATTACAAATTAAATTACAAATTAAATTACTATAATCATTTTAACACATAAATTATTTTTATTATATATATATATATTAAAAAACAATAAAGCTAGACATATATTTCTTTATATACATAATTTTTAACGTATCTATTATCTCGTTGATTCCCAATGTAAACTTTTAATGCTTGCCAAGAACGAACTCGTGAAAAGGCAACATAAAGTTGTCCATGATTAAATACATCTTTACGAAGATCTAATCCGATTTTTTCAAATGTCTGTCCTTGTGATTTATTAATTGTCATAGCAAAAGCTAATTTTATCGGAAATTGTCTTCTAGAAAAAGTAAAAGGATATACATTTTCACAATATAATGTTATACGATTTAAAAAAATAATATCTCCTGCTTTGTCACCTGTTAAAATCTTACATTTTAATAAATGGTCTGCAAGCTCTATAACCATTAATCTAGTGCCATTACAAAGACCTTCATTGATACTAAGATTTCTAATCAACATAATGATACAATTTGGTTTCAAACGTAATTCATGAGGAGGAAGAGATGGTGGAGATAAACTATTTAAATATTCTGGTAACAAAGCTTCACCAATGTCATCATTGTCACCATTTACAGTACAGTCTATACTTGTATAAATTCGTTCACCAGTTACACCTAATAGTTCTACAACTCTTTTATTAATTTCGTCTACATCAACATTTCTTGCAGAAAGTATCGCACATTTAGTTATTTTAACAAATTCTTGTTTTCGTATTAAATCACCATATATATCTTCCACAATATCAACATTTGTAGATACTATACAACATTTAGGAATTTCTATATTATCATTTAAATCATTTAATAATCCATCTCCCATATCTAATAGAAATTTAGAAAAATCAATTTCCTCTGGAAGAACTCGCATATTTTGTATTAAAGAGAATTTTTTAAAATATTTCCAAGTATAACTAAATTTAATAGAAAGATTTACAATTTCACTTCGAGTAGCATGTTGTTTAACAGGCAAAAGTTGTCTGAAATCACCACCTAATAAAACAATTTTTCCGCCAAAAGGAAAGTCATTATTCATAATATCACGCAATGTTCGATCCATAATTTCTAAAGCATATCGTGGTGCCATTGGTGCTTCATCCCAAATAAAAATATCAGTTTCTTTTAAATATTGAGCTGCTTTTGATTGGATTTTAATGGAAGATGATGAATCAACAAATAATGGAACGGGCAATCCAAATATCTTATGAACTGTCCTTCCATTAGGAAGTAAAGTCGCTGCAATACCAGGTAAAAGCCATTGTACACACGCGTTTATTTTTAATTCTAGCTAAATGATAGATAGTTGTATATACAAATGTTTTACCTGATCCTCCAGGACCATCAATATAAAAACAGTTATTATTATTATTATTATTGTTAAATCTATTTAATATAATATCGATTATCTCTTTTTGTTTATCATTTAATTGTTTGTATTGGTTATTACCTACTTCCATAATTTTTTCAAATGTCATATAATCCTCTTCTTCTTCATATTCATTTAATTGTTCCATTTGTGGAAAATCAGCAAGACTTTTACCTTCAGTCTGAAGCATACTATTGATTTGGATATATGTTTTATTTTGTCCTTGTAATATACCAAAATGTCGAACGTAATCTTCAGACATTGCTACTTTAAAATTTTCCCATAATTCTTCAGGATGTAATGGCTGACAATGTAATAATATACGTACAAATAATCTACGAAGTTGTCGTGGCATCATCCATTCAACAGCTTCATTCATAGCTCGTATCCATTCATCATCATCTTCGATCAGACCTAAAGCCAAACATGCTGCTGAAAATGATTGACACAATTCTCCATTTACAGTTTTTAAGTCGTTAAAACTTGTAACTCCCTTTACTGTGAGTAATAATAATCGTAAATGAAATAATTCTGTTTGTGTTGGACTAACGGAATACATTCGTCCTACACAATTATAATGACTTTTACGTTTAGCCCAACGCGATACATTTATGCCATTAATTTTCTCCTTTTTAAATGTATAATGTTGTGGAATTTCTATGTATAGATATTGTCTTGCTTCCTCATCGCGTATGTTCAATGAGAAATAATCTATCAACATAGTAACCTGATTTAAAGCAGAAATCATAACGTCATCAATATTTTCATTTTCAATTATAATATTTTGTTCATTAGGAAGATGGACTGGCAATCGCATTATAGCGTGACTTTTATCTTGTAACTTCTTACCAAGAATACGCCAACTGGCTTCCACAGGTCCAACATAACGAGCTTCGATATAATTATGTATTTCATCATGATCAATAATTACATTTTCTGTTATTGGTTCAATAGTTACGGCAGCAACATCATGTCCTTTATATATATATTTATACAGATATTTAACTGATTTTATACTTGAAACTACTTCAACGTTAATATGACTATTAAATATAATCGATAAAGTAGGACAATATGGAACAACATAACGATTATCGACTATATATCCGCCAGGACGTTCGAAATTTTTACCATTATCTCGACGACGATAATAAGGATAAGCATTTTCATCCATTCTAGTTTCTTCAAGAAAAGGTTTTGGATAATGTTTCGAACAACATCCATCTACCAAACACCAATCACCACAAGGTCCATGAATCATATGTCTCATAACTATATCATGTAAAATACGATTCTCGCATGGATTCGGAATTTCAGCAGAAATATATTTATCAACAATTTGTGGAGTTGTTATTTTAAAGTAATTAACATATGAATATGTGGTAAACCACGTTTTTGAAATTCAATAACATACACAAACGCTGCTACTTCACCAAAAAATTTTTGTTTAACGATTAAATCAATTAAATAGTCCTTTTTTATATTGAATACACGAGCACAAATATCAGGTCTATCAGAAGCTTGTTGACCAGGTAAAAGGTTTTCCTCGATTTCTCGCCATTTTGGATTACAAGTCATGGTAATGAAAAGGTCTGGTTTACCAAATTTACTAACTATTGCCATTGCATCTTGATAATTTTGTAACATATTACGCGGCGATCCAATAAATGTTGAAGGAAGAATAATCATTTTTCCAATACGACCATTCAAGTTATTCGCCGTAGTTTGTAAGTAGTCTTTTAAACCTTGATATGTTTTCACTGCGTAATTCTTTTTGATGATTTTTACAATAATCAATTCTATCTTTTTCCATTTTAACATAACTATCTACAAGCCACTGCTGAAATAAGCGACGTCCTAGTAAAAAAACGTTAAATTCATCACGAATAGCCATACGATATTTAATATATTGTCCTCTAGTTATTCGTCTATCACTATTTAATTTTTTTAAATCACGATGCCATCCTTGAGTACCATATGGATAAAACAATGGATATACCCATGGTTCAACATTTGGATCCATAATACTAACTTTTTGTAAAGTTTTAGTATTTCTATTACGTATTGTAACGTACGATTCTGGAATTTCCCCAACAGCAGTTATACAAAAAATAGCAGCAACTTCATTAGTTCTTCGAGCATTATATCGACGTCGATCCATACCTGGTCTTAAAATAAATGATAATTGTAATTCCGGTAACAATTTACCAGATTCCATTTCTAAACGTCGTTGATTTTCTAATTCCTCACCCATCATTTGATAAGACTGAGAAAATACATTAATTTCTCGCATTATTATTCAAGATTTTGTAAAATTTTAAAATCTAAATATGAATTTTTATTAAGACGATGCTCTATTGCTTCATTTGCATCCACAATAAAAAGTTGACCATAAGTAGGACTTTCATTTTGTGCAGCGTATAATGTTGTATTAACTTGATAATATATCTGTCCCTGTATCTTGAAACAATATGGACCAGGTCGTCTATTTTGAAAATTCTTTAAATTAGCGTTAAATGATGCAAACGAAAATGAACGATTATAACTACGAATATGTTGAAAAAAATCATTAGATTTTACATGAGTCCCATCAAATAAATCACGAATTAATTGTGGAAATTCAGGTAATGGTTGTAAATATACTGCACCATGATTACAACAGTCATGAAAGGAGCTTCCTCTATTAGATATTTTTTCAGACGCAAAATGTTTTGCATTGCAATGAATACAAGATACATCCATAGAACCAATATAATATTCAACAATATTATTAATTAATATTATATCATCATTATTTAAACAAGGTTGATTTTTTTGCCGTGATCGATAATAAGATTGATGTTCTGCAAAAGATTGTTGACACACTGATTTAAGATTTTTAAAACTTTGTTCTTCATCTAAATCTATTATTATATGATTATCACGTGATGTACCAGCAACACAAATATTACGATTAACTGATTTTGTTACATTATTTAATGCTTTTATAATTTGATTACGACGATATTGATTTTCAGCTTTTTTTTTTAGAACGTTGTTGTAACTCCTCTTCTTCTTCTAAACTATGCTATATTTTGCGTTTCGGCATTTTATAAAAGTAATAATATATAAATATATATATATATATATATATATATATATATAAATATATATATATACACGTATGTTTTCCGTGAAAAGTATATATATTATTGAAATTTAAACAAAATTATTAATTTATAAATTGATCGTAACCTTATTAAAATTTAATTATTTTATAAAGTTTAAAAATATAAATATATATATATATACCGAACACACAGATTAATATATTATATGCTAATTAAAATAAGAAAATACATTTACTTAAATATTTAATAATAATTAAAGAGAAATTAATAATAAAATTTATAAGTTAGGTATTTAAAAAAGTTTAATTTTTGAAATTTTTAATGCAAAAATAAACAAAAATTTATTAAATATATTAAATATATTAAAATAATATTATAGATTGATTATTAAAATTTGAATAAGCTATTAAAATTCAATCTTTTAAATTATTAAATATTAATTTGTGAACTTTAAAGTTTTTATACAAAAATTAAAATCAATATTATAATCAAGATTATCATTATCATCATTATTGTCATCATTATTATCATCATAATCATAATCATCATCATCATTATCATTATAATCATTATTATCATTGTCATCATTGTTATCATCATCATCATCATTATCATCATTGTCATCATTGTCATCATTATTTATTTATAAATAATTATAAATACAAATTTATATTAATGTACAGTATAAATATATTATATTATAATATAATTATATATTAATAAGCGATATTAATTAATAAATATTAATTAGTTTATATGTTTTAAGTTAAATTAAATTAAAATAAATAAATTAAATTAAATTAAATTAAAATTAATTAATCAAATTAAATTAAATTAAATTAAATTAATTAATAAATAAAAATTAAATTATTAATAAATAAATTAAATTAAATTAAGTTAAGTTAAATAATATTAAATAACATGTTAAATAATTAATTAAATAACATATATTAAAATATTAAGTAACTATTAAATAACAGTAAATCATGAAATAATTTATACTAAAAATATATATATAGGTATAATATTATTAATAATATTTATTAATTATAATTATAATATTTTTTTATTTTTCTTTTAGTTACTTTTTATTTATATATTCTTTGTTTTCTTTCTTCTTCTCTATTTTTCTTTCCTTCTCTTTCTTATATTTTTCTTATATTTCGTTCGTTTTAACTGTAAATAAAAACGTTTACATATTATACATATTAATTTTATATATACAGGTTATTATTTTAGATCTATTATTTTTAAAAATGCAATTGCTTATCTTAAAAATAAAACATTTTAAGAAAAAATATTTTGTATAAGTTTTATCTTTGAGGGGGACGTAAGACAATGTGATTAATTCATTTAAAGATTATATAAAAATTACTTTCAATTTTTTAAATGAAACATTATTTTTCATGAAATTATAGTTTACCTAGAAAGTTTTCATATACACTAATCTTCTTTTTCCTTTCTCTCTTTCTTTTAATTATTCTCCGTCACTTTTTTTCTTTCTCTGTTATATATATAATTTATAAACTATAAATTAACATATATACATATATATATATATATATATATGTATATATATGTATATATATGTATATGGGGCATTCCATACCACACAAATAGACCACTTTTTTCCATAAACATTTTTTATTTGCTTCATTTTTTAAATATTTTTGCACTTATTAAAAGTAGTTTCCAAAATTAATTTCCATGATTTTTTTTTAGATTTTTTTTTCTATTCATACTTGAATTATGTATTTCAAAACAATTTTATTATTTTTTTTCCCTTAATGAGATCCTTTCGATTTTTTTTTTTAAATTGATAACATTTAAGACTTAAATACAAAATTTTTAAGTCATAAGTAAAAAGGGGATTTAAATAATTTTGATTTTTTAACACCATTTTTTGCAATTTTTTTCCTAAAATCACATTCTTTAATTTTTTACATTACTAAAATAAAAAAGAAAGAGTTTACAAAGATAATAATTACTTATTTTAAAGTATTAATAATCGAGAAAAAATTCTAATATTATTTAAAACTATTTTTTTGCTATTTTGCTAAAAAATAATGTTTTTCTTTCGATACGAGTCGTCTAATAAATTAACAAACATTATTTCGAGCAAAATAGCAAAAAAATAGTTATAAATAATATTAAAATTATTTTTCGACTACTAACATTTTAAACTATATAATTATTATCTTTGTAAACTTTTTCTGTTTTATTGGAGTAATATAAAAAATTAAGGAATGTAATTGTCGAAAAAAAAAATTTCAAAAAATGGTGTTAAAAAGTTGAAATTATTTGAATCCCCTCTTTGTTTATGGCTCAAAAATTTTGTATTTAAGTCGCAAATGTTATCAATTTTTTAGAAAATAATCGAAGGGGTCTCATTGAGGGAAAAAAATAAATTAGATTAAAATTGATATGATCGTTACGGTGGTATGAAATTGCAAAATACTACTATTCAAGAATGTCTAAATATTTTCAAATCATGGAAACAACTTTCAATAAATGCAAAAACATAAAAAAAATAAAGCAAATAAAAAAGTGATTGATTTATGTGTGATATGCCCTATATAAATATATGTATATATATATATATATATATATATATATATATATGTATATATTTATATTTATATATATATACACTTATTAAATTTATAAAAAATAAATTTATTTACCTAATATTGTATATTTCCTTCTTCCTTCCTTCTGTTTTTATCTTTCTTTATTTTTTACGAATCCTCTTTTCTCTTCTTTCTCTTTCTTTTTCTTTTCTATGGTCCTTTTTCCTTTCTTTATTTCTCTCGATTAATCTCCGTCACTTTCTTTCTTTCTATTATATACAATATAATTTATAACACATGATCGTTACAATGGTAAGAAATTAAATTAATATTAATATATATATATATATATATATATATATATTAATATATATTTTTATATGAATATTAATTTAAAAAATTATTATAATTTAAATAGGTTACTATATTATATTTATATTATATTATATTATATTTAATTATACTTGCATTGCTACAATTACCTTACCTTTGTTACAATAGAAAATTGTAATAGAATTGTTCAGCGCGCGCTTGTGTTATTTAATTTCTTTCATATTAATTATCAGTATGACAGTTTATCAGTATGACAGTTTGACAGTCATATCGTATAACCAACATACGAGGATACGAGTGAATCAAGTCATAGCGCACGAAATGCTCGACAACCAACAACCAATCGGCATCACGATAAAAAGGCAACAATACATTCGAGATATTGCGAGAATACATAACATGCACTTTTTGGAAAGGGAAAATAGAAAAAGAAGTGTCATATATATACTCATGCTTTGAATTGTACACTTTAAAAAATTTATTAATTTAAAAAATTACTTGTGCAATCACATTGTTTACTTACATCAAAGTTTGCTGTGTGTTATCTAAAGAAAATTAAATGGAAGAACTGTGGCGTCATCTTATCTGCATATAGATAATAAAAATATGTATTATCTTTATATCTGCATCTTACAAATAGATAAAAAAAAAATACTACCTTTACTATATTATTTAGCTAAGATAATATTCAGATAATTTTGGTTTAGAATCATAACACATAAAAATACTTAAAGCAAACGATAAAACGATAAAAATTTATAAATAAAAATATGTATACATATATTGTTGTATCTTTTTCTTAATTTATATTCCTTGTATAACTGTGTTTACACATAAATAGTTTTAAATATTATTATCTAAACAATTATCTAAATAAATCGTCATAATTGTATCTTTTATCTAGATATATTTGAAACAAAATCATCTTCATTCAATCTAAGATGAATCTACATACTTTATCTCATCTTTATCCAGCTAATTTTAAATTAATCTTGACACAACACTAAGTATCATCATCAAAAATTTATTACAATATTTTATGGTCGTATTTTAGATGGCCCTATGCGAAGAAAAGATATGAAAGTCTTACGGAGAAAGAAAACAAAGAAAACCTAAACTTTGTTACAATAGGCATAAATTCTGCGACACATGTGCGGAATTATTTGTCTCACATTCTTTTTTATAATTATTATTACGATAATGAATCATATCAAAATGACTTCTATTACTTAGTTGCTATTTTATTGGGAATAAAAAGTAATGTAAAAAAATTCAGTGGTAATATCGATAAATATGTACATTCTTTGCCTGAAAATCTATTTTTTCCTGATCGTCCACATGAGCCTATAAATGTGCTGAAATATATGTTTTATATTGAGGAGATTAAATACTTGTTAACACAATTTCCACAGTAGGATTTTCATATATATTATAATGCTACTATTATTACAATTTAATGTATTTAATCATTAGTTAATACTTCAATATACATTTTTTAGAGATCGCAAATCAATCGAAAGTTATTGCAATATAAAAATGTCTCACTATGCGAAGCTATCCTCGATAGGAAATGAGTTGGACAGATATAGAAAGAAACCTGAAGGAGAACAGCTTTTGGAAGAAACATGTACTTTTGCGGCAAAATATATTCAAGATGTATGTTACACGAATGTAAGTGCATCATTGGATACAATCGCACAAGAGGTACGGAATCGTCTCAGAGAGAAGCATCCGAACCATTCGATATTCTCCACGTCTGATAAAACTTTTTCCTATTGGAAAACCAACAATATCGAAGATAATCGATGGAATGACACAGAAACTACGCATATTATGGATACACTCCAAGAATATATATTTCGCACCTTCTACATTCGAGCACGTATCCCCCCCCATTTTCACCCGAAGATATCAAATATTTGTGTATAGATTATGTAAGTTATTATTGATTATAATACATGTAATTATGGGCCATATATGTATACGTTATATGTTGTTTTTAATATTCTCTCGCTTTGATTAATTTGTCGTGTATTATAACTGGCACAGGTTTTACAAAGTAAAGTTGGTGAAGATATCATTGTAAATACAATATTTCATAGCGTGGCTAGAAGACTTGGTCTACGTTGCGATGTACTATATATTGAAGATGGATTCTGTATATTTTGGAAATCAAAATTGTAAGTACAGATATATATTAGATTCGACATTATCATTATTTCTCGATAATCTTTCTTTTTTTATTATACGCTTCCAATATAATTTTTTATTATATAAATTTTTATAATGATTAAAGTAATAATTTAATTGTTTACAGAGTCACGAATAATTTTGAAAATGCAGGATGTTTTTACACACAAAAGTATTTCCCCGGGTATCGTGTTATTGATAATCTATCAAAATACATGTCTGTAAGACCATTCGCAATAACAATTACAAAGGTTAAAAATTACTTATTTATTACTTCTAATAATTTTAAGTTATTAATATATTTCTAAATTTACAAAGAATCAATATATTACACTAAATATGTATAGGAAGAAGAGAAATGTGCAATCTCTCATTTTTTAATTTATAATTAGATTTTTGTTTACATGTCGTCTTTATATTCATGTTTAATTAATTTTTTCAGATGTTGGAGTCCATAACACATATCGTTAGACAATTTATAATGCGACATATAATAAATGCTTTGCAATTAATCGAAGTTAAATGCATTATCCAAAAACCTTTGATATGATTAAAATGTATTGCAATCATATTATGATGATAGGTATTATGAGTGCAAGTTATATACATATAATGCAAAATGTGAGTAATTATATTAATTTAAGCATATTCATGTATACTCATAATGACATTTTTTGCAAACAGTTTCAAGATATCATAATATGTCTGTGTTTTGAGTAGCATATGAGCCTGCATCTGTGTCTATTTTTGTCATCATGTTTTAAAAAATATGAGTACAATATGAGTAAAGTACATGCGCACTAACAATCGCATATTAGTATATAATATATACAATTGTAAACATATTGAACACTGTGAGATTTTTTTAGATAACAATTCTTTTAGATAACAATATGTATAATTTACAATTTTTTATAATTTAACGTGGTTAAGTGTTTATTGAGACATTTATTCACAAAAAAATCTATTAAAGTACAAATTTTACAGTTTGTGTCTTAGATTTCGTTTTAAATAGTAAAACAAATAAATAAAAACGTAAAATATGCCATAATTGCATGGACCAACATAACAGACAGATGTTATATTGACACATACATGTATATACACGTATATGTTCGACTTTTGTTGATAAATACCATGCCCTATTTTTGTATGCAATGTCAATTGAATATCAACGACGAATAAAATGTATTTATCGTTCTCTGCTATATTTATTGTATTTATTAATATAAACAATTAAATAAGAAAAATTGTGATTGCAAGAATTTGACTTAGTGCAGTAAAATTTATATATTTAAAAATTTATAAAAATTAATTAATTTATGAACTTCTTTTTATTACTTTAAGTATATGAAAAATATGACCTAATTAAAATTTACCATTTATTAATATCTAATATTTTGAAACTTTTATAAACGATAGTGTTGCATTTGTATAAGTAAAAACAGGTATATTAATAAAAGACAATGATTATTATATTTTGAAATATATATAATACTTTTGTGTTGAAGGAGACAATAAAAACGTATTAATGATATTAGATTTTGTATGACATATTGTATGATAATTGCAGATTTTAAAAATTCGTGCAAGATTCAAGCAAGACTTTAAAATTTGACTAATTCCAACAAGTTATATCTTCCTTTTATGTAGAAAATCTCTTCAATAGATGAGGCATTATTTTAAGAAATATAACGAACAACGTTAACTATATATTAAAATATATTTAAATGTGGTAATTGTACAAAGACTTATACCAAAATTTTTTATATTATCTGAAAAAATAAAAAATACATAATTGAGAAACAGTCATGATACAGCAAATGTACTCCGCATTTGAGCACAGAACACATTTAATGTCATTAAAATGTAACACTTTAATTTCCGTTTCTTTGAAACTTCTGTTAGGACACTCATCTTGTATTTTATTTTTCAAAAATAAATTTATTAATTTTACAAATATGTTTCTTCAGTGATCGAGCGATTTAAACAATATATAATCCTCTACATCACATTATATAATAGTTTACACCCCGTATATACGCGCGAGTAAATTACATAAAATTGTTGAAATTCTTAAAATTTACACATTATTTATTAAAAAACATGAAAAATAAACAGAAAGGGAGAGGGAAAGAAAGATTGAAATATATTTCATAGTATAAATAATGTCGTAACGATACTAATAATTCGTACAAAGATATGTATTTATAAATTGGATTAAGTTTAAATAAATTTAATTAAATTGAAATTAAAAATCTGAACATTCATTTAAATGTCTGTGCTGTATTTTTTAAATTTATAAATTTTTTCTTTGATTTTATTATGTGGCACATTTATCATGATGTGAAATATTTTAACTAATTTCGTTCGACAATCGTCGACAATCTAAAAAAGAACATAAATTTAATGGAATAAAAATCATAACAAAGTTTAACATAACTATTAACGAAGAATGTTTTCATCGTATCATTTATGCAGAGGATCTCTTCGATGGATGTGGCATTATTTTAGAAGGTATAACAAACAATGTGGAGCATGCGATATCTGTGATAAAAATTTCATCCTATTATCTATCGATACATCTGTGATATATCGTATAAGAATAAAGCATAAAGAAATTTATACATAATGTTTCAAGTGTGGGGCCTTTTTATTCTATATCAGAAAATATATTAAAATCAGATAATTGTACAAAAAGACTTACACTAAAATACTTTATGTATCTGAAAATATAAAAAAAAACATAATTGAAACACACATACTTAGAACAGCAAATATACTCCACACTTGGATATAAAACACATTTAAGGTCATTCTGAAACGCAAGATTTGCGACAAATTTAATAAGATAAATAATTCTTTTAAATTAATGATATTTATTTCAACTTCATAATATCTCTGCACATCTCCAAATGCTACCAAAGAAGTAAGTGAAAAACCGATAAATATAAATATTACTATTTAGTTTTTCTTTAGTGATTAATATAAACTTTTGAAAAATAAATGAACAAATATATTGTACTTAATGAATAAGAAAGTTAGTCTCGAAATAAACACGGGTATGCGAGCCGAACGCGAAGGTTTGTGTTTTAGATAATAAAAATTAATTTTTCCCCTATGTCTTATAATTGTGCACGAGGCACGAAATTTGCTTAGCATAGTGTTAACAATAAGACTATTTAAGAATAAATCTCAACTTGGTTCTCAATTTTAGAATCTCTATTTTAAATCCTAAGTTCCGGATTAAGCAACTTCTGGACCGATATATTTTGCTTTTCTACATCTTTGTAGGGGGATCAGAGAGAAACATAAGAATTAAAATCTCGAATTGAGATTTATTCACAAACATCCGCGTTGAGTTCGCATAGTCTGTACGATTATTCTGACGTATGGTAATAAAATCGATAATTAGTTTTGCATTAATCCTTTCAAGAAAAATTGAATAATGTAAAATAAATATTTTCTATAGTCAAAGAGTGCATGATATATTATCTTCCTGTCACTTATTCTTTAATTGCATTTGCTAATCTTTACAATTTCCCTTTCAGAGAATCGAGGATAAATACGCTTGGTTTTTTCTCTTTATAGTAAATTGAAGAGAGATTCCGGACCTCATTTCGAGAACAATATTCTTTTACAGAAGGACGCAGAAGTAGGAACGATATTATTAGTTTATTTAATTTAAATATATAAATATTTATATAATTAATTATACAAAATATTAAAAAATTAAACCGATAAATTGAAAAAAAGACTTCAAAATCTTTGGTTAATACTATTAATTTTTCTCTACATGTTTATTTATACTGAGTTTTATATTTGTAACATTAAATATGTTACAATATGTAACATTAAATATGTTGTTAAATATGAAATGTAACATTAAATATAAAAAACGTGTATTTGATTTAAATATTAATATATGTTCAACAAATGCATAAAAATAATTCTCTCTTTTTACACACACACAGTAAATGATCAAAAATTCCTCCAATAACTTTACTACAAATGATAAACTAAAAAGTCACAAACTCGTATTTCATATGTAGTACCTATTAAAATTAAACATTATAGAGAAAATTAGTATTAATAAAAAATGTTAATTTTGAAGTCTTCTTTCTCCTTGTGTCGATATAAGTTTTTAACATCCTGTATAATTAGAAAATAATTTTCGAATTTCGTCATTTATACACTAGAAAGAAATTTATTAATTTGACTAAACCTTTCAACTAAATTACTATTTCGTTAATTGAACATATATTAGTATTTAAATAAAATTTACGTTTTGTTAGATTTATATTAACATTATATTTATTTTAAATGTGTCTATGTGTTCAATTAACAAAATAATATTTTGTTGAAAGGTTTAGTCAAGTTAACTAGTTTTTTCAGTGTACAATTAAAGATAATATATTTCCAATTCAGAGTTGGGTAATAATTAGTTAAAAGTTTTAAAAAAAGTTGAAAAGTTAATAACTTTAAACTTAGCTTAGTTAATTTATAATGTATTAATTTTTAACTTCAACTAGTTATTTTTGACCTTAAACTTATTAACTTTTTTCGCAAGTTAAGTTTTTAATCTCTGAATATCATTATTGTTTTTTGTAAGTTATAAATGTATTTTTAAATTAAAGTATCATTAATTTTTGTTCATTTGTCAATAATTATAATTTACAATAAAAACTATATTTCTATATCAAAATCAAAATTTATTTATTAGTTATTATAAATTTTAAAAATATTAACAAACAAAATTCTAATTTAATATAAATAATGTTTTTAAAAATAACTTTTGATTTAATTTCAGTTAATTTAATTTTAACTTTACTCTAACTGACAATGAGTTAATTTTTTCGTCAGGCAACTTAATTAAATTAATTTTATAAGCAACTAACTTTAACTTATTGTTAATTTAAAAAAATCATCAACTAAATTAACTTATTGTTAATTTTAAAAAATCATGAACTTACCCAACCCTGATATAATTTAATAATAATATATAATAAAAAAAGAACATTTTCAAGTAAGCAAGATTAATAAAAGCCACATTGAAAAAAATGTGTTAACTTGACTATAAACCTTTCAACTAAATATATATTATGTTGTTAATTCAACATATACAAATATTTAAATTAAATATAATATATTAATAAAAAACCACTCCTCAATGTTTAAAGTTGACCAGACTGGCAATAATTTATTATAAATAATTATTTGAAATACAACAACGTTTCGGCTGTCATTGCAGCCCTTTTCAAGTACATCAAATTTAAAACAGTAACTAAGAGTAACTGTGACTAAGATTCTTGTGAACAGTTAACATCTATTTAATATGTGCTTACTTCTGTCAGTCTTGCATTGTTCATCAAAACAAGCGTTAACATTGTCGGTAGTTTGCATAGAAGTTGATTTACTGTTTTAAATTTGATGTACTTGAAAAGGGCTGCAATGACAGCCGAAACGTTGTTGTATTTCAAATAATTATTTATAATAAATTATTGCCAGTCTGGTCGACTTTAAACATTGAGGAGTGGTTTTTTATTAATTATTACTGGCAACCTTAAGGATTATTATTTATAATATATTAAGTCTAACACGAAATACATATTTGACTTAAATACTAATATATGTTTTGTTATAAATTTAATATATTATATTTTATTTAAATATTTTTATATGTTCAATTAACAAAATAATATTTACTTGAAAGATTTAGTCAAGTTAATAAATTTTTTTCACAGTGCAACTTATTTTTAAAATTCCTATTTAATTTGAACGTTGCGATCCTTTCCGTTTGGAAATTAACCAACCCTGTTCCAATTTAATTTTGACAAAAATGATTTTCCTAAATATCAATCGCACTGTATCAACTGACGATTCGCAATTCGCAGATACGAAGGATGCAAGACATTCTGGCGCAGATGCAAGAGAAGCTCAAAGCGACCGGTCAAGTCGGCGGTGGAGGATTGAGAGGTCGAGTCGGCAGCCTCGGCAACGATTTAGATTCCGTGGACGTCGACAAGAAGCGGAACAGTATTATAGACGTTTGAAGAGCGTAGATTATTTATCATACCCTCGGGATATATTTAAAATATATTATCCAAAGTTTATAGCCCACCCGAGAGATCTGTACATATTTCGTTCAATTCATGACAAGTTTTCCGATATATATGTTGCGCGAAACGTAATAAAAAAAATACTAAAGATTTTATAAAGCTTTTCGAGATTATATGTCAGTACGGAGACCCGGTAAAAATTTTTTATATATAATGATATATAAATAATTGTATAATTATACATATAATCGTAAAATTATATATGAAATATGTTCATTTTTATACATAATTATATAAATTTATATATAAATTATATATGAAACATATATATTTAAATATATATATATTTATATATGTATATATACATATATAAATTTATATAAATACATATAAGAAGCACTTTTATCTAATTATGTATGGACATATTTCATATGTAATTTTGCGATTATGTGTATAATTTTAAATATTTCTATATAATTTTATACTGTTAAATATAAAGAATTATTTACCGGGGATTTACATTCGAAATTACGCTTTCTAAATTTTTTAATTATTAAATTTATCCTTATTCGACTATTTTATGATCAACTTAAATTGATGCGATATAAATATATTTATCTTCGCTTATATATTTATATTTATTATTATTAAGATAATTATGCGCACGTGTTCTCTTTCTCGATCTCATTATTTATATTGATATTATCTATATCGAAAGAAAAGACAAATTAGAGCTGCCAATTAAATGCGAATATCTGTTTGTCAGATATTCAATCCAGTCGAACAGTTGTACAGATCGACTACACATGATACGTAAAAAAAAGTCAAAGTGTATTTTGTACTTACCACACATAGACAATTTATACAAATAGCAGACAAATGCGTAATCGTACGAAATTTTATCGATATATATATATATATATATATATATATATATATTTTGTATATGTATGTATAAATCGAATGCTCGTTGCGAAAGAAATGTGTAATTAATCGCATCATTAATAATCAAACATTCTAAACTATAGATGAAAAGAATATATAGACTTTGTAATAATAATAATAATAAACGTGCCGTATATAATGATGCGGTGAAAACAACTTTAATTAATATTTGTGTCAAACCCCTTGTTAATATTTTTATTTCATTCTATTCTACTTTTCCTTCATTGATTATCTAATAATATTAATTAAAGAAACACTTCTATTTTATATTGCGATAAATGCGTAATAAAATCAAAGAATAAAATTAATTTTTAAAATAAAAATTAAACAACTAAATATTCAATTAAGTTTGAACAAGTTTAATTAAATTAATAAAACAAAATTAAACAAATAAATATTAAATTAAGTACTTGTGCTCAATAAAGAAAAAATTACAAACTAGTAATAAAAAAAGAATAGAAATTTTAAATTCAATTGTATATTTAATATTTAACAGTGCAATAATATTTACGGCATTTGTCGATAGCAATATTACTTAATTAATTATTTAAAAAATCCTTTCATAAGACACTTTTAAGTAAAATGAAAAAAGGAATGTAAGTATATAAAATTATTTTCTCTGTATATGAAACATTTAATCTCTTTCTTACGATGATTCTCTGTCGAAGTCATATTAATATTAATTATATTTGAATAAAGAAAATGTTAAATCTTAAAAATCCACAAGTATCCACAAAAAAGCATTTCGAAATATCTAAATTGACGTACGCCACTATAATTTATTTGGTTTAGAAAATATATTACGAGAAGTGCCGCAGAAAATTTATCTTGATCGGAAAATGTGAAAAGTCGAAGACTAACAGTAACGAAGACATAACAATTGTGATTCCAAGAAATTCAGGCTTACTCTCGGCGCGCTCAATTCTCAGAAGCAGCCCGAGTTCGGCCACGAATCCTACCGCTTATCGCCGATTCTCTCTTCACACTCTATTCGCACAAACTCAAGCTCACTCGCGACGCGATACACACACGTATCGTTTCAAAATTTTACGACTCGGAAAAAAAACCTTCATTCTCGGCGAAGAATTTACGAAAATACACTAAACACGCGATTCTCGGGTTCGCGAAATCCACGGTGAAATTGTCAACATGTTTTGCAGCGATTATAGCGTATTTGGAAACGAGTCTGCCAACAAATTTAATGACTTCTTTTCTGATATATATTTCCGATTTTATACTCGCTCGCAAACAATATTTATTTTCAATAGTTTTAATTAGTTTTATTAATACGTACGCGCCGCTTCTCAGTCCTTCGCGAAATCATAAATATATGTGATATTCTTTCTCGTTTTGACTCGGCACGTCTTTTTCGCGACTGCGTTTTAGCAGTGATAAGGTGTCGCTTGAGTCGACGAAATTCGCGGCAAACTTCACTTATTCCTACCTGCGAGGAAGCGTCCAATTTCTTAAATTATTCCGGGCTCCGCCGCGACGATTGTCGATGTATCCTTGTAGACAATCATTTATTCCGACGCACAATACACATATACACTCGCGATGCATTACGCGTTTGCGTAGCTTGAAAAAAGCTTCACTCAACGACGAACGACTTTCTCGCTTCTTTTCGCGACTGCGCGATTTTCACGTTTGACATGTGGCACCACTGACAGCTACTCGCGCACTTTCCGGTTGCACTGTTGAGAACACTGACTACGATGCGCGGCGCATACGTCGCATTTGAAAAAGTTTTCTTCCAACTTTATTAACGAAACCCGCGACGTATTTTCACATCGTTCCGATCGCGATTCGATCGACATATTAATCGTCAAGCGTGTCCTATACTTCCGCACGCGTCTATCACTCGACTCGCGACGAAATACACGATGACAGATGCGAGAGAACGCGCACCGCGCATGAGAGCGTCCGACCGCGGGGGTAGCTCGACGCGAACTGCGCAGTCGCGCGCTGTCATCTATCAGCGCGGCGAGACGGCCAAGGTCACCGCACGCAGCACGTACGGAGTGCGCTCCTAAATGTCAATTTATAAATACGAATATTTATACAAATTATTAGTATTGTTACATTATTTATACTATAAAATATATTTCAATCTTTCTTTCTCTCTCCCTCCCTGTCTATCTTTCTTTCTTTTTAATAAATAATGTACATATTTGAAGAATATTCGACAATTTTGTGGTTTTACTCGCGCGTATATACGGGGTGGAAACTATTGCATAACGTGATATAGAGAATTATAAATCGATTACTGAAGAAGGGTGGAGTTCCGAATAGGTGAACCCTCCGATTTTTTTGAAACTACACTATTTTTTGTATTTTTGAACGCTGATTACGAATATGATAATGAAAATTTCCGACTAGGTCATTTTCAAGGTCAAAACTAAAAAAAACTGACAAAAATATAATTTTTTAGACATTATTTTGATAAATATTAATGTAAGAAAAAAATGTTTCAAATAAAAGTTGTAGTTCTTGTAAAAATACATCATTTATGTCGTATACATTTTTTGCGTAAAACTGAAAGTTTTTGAGAAAATCGATGTTAAAGACTAAAAACGGCGGGTAAAGTTCCGAAAAGTGCTCTTCTCTGATTTTTTGAAACTCAGTATTCTTACGTATTTTGATGCACTGATTACGAACATTATAGTGAAAATTGGCGCACCTTTCATTTTCATAGTGAAAATCAAGAAAAACCCATAAAAATTATAGTTTTTAACAGTTATTTCAGTAAATACGACAAATCATGATAAATATTTTAGACAAAAGTTTTAGATCTTACAGAGAAAAACATTTTACGTCCTATTAATTTTTACCGTACGAATGATAGTTTTCAACAAAAACGATGAAATCTAAATCTTATATCTGTTCTCCCATCTAAGCATGTACTTTGCAATACATATACGATTCCACATAGGTTTACAACTTTCCACGTAGAGTGAGGTTCCACGCAAACCTATTTGTCTAGTTTTACGGTAGTGGAGCCTCCCGCAGGAGGGTGGAACCCACTGATTCCACGCATACACTTTTCCATGCGAAGCGAGGTTCTACGTGGGTTTGCAACTGTCCACGCAGAGCGAGGTTCCACGCAAACACTTTTCCATGGGAAGCGAGATTCCACGGAAACCTATTTATCTAGTTTTGATTCATGATACATTTTTCGTTGCGTAGGGGTCTTGCTAATATTTTCTGTACCTAATACTTTTAGTATATTGTTGACTCATCATATTTTTAGTAAGGTAAAGATTTAATAAATATAAACTCTTTGCGCGCACATATCTTGCGACTTTTCATGCAAAGCAATGCTTACCATCCATCGTTTGATGCAAAATTTATTATTACACTGCTTTACATGGGTTTGCGACTTTTCTTGCAAAGTAAGGTCTACCTCTTATTGTTCTGTGCTTCGGATGCAAAACTAGGTTTATAATTATAGACAGTTTTATATAGTTTTGCGACTTTTATGCAAAGCGTAAATTTCGAATAAAAGTTTTGGAGCCTAATTAATAAGGTTGTTTCTTTTAATTTTTTTTGTTACGAAAAAAATGGATAAAACATACAATTTGTTTTTATTGGCGTCTATTTTTCAAAATCGTTCATCAACTCTTCAGTGGTTGAGAGAAGTTGGTTTGATTCCAACACAAAGGTTCTGCAGTCATCATAAAAAATACATGAATTTGCTAGAATCTGATCTTGAATGCGGAAGATTCCTTTGTATGAAAAAAGGAAAGTATCGACATACTGCGACTGTTGCGGAGGATACATGGTTCGAGAGGTGTCATATTTCTCCTGCGGCATGTATTCTCATAACGTACTGTTTTTCTGTCAATATGTCGTTTAATCAAACGATTCGAGAAAGCAGTATTATTGATGGGCAGTATAAATCTCGTGAAACTGTAGCCGATAGATTTTCTTTTCGTCGAGAAGTCTGCATGGCTGCACTTGATGAGAAGTTTCAGGAAGAGGGTCTTTTGGGAGGTGGAATCATAGAAATTGAAGAGTGTAAGATTGGTCGTCGGAAGTACGAACGAGGACGTGTTGTTGAGGGATCATGGATTCTCGGAATGATTCACCGTGGACATGCTACTAATTATCGGCTCGAACTTTGCCCGGACAACAAGCGAGACCAAGATACTATTGTAGCTTTAATAAAAAAACATGTGATGCCTGGGACTGAGATCCATACGGATTGTTGGAAGGGATATATAGATTTGGAACATCATGGATATGTCCACAAGACGGTGAATCATTCTGAATTTTTTGTAGATCCGGAAATTGATGTTCACACTCAGAATATTGAGTCGTCCTGGCGCTGGATGCGTCGTGAATTATCTCGCGGTGGTGTTCAAAAGAGTTCTATCGCTGATCATTTGTGTGAATTCATGTGGCGTCGTCGACTTCGACGATTGGGTCAAGATCCTTTCAAGCAATTGATTATCGATATTAAAAGATGTTATCCGGGAAAGGAGTAATATATTTAGCGTTTTATAAATAGTTTTGAAAAATAAAAAAGCGTTAAAAAAAACAATTAAAAATGTAAAAAAAATACAAAAAATATAAAAAAATTATAAAAAATATTAAAATTATAAAAAAATTATAAAAAAATATAAAAATTATAAAAACAAAAAAATGGAGTCAGTTCTTCGTCACGTCCTCGTCGTTGACTCCGGGTTCGGCTGAGAACGAAGAATATCATAATGTTTGAGAGGGTTTTTCTTATCTAATTTTTTTCGAAAACTATCAGTTTTACGCAAAAAATTTATAGGACATAAATGATGTATTTTTACAAGAACTACAACTTTTATTTGAAACATTTTTTTCTTACATTAATATTTATCAAAATAATGTCTAAAAAGTTATATTTTTGTCAGTTTTTTTGAGTTTTGACCTTGAAAATGACCTAGTCGCAAATTTTCATTATCATATTCGTAATCAGCATTCAAAAATACAAAAAATAGTGTAGTTTCAAAAAAATCGGAGGGTTCACCTATTCGGAACTTTATCCCTGAAAAAACATTATTGTAAAATTAATAAATTTATTTTTGAAAAATAAAATAGAAGGTTCGAGTGTTCTAATAAAAGTTTGAAAGACACTTAAACTAAAGTGTTACATTAATTTAATATATTCATTACATTTATCATGTACCATTTTTACTATATACAATTTATATATTGTATATAATATAAATTATTAATTTATATAAAATTTTATAAAATATTTTCGATACAAAATAAAAAGAAAGAGAGATTTACATTTTTCAAATATTTACAGATAAAATTCTCAGCTAAAATAAAATTCTCGATTTACAATAAAAATATTTATATGAATTATATCGCTAGAACATTATTTAGACATTGAAATGTTTGGTAATACATATGGGCATCTAAATTGGCTGTGCCAAAGTTTGTTAAGTTTTGTGCGTTTAAACGAAAACAAACGTCACGCGTTAAGTAAAAATACTTTTTCATTTTTGTTCCAAACTCATATTATTTGCGATCCATATTTCTCTCTCATGCATGATTTTCGCAAAATTATTACAACTCCAAATTAAAAAAAAGTCGACACAATGCACAACACTAGAATCGTAAAGTGTAAAATATAAATATATGAAAATTAGTAAAATTTACTAAAATAATAATTTCAATGATATTATTTTAATTAAACTTAAATATTACATAATATATATAAATACATGGAAATTAATGAAATTTAAAATAATTGACAAATTTGAAAAATATATTATTTTAATTAATAAGCTTAAATGATAAAAAGAACAATAAATAAATATAACGTATAAGACGGGCAACAAGAGCCAAATCGCGGATGACAATGCGTTGTCCTAACGAAACTAAATAATTTTTCGTTAGAATTAAATACCGGTGCACAAGGCACCAAATTTTTACTTGGACACGGCCAAGATTTTAAATATGAAATAATCTCATATTTTAAGATTTAATTTCAATACCCCTTTAACCCCCCTACGGAAAATAAATAAATGAATGCAAGAGAAAAATATAGATCCGAAAATCCCGATTCAGCGATTTTCGGATCTATATTTTTCTCTTGCATTCATTTATTTATTTTCCGTAGGGGGGTTAAAGGGGTATTGAAATTAAATCTCAAAATATGAGATTATTTCATATTTAAAATCTTGGCCGTGTCCAAGTAAAAATTTGGTGCCTTGTGCACCGGTATTTAATTCTAACGAAAAATTATTTAGTTTCGTTAGGACAACGCATTCTCATCCGCGATTTGGCTCTTGTTGCCCGTCTTATACGTTAAATTTATATTTATATTACAGAGCCTTGTTAAAACTCTTATATTTAATAAATAAATAAATAGTGATAATAAAATAAATAATAAATGAATTATTTACCACGTTCTATCTTTCAAGCGCATAGGAAAAATTGGTAAATTTGCTAGTTCTAAATTACATTTTCTGCGCATGCCGTGACAAATTCTCATACCTGTATCTTAGTGAAAACAAGCAATAAGACTTTAAAATTTAAAGTCACATTTCATAATAAAGAACAGACCGTCTGTAGTGTGGAAACGTCTCTCGTATAAATCAAACACACATTTGTGCTCTTGTAATCGGTAGATTCATTTCGTGTACTGCGAAAAGCAAGGAATTAATTACGCGAATAGTATATTGCAATCACTTTTATTTATAATCCTGTCTTGTGTTTTGTTTCTTATAATGTCTGATTGTAAGATAACGAGCTTACCAGAAGAGATCATAGACATCATTCTCGGCTATAACGTTATCACTATTGAGGATATCATTAACTTTCGATGCGTGTGCAAGCAATTTCGTTATGCAGCCAACTATGACAAGTTCTTGGAAAAAAAGTTATTTCAAAGGTAATTCTTGTGGTTTGTAAATCTTTTTGTTATTTTGTCTTAATAATTTCTGTCGCATAATGTATATTCCTTCAACAAAGAACGTATTTTGTAAATACAAAAAATATTAATAATATAGTGTAAGAAAACAAAAACATTAATAATGTATATAAAAACAAATAGAAAAGAATAGATTAAATAAATACAAAACGGACAAAGTAGCGTGTTAGCTACGTAATCTTTAACATTATTTTTTCAATTATTTAATTTATTTTTTATACTGATTCAATTAGTAAAATAATTTATTTATTGTTTATAGTAATTCAAAATAATCTTATTTTTTTAGATCTTTTAGTTTACATTAGCACAGTGTCTTGTGAAATTTTATTACATTATTATTCAAAAAAATATAATATAATATGTACTTTAATATATAATTATATATAACATAAATAGTTAAAAAAATATTAGAAAAATTAGATTTAATCACTTCACTTCCATTAAATCACTTAAATTTAAATATTTTATTTTATTATCGTTATTTATTTTACTAAATGATTTTTTCTATTGCTCAATAAATTTGGCGAACTCTACCGTTATATATATATGTTTATTTGGAATGTAAATATTAAATAATATACTGATAAGAATTCTTAATTGTCGGCTGTCATAAATTAAAAGACCAAATATTTTTCAACCGACATTCGTCGATTGATGTTTATTTAATTAATCACACAATGTTTCGGCCACGGTGTTTCGACCATATAATTTTGGTCTTTCGCACACTTAACAGTAACACTTGAGAAGGCCGAAAATTATATGAAACGTTGTGTGATTAATTAAATAAATATTAATTAGCCTATGTATATATCGGTCGAAAAATATTCATCATTAAATAATTTTTGGGGGATTTAATTATTAAAAATACAACATAAAAGTAACTTGATTTATTTATTATAATGTGTATTCTACAATATATTTAATTGCATTTTTAAATATAAAAATTATATATATGATATATATTCGTGATACAAGCAAACAGATTTGATATTTTTCTATCGGTTATTTTTCATAAATAGCATTGAAATCACAATAACAAGTAAAAACATGCCAAGTGACATATATAAGCACAGTCCACATTGTTTGTAAATATGCTTTCGAAAAAATTGTTTTACAAAATATTAAAAAAAAACTTAATCTATACACAGAACTGTGGCGTCATCTTATCTGCAAATAGATAATAAAAATATGTATTGTCTTTATATCTGCATCTTACAAATAGATAAAAAAAAAGTACTACCTTTACTATATTATTTATTGAAAATAATTTTCAGATATTTTTGATTTAAAATCATAGCACATTGGAATACTTAAAGTAAACAATAAAGCGATAAAAATATGAATATATATATTGTTGTATCTTTTTCATAACTTATATTTCTTGTATAACTGTGTTTACATAACAAGTCTTAAATATTATTATCTAAACAATTATCTAAATAAATCGTCATATAATTGTATCTTTTATCTAGATATACTTGAAACAAAATCATCTTCATTCAATCTAAGATGAATTTACATACTTTATCTCATCTTTATCCAGCTAATTTTAAATTAATCTTGACACAACACTAAGTATCATTATCAAAAATTTATTACAATATTTTATGGTCGTATTTTAGATGGCCCTATGCGAAGAAAACATATGAAAGTCTTACGGAAAAAGAAAAAGAAGAAAACCTAAACTTTGTTATAATAGGCATAAATTCTGCGACACAATTGCGAAGTTATTTGTCTCAAATTCTCTTTTATGATTATTTTTACAATAATAGATCAAATCGAAATTACTTCGATGACTCAATTCATAATGTATTAAAACTCGAAAATAATGTAAAGAAATTCAGTGGTAATATCGATAAATATGTACATTCTTTACCTGCAAATCAATTTGTTTTTTATCTTCGACATGAGCCTATAGATGTGCTGAAGAATATGTTTTATATTGAAGAGATTAAATGCTTGTTAACACAATTTCCACAGTAGGATCTTCATATATATTATAATGCTACTATTATTACAATTTAATGTATTTAATCATTAGTTAATGCTTCAATATACATTTTTTAGGGATCGCAAATCAATCGAAAGTTTTTGCAATATAGAAATGTCTCACTATGCGAAGCTATCCTCGATAGGAAATGAGTTGGACAGATATACAGAGAAACTTGAAGAAGAACCGCTTTTTGAAGAAACATGTACTTTCATGTCAAAATATATTCAAGTTCGAGAAGATGTATGTTACACGAATGTAAGTGCATCATTGGATACAATCGCACAAGAAGTACGGAATCGTCTCAGAGAGAAGCATCCGAACCATTCGATATTCTCCACGTCTGAAGAAACTTTTTCTTATTGGAAAACCAACAATATCAAAGATAATCATTGGGACCAAACAGAAAGTATGCAGATTATGGATACACTTCAGGAATATATATTTGACACTTTGAACTTTCGAGTATGTATCCTCGTACCCGAAGATATCAAATGTTTGTGTATAGATTATGTAAGTTATTAGAGATTATAATATATATAATTATGGGCCATATATGTATACGTTATATGTTGTTTTTAATATTCTCTCGCTTTGATCAATTTGTTCTGTATTATACCTGGCACAGGTTTTACAAAGTAAATTTGGTGAAGAAATCATTGTAAATACAATATTTCATAGCGTGGCTAGAAGACTTGGTCTACGTTGCGATGTAGTAGATATTATGTCTCACTGCTGTATATCTTGGAAACCAGAATTGTAAGTATAGATATATATTAGAATTGACATTATCATTATTTCTCGATAATCTTTTTTTTTATTATACGCATACATATATAATTTTTTATTATAAAAATTTTCATATGATTAAGGTAATATTTTATTTGTTTACAGCGTCACGAATAATTTAGAAAATGCAAGATGTTTTTACATAAAAGACGAGAAATTCCCGAATTGTCTTCATAATTATCTGCAAAATTACGATTCTTATAAAACATATGACGTCAGCAAAATAAAAACTGAACAGGTTGAAACTTATTTTTTACTTCTATTAATTTTAAGTTATTAATATGCTTGTAAATTGACAAGCAATTAATAAATTACATTATATGTGTACAGAAAGAAGAGAAATGTACATCTCTCATTTTTTAATTTATAATTAAATCCTTGTTTACATTGAATCTTTATTCATGTTTAATTAACTTTTTTAGATGTCGTACATGATAAAAGCTAAAGTTGGAAGGTTTATAAGAGGACATAAAATATTCAAAGTGGGATTAATCCAAGTGAATTGTAATGTGTAAAAAACATCCGCGCGCTAACATAATCGCATATTAGTATATACCATTGTAAAAATAAAGAGCATTGTGAGATATTTTCAAATAACAATTATGTATAATTTACAATTTTCTATAATTTTACGTGTTTTAAGTGTTTATTGAGGCATTTATTCACAAAAAATCAATCAAAGTAAAAATTTTACAGTTTCTGTCTTATTTTAATTAGTAGAACATATAAATGAAAACGTGAAATATGCTGTAGAAATTATCATAATATATAATCCTACAGATCAATCTACAGATTCGGACCAACATAATAAATTTAAATTAATAATAGAATGTTATTGACATATACACATATACATACATGTTCGACAATTGAGAATTAACGATGAATAAAATATAGCTATTATCTTTCTGCGATATTTATTGTATTAATTAATATAAATAATAAAGTAAAAAAATTTTGTGGCTGCAACAATTTGAATTGGTGCAAAAAAATTAATAAATAAAAAAATTAAAATAAAAAAATTAACTAATTTGATAACTTTTTTTAACACTTTCAATATATGCAAAATATGACGTAATAAATTTGCCATCTATTAATATCTATTATTTTGAAACTTATATAATCGATAGTGTGTTGCATTTGTATAAGTATAAATAGGTATGTTAATAAAAGACAATGATTTTTATATTTTCAAATATACACAATTCTTTTGTATTGAAGAAGACGATAAAAACTTATAATTGATATTAGATTTTGTATGATATTAGCATAATTTCAGATGTTGCAAATTCATCTCAATTTTAGAATCTCAATTTTAATTCCTCAGTTTCCGATTCAGCGACTTTTGGACCGATATATTTTGCTTTTCTACATCTTTGTAGGGAAATCAAAAGAAAACATAGGAATTAAAATCTCGAATTGAGATTTATTCACAAACATCTGCGTTGAGTTCGCATAGTCTGTTCATTTTGAGTTTGTATTTAATCCATGAAGTTTTATATTCTTATAAAGTTTAGATTATTAAAATATATACACCCTATATATACGCGCAAATAAAACTACATAAAATTGTAGAATATTCTTATATAAACTATTTGTACATGCATCATTTATTAAATATTCGTATTGTAAGTCGGAAATTTTATTTTAGCTGAGAATTTTATCTGTTAAGATTTGAAAAATGCAAAATGTAAATCTCTCTCTTTCCCTTTCTCTCCTATCGAGAACATTTCATAATGCACAGCACTGGAGTTGTAAATTGTAAAATATGAATACATAAAAGTTGGTAAAATTAAAAAAAATAAATGATAACTTGAAATAAAATTATTTTAATTAAGCTTAAATAATAAATAATACAAATACATGAAAATTAATAAGATTTCAAATAACTGATAAATTTGGAAAAATATATTATTTTAATTAAGCTTAAATAAAGAACAATACATAAATAAATAGTAATAATAAAGAATAATTAATAAATAAATTATTTACCACGTTCTATCTTTCAAGTGCATAAAAAAAAGTGGTAATTTTTGCTAGTTTTTAATTACATTTTCTGCGCATGCCGTGACAAATCCTTATACCTGTATCTAGGTAAAAACAACAATAAAACTTTAAAATTTGGGTTCACATTTCATAATAAAGAACAGACCGTCTGTAGTGTGGAAACGTTTCTCGTGTACATCAAATACACATCTGTGTTCTTTGTAATCGGCAGACTCATTTCGTACTGCGAAAAGCAAGGAATTAATTACGCGAATAGTTTATAGCAATCACTTTAATTTATATTCCTTCCTTGTGTATTGTTTCTTATAATGTCTGACTGTAACATAACGCGCTTACCAGAGGAGATAATAACCATCATTCTCGGATATAATGTTATCACTATTGAGGATATCATTAACTTTCGATGCGTGTGCCAGCAATTTCGTTATGCAGCAGCCACATATAACAAGTTCTTGGAAAAAGTTATCTCAAAGGTAATTCTTGTGGTTTGTAAATCTTTCTGTTATTTTGTCTCATTAACGCCTGTCGCATAATGATTATCACTTCTGCGAAGAACGTATATTATAAATACATAATATATAAAAAATATTTAATAAATTAGTTATGTTGCATTTATGTTGCATATTAAATTATTCGCTTTCATTTTTTCTATTGCTCAATAATTTTAACAAACTCTACCGTTATATATATTCATATATAATATACATATACATATATATATATATATATATATATATATATGGAATGTAAACGTTAAATATAATATACTGAGAACAATTCTTAATTTTCGACTGTCATAAATTAATAAACCAAATATTTTTCAACCGACATTCGTCAATTGATGTTTATTTAATTAATCACACAATGTTTTGACCACGGTGTTTCGACCATATAATTTTGGTCCTTTGCAAGCTTAACAGTAACACTTGAGAAGGCCTAAAATTATATGAAACGTTGTGTAATTAATTAAATAAATATTAATTAGTTTATATGCATATCGGTCGAAAAATATTCATCATTAAATAATTTTTTGGGGATTTAATTATTAAAAATACAACATAAAAGTAACTTGATTTATTTATTATAATGTGTATTCTACAATATATTTAATTGCATTTTTAAATATAAAAATTATATATATGATATATATTCGAATATTCGTGATACAAGCAAACACATTTGATATTGTTCTATCGGTTCTTTTTTATAAATGACGTTGAAATCACAAAAAAATCTTTATAAAAGTAAAAACATGCCAAGTGACATATACATATAAACACCGTCGACATTGTTTGTAAATATGTTGCTTTCGAAAATATTGTTCTACAAAATATTAAAAAAAAAACTTAATCTAAATATACATACACATAAGCACATTAATGTTTATTAATTGCATATAGAATAAACTTATAGAATTATGCAATATACATATTGAAATCAAAATTTGAAAAGAGAAAGAGTAGAGAAAATATGAATTAAATTACAAATTAAAATTGACTATTATATATCTTCTTTTTCTGATTAAAGTATAAAAAAAAGTGACATATATATACTCATGCTTCGAATTGTATACTTTTAAAAATTTATTAATTTGAAAAATTACTTGTGCAATCACATTGTTTACTATCATCAAAGTTTGCTGTGTGTTATCTAAATAAACTTAAATGGAAGAACTATGGCGTTATCTTATCTACATATAAATAATAAAATTATGTATTATCTTTATATATGCATCTTACAAATAAATACAAAAAAGTACTACCTTTACTATATTATTTATTTAAAATAATTTTCAGATAACTTTGATTTAGAATCATAGCACATTGAAATACTTAAAGTAAACAAGAAAGCGATAAAAATATGAATATATATATTGTTGTATCTTTTTCGTAACTTATATTTCTTGTATAACTGTGTTTACATAAGCAGTCTTAAATATTATTATCTACACAATCATCTAAATAAATCGTCATAATTATATCTTTTATCTAAATATACTTAAAGCAAAATCATTTTTATCCTATCTAAGATTAATTTACATACTTTTATCTCATCTTTATCCAGCTAATTCATAAATTAATCTTGACACAACACTAAGTATCATTATCAAAAATTTATTACAATATTTTATGGTCGTATTTTAGATGGCCCTATGCGAAGAAAAGATATGAAAGTCTTACGGAAAAAAAAAAAGAAAAAATACATAAACTTTGTTACAATAGGCATAAATTCTGCGACACAATTGCGAAATTATTTGTCTCAATTTCTTTTTTATGATTATTATTACAATAATGGATCAAATCAAAATTACTTCGAAAACTCAATTGAAAATGTATTGAAATTGCAAAATATTGCAAGAGAATTCAGTGGTAATATCGATGATTATGTAGATCTATTGATAGAAAATGAAATTACTTTAGAACGTATACATGAGCCTATAGATGAGCTGAAATATATGTTTTATATTGAGGAGATTAAATACTTGTTAACACATTTTCCACAGTAGGATCTTCATATATATTATAATGCTACTATTATTACATTTTAATGTATTTAATCATTAGTTAATGCTTCAATATACATTTTTTAGAGATCGCAATTCAATCCAAAAATTTTGCAATATAAAAATGTCTCACTATGAAAAGCTATCTTCGATACGAAATGAGTTGGACAGATATAGAGATATGCCTGAAAGAGAACAGCTTTTGGAAGAAACATGTACTTTCATAGCACAACAAATTCAACCTCGAAAAGATGTATATTACACGAATGTAAGTGCATCATTGGATACAATCGCACAAGAGGTACTGAATCGTCTCAGAGAGAAGCATCCGAACCATTCGATATTCTCCACGTCTGAAGAAACTTTTTCTTATTGGAAAACCAACAATATCAAAGATAATCATTGGGACCAAACAGAAAGTACGCAGATTATGGATACACTTCAGGAATATATATTTGGCATCTTGAACTTTCGAGCACATATCTCCTCATATGTACCCGAAGATTTCAAATGGTTGTGTATAGATTATGTAAGTTATTATAGATTATAATATATATAATTATGGGCCATATATGTATACGTTATATGTTGTTTTTAATATTCTCTCGCTTTGATTAATTTGTTTTGTATTATACCTGTCACAGGTTTTACAAAATAAATTTGGTCAAGATATCATTGTATATACAATATTTCATAGCGTGGCTAGAAGACTTGGTCTACATTGCAATGTATTATATATTGCTTGTCGATTCTGTATATTTTGGAAACCAGAATTGTAAGTATAGATATATATTAGATTCGACATTATCATTATTTCTCGATAATCTTTCTTTTTTTATTATACGCATACATATATAATTTTTTATTATAAAAATTTTCATATGATTAAGGTAATATTTTAATTGTTTACAGCGTCACGAATAATTTAGAAAATGCAAGATGTTTTAACATAGTAGACGATAAGTACCCGAATTGTCTTTGTGATTATCTACCATATTACAGGTGTATTGAAATACTTCGTCACGTCACCGAAACGGGAACTGAAGAGGTTGAAACTTATTTATTATTTCTATTAATTTTAAGTTATAAATATGCTTGTAAATTGACAAGGAATTAATAAATTACATTATATGTGTATATAGAAAGAAGAAAAATGTACATCTCTCATTTCTTAATTTATAATTAGATCCTTGTATACATTTAATCTTTATTCATGTTTAATTAACTTTTTTAGATGTTATATACGATAAAATCTTTTGTTGAAATGATTATAAGCGGACATACAATTATCGATTTGGGATTAGTCAAAGTGAAAATATCATCGTAAAATAAAGAGCATTGTGATATTTTCAGATAACAATTATGTATAATTTACAATTTTCTATAATTTAACGTGTTTAAGTGTTTGGTAAGACATTTATTCACTATATGTATATAGAAAGAAGAGAAATGTAGAATCTCTTATTTTTTAATTTATAATTAGATCTTTGTTTACATGTTGTCTTTATCCATGTTTAATTAATTTTTTAGATGTTGGTTTAACAAAAAATACTGTTGTAGATTTTATAGCGGAACATAAAATAAAAGCTTTGCGATTAATCCGATTTAATTGTAATATGTAAAGAACATACGCGCACTAACAATCGCATATTAGTATATAATATATATACAATTGTAAAAATATTGAACTTTGTGAATTTCTTTTAGATAACAATATGTATAATTTACAATTTTTTATAATTTAACGTGGTTAAGTGTTTATTGAGACATTTATTCATAAAAAAAATCAATTAAAGTACAAATTTTACAGTTTATGTTTTAGATTTCGTTTTAAATAGTAGAACAAATAAATAAAAACGTAAAATATGCCGTAGTTGCATAGACCAACATAATAGACAGATGTTATTTTGACATATACATGTATATACATATATATTTTTGACTTTTGTAGATAAATACTATGCCCTATTTTTGTATGCAATGTCAATTGAGAATCAACAATGAATAAAATATATTTATTATTCTCTGCTATATTAATTGTATTTATTAATATAAACAATAAAATAAGAAAAATTGTGATTGCACCAATTTGAATTAGTGCAGTAGAAATCATAAATTTTTAAATTTAGAAATATTAATTAATTTAGTATTAACTTTTAACTAAGTGAATCACCGATAAACTATAAATATTATATTATTTAGTTTTCTTTTATAATGATTAATATAAACTTTAAAAAAAAATGAACAGAGTTATGTTTAATGAATAATAAGCTGTTATGCGAGCCGAACGCGAATGTTTGTGCGTTAGATAGCAGTTTTTATATTCTTATAAAGTTTAGATTTCTGGAATATATATATATATATATATATATATATATATATATACATATATATATACCTCGTATTATACGCGCAAAAAACATTAAATAAAATTCCAGAATATTCTTATAATAACCATTAAATATTCGTATTGTTATTCAAGAATTTTATCTTAGCTGATAATTTTATCTGTAAAGATTTGAATAATGTAAATCTCTCTGTTTCTCTTCTTCTCTTATCGAGAAAATTTCAAAAATTTCTATATAAATTATATACAATATCAATTGTATATAATAAAGCTAATAAGTATTAAATTAATGTAACACTTTAGTTTCCGTTTCTATTAAACTTCTATTAGAACACTCTTGTATTTGATTTTTCAAAAACAAATTTATTAATTTTACAAATATGTTTCTTCAGTTATCGAGCGATTTAACCAACATATAATAATTCTTTATATCACGTTATGTAATAGTTTATATCCCGTATATACGCGCGAGTAAAACAACATAAAATTGTTGAATATTCTTCCAATATGTACATTATTTATTAAAAAGAAAGTAAGATAGACATAGAGGGAGAGAGAAAGAAAGATTGAAATATATTTCATAGCATAAATAATGTCGTAACAATACTAATAATTCGTATAAATATTCGTATTTATAAATTGACATTTAGGCGCGCGCTCCGTATGTGCTGCGTGCGGTGACCTTGGCCGTCTCGCCGCGGCGCCGACAGCGCGCGACCTTCGCTGTTCGCGTCCAGCTACCCCTGCGGTCGGATGCTTTCGCGCGCGTTGCGCGTTCTCTCGCATCTGTCATCGTGTATTTCGTTGCGAGTCGAGTGATAGACGCGTGCGGAAGTATGGGACACGCTTGACGATTGATATATCGATCGAATCGCGATCGGAACGATGTGAAAATACGTCGCGGGTTTCGTTAATAAAGTTGGAAGAAAACTTTTTCAAACGCGACGTATGCGCCGTGCATCGTAGTCAGTGTTCTCAACAGTGCAACCGGAAAGTGCGCGAGTAGCTGTCAGTGGTGCCACATGTCAAACGTGAAAATCGCGCAGTCGCGAAAAGAAGCGAGAAAGTCGTTCGTCGTTGAGTGAAGCTTTTTTCAAGCTACGCAAACGCGTAATGCATCGCGAGTGTATATGTGTATTGTGCGTCGGAATAAATGATTGTCTACAAGGATACATCGACAATCGTCGCGGCGGAGCCCGGAATAATTTCAGAAATTGGACGCTTCCTCGCAGGTAGGAATAAGTGAAGTTTGCCGCGAATTTCGTCGACTCAAGCGACACCTTATCACTGCTAAAACGCAGTCGCGATAAAAACGTGCCGAGTGAAAACGAGAAAGAATATCACATATATTTATGTTTTCGCGAAGGACTGAGAAGCGACGCGTACGTATTAATAAAACTAATTAAAACTTTTAAAAATAAATATTGCCTGCGAGCGAGTATAAGATCGGAAATATATCAGAAAAAATTTGTCGTTAGATTTGTGCGCAGACTCCTCTCCAAATACTCTATAATCGCTGCAAAACATGTTGACAATATCATCGCGTGGATTTGCACGAAACCCGAGAATCGCGTGTGTTAGTATATTTTCGTAAATTCGTCATCGAGAGTGAAAGTTTTTTTCCCCGAGTCGTAAAATCTTGAAACGATACGTGTGTGTCGCGTCGCGTGAGCGCGTGAGTTTGTGCGAATAGTGTGTGAAGAGAGAATCGGCGATAAGCAGGTGGTCTTCGTGGCCGAGCTCGGGCTGCTTCTGAGAATTGAGCGCGCCGAGGGTAAGCTTGAATTTCTTGGAATCACAATTGTTATGTCTTCGCTGCTGTTAGACTTCGATTTTTCACATTTCTCGATCAAGATAAATTTTCTGCGGCACTTCTCGTAATATATTTTTTTTTAAACCAAATAAATTATTGTGGCGTACATCGATTTAGATATTCGAAATGCTTTTTTGTGGATACTTTTGTGGATTTTTAATATTTTTAACATTTTCTTTATTCAAATTTAAATAATATTTAATATGATTGACAGAATTATCGTAATATATATTTAAAGAATGTCATGAAAGGATTTTTTAAATAATTAACAAAGCTGTATTTTTCTATTTACAAATGCCGTATATATTATTGCACTGTTAAATATTGAATATACAAATATATTCAAAACGATAATTCTTATATTTTTTTATTACTAGCTTATTGTAATTAATGTTTTTAAAATTGATATTTAGTTTTTAATTTTAATTTAATATAATTAATTTAATATAATTTAAATTAATACAAATTGTCGCTCGTGTATTGAAAACAAAGTGATAAATATAAGGCCAACTTATCGAGCTGAATATTCGAGATGTTCAGTCAACTACCATTTATTACATGTATAAATTATAAACTACAGTCATTATATTATATTAAAACTAACGCAAATTAACGCAAATTACAATCATTCTATAAACGTTTCGACCGCACGCGGTCTTCTTCAGTATAATTATTGAAAAATAAATTCTTACAATTCATATGATATCGAAATTTAATTATAGTTATTCAGAATCGAGAGTTTTTGAGCAATTAACGCGTGTTTCAATCCGTCCTGTCCAACAATGTTCGCCTCGATATGATCTCTGATTTTGGAAACTGGATAATATTATTAAAGCACAGAAAGATAAAACTAAACATCCATGCAATTCGAATGTGGTTTATAAGATCAGTTGCAATAATTGTAATGCATCTTATGTAGGCCAAACAAAGAGGCAATTGCAGACGCGAATAAAAGAACATAAAAATAATATTAGGTTGGACTCAACGAAACATTCAGTAATTTCTGAACACATAATAAATGAACATCATACTTTTAATTGGGACAATGTTAAGATCATGGACAACGAAAATAATTATTATAAAAGACTCATTTCTGAGATGCTACATATCAAGGAACAAAAAAATGGACTAAATTTAAACAAAGATACTGAGTTACTTAGCGAGTCGTATTTTGATATTTTGGATATATTGGCGAACAATAAATAATAATAGGACAAATAGGACATTAACGAGTAAAACATAGATATTAGATCATATATAAACACGCACGCTCTCCGATCAAGTAGAGTTTAAAATGAGCTGTCTTTCTGTATTGTTGTTTGTTAAGTGTCATCCTTAATAACTGTTAATAAGTAGCAAAATTGTCAAGAAGAACGATGATAGGTAAGCATACTACCAATTGTAGGGGATATATATTATAATTTGGACATACGTTGATCGGTAATTTTTTATTAATCGCAGCGCCTACGGTACGGGTTAATTTCTCGCATATTAACGATGAAATCATCCAAGATCTGAACAAAATCAGAGATCATATCGAGGCGAACATTGTTGGACAGGACGGATTGAAACACGCGTTAATTGCTCAAAAACTCTCGATTCTGAATAACTATAATTAAATTTCGATATCATGTGAATTGTAAGAATTTATTTTTCAATAATTATACTGAAGAAGACCGCGTGCGGTCGAAACGTTTATAGAATGATTGTAATTTGCGTTAATTTGCGTTAGTTTTAATATAATATAATGACTGTAGTTTATAATTTATACATGTAATAAATGGTAGTTGACTGAACATCTCGAATATTCAGCTCGATAAGTTGGCCTTATATTTATCACTTTGTTTTTAATATAATTTATTTATATTTCCTTAATTTAATTTTTATATAGTTGTTTAATTTTTTATATGTAAATGGAATATTAAATTAATTTTAAAAATTAAATAAAAATCTAATAACTAAGTGTTAAATGAAATAAGTTTAAACAAATTTAATTAAATTAAAATTAAAATTCTGAATATTAATTTAAATATGTGCTGTAATTTTAGAATTTATAAATTCATTCTTTGATATTATGCGGCGCATTTATCATGATATGAAAATTGAAATATTTTAACTAATTTCGTTACACAATCAAAGGAAGAATATAAATTTGATAGGATAAAAGTAATAACAAAATTTAACATAAATATTAATTAAAAATATTTTCATCGAATTATTTATATCCGGCACGTTTATTATTATTATTATTATTACAAAAACGTCTCTGTACATATTTTTCATCTTTAGAATATTCGTAAAATGTATTAAAAAATGAACTTAAAGTGACTATAGCTGACTAGCTTTTGTTCTTTTTATATTTATTTTTATATCATTTTGTTACTTATATTTTTAATCGTGGAATATATTGTGCGTCTTCAAAAATTCTAATTTATCATATCTTCCACAATTGGTTGGTACACTGAAAAAAATTTAGTTAATTCTTATAAGTATTTTAGTTCAATACGTTCAAATAAATCATTTATTTGAAACTAATATTTATTTGATATTGTAGTATCGGGACTCCTCCATAACGCGTAAGTGGGTGATGCGAGAAGGTTAGGCAGAGGGCCTAGGTAGCTTAATGGTTAGAGCAGTCGCCCGGCAAGCGGAAGGTTCCGGGTTCGAGTCCCGGTCTAGTCACCCGAAGGCCCGATTCTTTTTCGCGGATCCCACAGGGGTGGGAAAGAGGCCCAAGAACCCAGTGGCACTAGCGCGTGGCGACATTCGAGGGCGAATGTCAATTCAGGACGGCCGAATGTAGTATCGGGACTCCTCCATAACGCATAAGTGGGTGATGCGAGAAGGTTAGGCAGAGGGCCTAGGTAGCTTAATGGTTAGAGCAGTCGCCCGGCAAGCGGAAGGTTCCGGGTTCGAGTCCCGGTCTAGTCACCCGAAGGCCCGATTCTTTTTCGCGGATCCCACATTTGGGGGCTCGTCCGGGATGGAGGCAGGATTCGGTCTACACGAGGCAAAACGAGTTATTGCGGGTGTTGGCTGGGGTGGGAAAGAGGCCCAAGAGCCCAGTGGCACTAGCGCGTGGCGACATTCGAGGGCGAATGTCAATTCGGGACGGCCGAGTTTAGTATCGGGACTCCTCCATAACGCGTAAGTGGGTGATGCGAGAAGGTTAGGCAGAGGGCCTAGGTAGCTTAATGGTTAGAGCAGTCGCCCGGCAAGCGGAAGGTTCCGGGTTCGAGTCCCGGTCTAGTCACCCGAAGGCCCGATTCTTTTTCGCGGATCCCACAATATGAAAAATATATATTTGATATATAAGAAAATTCTTTTCAAAATAAATAAATATTTATTCGTTTCAAATAAATAATTCTTTTGAACCTATTGAACTAAATATTTGTTTATTTAACAAATTTTTTTTCAGAGTACACACTAACACTAAACGATAAATTAAATAAGATTACTACTTCGATTTCGAAATTTATATACATATATTTTTTGATGTATTATATATCGACTTATTATCAGATAATATAGTCGATCTGTACATATGTTCGACTTTTGATTGAATATCTAATGAATAGATATTCGCATTAAATTTTTGACAGCTCTGGTTAGTCTTTTATTCCGCATTGACAGATAATACAATGAATAAATAATATTTATAACTGTCAATAATGCGTGACGTTAATTTTTGTTAATCACACACACTGAAAAAAATTTATTAACTTGACTAAACCATTCATCTAAAGATTAATTTGTTAATTCAGCATGTAAAAATATTTAAATTAAATATAACATATTAAAACATATATATTTGACTTCAATATTAATATATGTTTAATTAACAAAATAATAACTTTTAGTTGACAGGTTTAGTCAAGTTAACAATTTTTTTTTTTTTTTTTTTCAGTGTTCTCTTGCACAATTATTTTGGGATTTTTTATTATTATAATAATTATTTTTATATTATTATAGTAATTTTCTCGTCATTGAATATTCAATGAAATTATAAAACATTGTGAAATCTAGTGCTCAATTTTTGCGATTGCAAACAAAAAAAAGGAACGCGAGTGCAAGTGTTTTGAAACTTTTTCTACGAAGATATTTTTCGAGGTAGAAGTTGATTTTCTGCAGGAAAAAAATGATGGCGAAGAATCCAGAATATGCTGAACTCGGAAAAATAATCAAAACGTGAGTCGAATTATTTATTTTATTTATTGAAAAGCGATAAAAAAAAAATATATATTCCTAGTATCAAATATCGTGTCAAAATAAATTCAATATAACACGTTTGCAATATTGTGTATATATATATATATATATATATATTTTTGTGTATTTTTGCATAAAATTTTAATAGGAATAGAAATTAAAGTGTTATAAATTAATTTTGTACTTATTAGAGTTTATTATTTATTATTTTATTATTTACAAATTTTATTATCTATAATTTATATAGAATTTTATGAAATAAGAGAGAGAAAGAGAAAGAGAGAGACTTACATTTTTCATATCTTTGTGGATAAAATATACTCATTATCAACTAAAATAAATGACAATAAATATCTTTGCCTGTTTTTTTTAATAATTATCAATTTAGTTAAACTTGACGTAAACATGAAAAATATAAAATTAGATATTTTAAGACGTATCAATAAACATATTTATATAATTTTAGAATCGAAACAGAATTTGACATAAATAGACTTAAAAGTTAATTGCACCTAAATAAATTATTATTAGCATAATATTTAAAATTGTTGCATACAATACATAATTATCTCTTTTTAAATTAAGTAATAAATTAAATTTAATGTCTATCTATTATCAAGTTTGAAAGACGTATATTTAATATTTATATAATATTTTTCTGTAAACACTCGTAGAAAAAATTAATTAATAACAAGGTTGCATCTATTTTACCTCATCATAGATAATGAACCATATCGTTTATCACAATATCTGTGTTACGATATCTAATAATACTTCGCAATGTTTAAACGTTGCCGCAAATCTGTCTAAGAGGATGACGCAATTCGAAAGAAGGATTATTAATTTCACTTATTGTTATCTGTTGAGTAAGATCAAATTATACGGTAGTCCTAATCTATTGACGAATCAGTCATGAGAAATTGCCAAACGTGATTTTCACGTCAAAATTGAACAATAAATCATCAACATATACATATGTCGAGAAATATAATAATAAATTAATTTAACGACAAATAAATTTTAATCTTTTTTTATTTTTGTTACAGGATTTTTTATTTTTTTTTTTTCTTGCGAAGTTGGAACATAATTTAACCCCGAAATGTACAACACATGTGGATACCTCCTACAGAATTTAATAATAAATTAATTTAACGACAAATAAATTTTAATCTTATTTTTTATTTTTGTTACAGGATTTTTTATTTTTTTTTTCTTGCGAAGTTGGAACATAATTTAACCCCGAAATGTACAACACATGTGGATACCTCCTACAGAATTTCATTCAAGGGGAAGAAACGTGGTTTCGTCTGCCTCCATATGACAAATAAAATCCTGAGAAAAATTTTTTTATATATAATTATATATAATTGTAAAATTATACATATAATTGTAAGATTATATTGTGAAATACGTTCATTTTTATACATAATTATAAATTATAAGGGTTCATATATAATCATGTCAAATTATATATGAAACAATATATTTATATACATATAAAGAAATACTTATTTATTATAAATATTCAAATTTATAAAAAAAATATATATAAAATATAAAATAAAATAAAATATAATATAATATAAAAAATATATATGAAAAATATATTAAATTTATAAAATAAATATATAAATTTATATAAAGAAACCCTTTTATAATTATGTATAGACATATATATTTCATATATAATTTTGCGATTACATGTATAATTATATATATTTCTACATTGATATAATATTATTGGTATAATTTTATATTGTTATATATAAAAAAATGTTTTCTAGGACGTTGCACAGAATCAGGAACTGTTGCAATTATGACGAACGAATGATCAGAGTCGCCAGAAATCTGCGGTTTTATTATTAGCCGTAATTAGCGGTTCGCGTTAGATATTAGAGAGCTCGAAATACCTAACTATTGCATCTTCCATCTCTCCATCTCCTTAGGAGATCGAATTGGTCGCTATAAAACCGAATCCTTTGCGTCGAGTCGTCTCAGTTTCGCGAATGCTCGTAAAATTCCACCGAATTGCTAATGATTCGGAAGGTTGGTACTTATATGATTACAAACGTGCTTCTCGTTAAAGCATTTCGTAGGGTTCGATAAAGTTTCGCCGAAGATTTTACACAAATCAGGGAACAAAAGCTAGAGTTTTCCGTTCAATTATCTCTCGATAATAATCGTATCCAATAATTAAAAAACTTACTTTTAAAATATGATTTTTGCGACGTAGAAAAAATTTAATTAAACGAATTTATGAAAACATTTAATAAAGTGACATAAAAGTATATAAATTAATTTAATATGATATTTGAACTTTTCTTTCTGTTAAAATTCTATTGAGTTTTTTTTTGTCCAATTATTTAATTAAATAAAAATTATTTTACCAAGAACTGTTAGAATCACGTTTCGCGTTAGTTTGTTAAAATAAGATTTTTTTTTTTATTTTGTCAAACGTGTGCAAGTTTCCACGCTCTTCTTTCGAACAGGCGATACTTTTAGCGATGGTCTTGGTAGGAGTTCGTTCCGAACCTCAAGGCCCAGCCTATCTTCCACCTAGTCCTCGACCAGCTCCAGGAGGAGGAGGAGGAACTGGTCATCCGGACGAGTGGGCCGGTGTAAGTATGTATTACGGTATCTTAAGCAAAAAAAAATTTTTTTTAAATATATTAAATATATATATAATATAAATAAATCAAATATTCCAGGTAACAAACTGACATTATTAAACATCAAAATGACGTCGATGACATTGATGACGTTATTTTGACGTTTAATGACGTCAGTTTGCTACCTGGGATATTTGATTTATTTATATTATGTATATATTTAATATATTTTTAAAAATACATGATAATATGATGTATCCCACGTTATTAAACGTCAAAATGACGTCGAATGACGTTTTTTTGACGTTTAATGACGTCAGTTTGCTACCTGGTATATTTGATTTATTTATATTATATATAAATATATATATATATATATATTTAATATATTTTTGAAAATACATGATAATATACTGTATCCCACGTCATTAAACGTCAAAATGACGTCGAATGACATTTTTTTGACGTTTAATGACGTCAGTTTGCTACCTGGTATATTTGATTTATTTATATTATATATGTATATATTTAATATATTTTTAAAAATACATGATAATATAATATATCCCACGTTATTAAACGTCAAATAATGACGTTTTTTGACGTTTAATGACGTCAGTTTGCTTCCTAGGATAACCTCAAAATGACGTTGAGACGTCATTATGACGTTTAATGACGTGGAATATATTATATTATCATGTATTTTTAAAAATATATTAAATATATATATATATATATATATATAATATAAATAAATCAAATATCCCAGATAGCAAACTAACGTCATTAAATATAATAATTTAAACGCCAAAATAACCTCATTCGACGTCATTTTGACGTTTAATGACGTCAGTTTGCTACCTGGGATATATAAAAATATATAAGATATGCATGAAAAATATATAAATATTTTTGAAAATTGATATAGGATCCGGCGAACTATGAGTTCTCGTATGAGGTTCAGGATGCAGCGGTGGGTCTGGATTTTGGTCATCGCGAGATGAGGAAAGACATGGAGGCGACTGGGACTTATCACGTGCTTCTGCCGGACGGTAGGACCCAGATTGTCGATTACGTCGCCGATCAGGCCGGATATCGGCCGATGATTCGATACGAGGGCACCGCGACTTATCCAGCTGGGCCAGCTCCGGGGGCACAAGAAGAGGGCTACAGATATTAAGATCTTAACTCTTTCTTCTGGTTAAGAACGCATTCCAAAAAGGATTAAGCCAATATTATATTGTAGACACTCTTAGATAAATACATCACGAGTCCGATCGTGTTTTGCAATTAATGGAGTTGTCGAGTATAATTAATGAAGATGTCGAAGGGATTAATAATCTCTGCGAATATAATACACACTCATATAGGTACGCCATCGAATAATTTAACAGATGAGATTAAGATAATTTCTCGTTCGAAGAACAAAAAGTGATAGTAGAACGAAACATTTGCAACGAGACGATAACAACTATAATTTTATTTATAATGCGTAATAAATAATTTGAGGAAAATAGAGATATTTCTTCATTTTCTTCGATATTTCTGATATTTAATAATTTAAACATATGTGTGATTGTGCGATATGATTTTGTCGTATTAAGAAAAAAAATTAATAAACGTTGACAGTGCACTTATACATATATAGTATATGCATTCCGTAAACTATGCATTACAATAATTTCTCTAGCATTAGAAAAACTGTTAGAGGATTTTGTATTATACAAATGTCGATGATACAAGATTTGAGTATAATTTAAATTAGTTTATTTAAATTAATAACGCACAATAATACAATCGAATCACAAGAATTGCATATAACAAAATATCCTCCGTGATACATCAATTTTAATAACTATATAATATTAATCTATAATTTTAAAATTATTTATTTACACTGAAAAAAAATTTGTTAAATTACAAAATATTTATAGTTCAATACGTTCAAATGAATCATATATTAGAAACATATAAATATTTATTTGTTTTGAAAAGGATTTTTTTATATCAAATAAATATTTTTCATATCAAATAAATGATTTATTTGGACGTATTGAACTATAAAAATACTTATAAGAATTAATTAAATTTTTTGTCAGTGTAAGTTTAAAATATATTCTTATAATTTATAATATACCACATTTTTAATTGCCATGCCATGCTAAAATATCTCGATAACAAATTATTAACATTTGGTATTCGTTTTTTGTCATCTAGCGCGCTATTGTTTACGTGCTTTATCTTTGTTATTATTTGCGCACCGATATGTAAAATAATGGTGCAAGATGCTCCGAATTCCTTTTCTAAACGCGCGATTGCGATCGATATCGGAAAACTATTTGATACGATATAATATTTCATACTATATACGACGAAATATGATTAATGAGCAAAATTGTTTTCTATAATTAATGTTTAAATATATATATCGTAACAAATATATAGGTCTCGAAACGCATTTTTCACGTAATTATTTTATCAAACAAGAAAATCAAAGTGACAAATTTTAATTATAAATTATTATTTTGTTACACAATTTTTACAGATAATAATTATTCTTGAAAGATATTATTAAAATATTATTTATTTACCCAGGTAGCAAGCTGACGTCATTAAACGTCAAAATGACGTCATTTGACGTCAGCTTGCTACCTGGGTATATATATATATAGATATTTACATATACGCGCACATACATGATTAATTACTCATTTAACAATTTATTACAATCATCCCTGTGCTTGATCCCAAAAAGTACGAGTAGGGTTACATGCACTTAGATTATTTCTGACAGAAAAAAATTATTTCGATAATAAACAAAGCCCGGAAAAGTTTCGCTTAAGTATATATATTATCAAGTAAAAAAACTGAAGTGACAAATTTTAATTATAAATTATTATTTTGTTACACAATATTTTTACAGATAATTATTCTTTAAAGATATTAGAATATTATATATATGATTTTGTTTATATTCTTCAATTATTCGATTATTTAAATATAATTCAGGAAACGCATAATAAAACGATCGACTTCTAATTAAAGTTAAAATAAATAAAATAAAAATAAGCATTATATATATGCAATAATCTAAAAATAACGAGGTTTTTTCTACGGATAAATGGACAAATTCCGCCATTTGCAATAGACCGAGAGCAGAAACCTGACGCGAGTGCAGTATCTTAAACATCGTCATATTTCGTGCCTGAAGTTTCCAGAATGTTTGAAAACGCTCGAGAACTCGGGATTGAGAACGTTGTTCCGTCTTGATTGATCATCCACGTTGGATTTGTTTGACGATAATCTCACGACGTTCTCGAAGAATTCGAACGGAACCGGCGTTCAAGTTCAAGATTTTTAACTGTCAACGCAACCTGTCATTCGAGAAATTCTTCGGTCAGTCGGGCCGCGAACGTGAACGAGGCAACACTCGGAATTTAATTGTCAAGTGAGGTGTCACGGAAACGCGACTTGAACTTTTTGCACTTTCCTAACCGTAGTTCGCGACTTAATTTCAAATATTTCGTACAAATCGGAAATTTATCGTTCGTTTATCAGCAGACACCAGGAAAAGATTCGCACAAAATAGCTCCATTAATTTCATTGTAGGTTATGTCCATGTATACTCTATAAATTTTTTTTTTTTTTTTTTTTTTTTTTTTTTCTATCTTTTCGCAGCTTATTATTTTAATTAATTTTGCAAATTCAAAATTTTGATCCATCAGAATCTACTATCAGCGTTCTAGTGCATACTTAAGTACCACTTAGAAACATGGCAAAATGGGGCGAAGGTGATCCACGTTGGATTGTAGAAGAGAGGCCTGACGCGACCAACGTGAATAATTGGCATTGGTGTGTTAATAATTATAATTGAACTTTATGATAATTATAGGATATATTTTTAAGTCATCAATATCGAAGGATTTTTTGTACACTATACAATGACTCTTTTCTAAGTCTTGTGTCGAATAAGTTTTAAAGTATCGTCATTTTTGTACATTTCTATCTTGTTTTCTTTTATACACACATTTATTTATTTATAAAAATTATGTTACAGGACAGAGAAGAATGCCTGTGCATGGTCGCAAGACAAATTGAAAGAACTTTTCCTAAATTCGGAAATCAAGGGAGATGGAGGTATGTATCCGTAATATATATTTCTAGTTGACTCTAATGTATATGTCAAATATTGATCAAAAAATTTGAAATGATATATATATATATATTAATTTTTTCATTATTGTGATTATATTTTTCATAAATATTATTTATTATTATTTTGCAGTTTTGTGTCAAATAACAGAAATGGAAAAGTGCGAAGGCGAGGCAGTAGCAAATAATAGAAAAGGAAAACTTATTTTCTTTTATGAATGGAATATTGTGCTTAAGTGGAAGTCAGATAAATCAAGTGAGACAGTTGAGGGTAAAATTAATATACCTAATCTGTCCGAAGAAAATGACATTAGCGAAGTAGATGTAAGTATTTTTTATTAAATTATATATATATATATATATATATATATATTGATATTATATAATAAAATTCATTATAAAATTGAAATTGATACAAGTCTTGTAATTTGTAGATTGAAATTACATTAAAAGATAGTACAGATGAAGGGGAAAAAGTAAAACAATTTCTGCATACAAAGGGAAAGGATGCAATAAGAGAAAAATTGAAACAATATGTATCTTCTTTAAAAGAAGGTAAGATGTAAAAAAAGTAAGTAAGTAAATAATTTTTCAACTGTGACGTCAAACAACTATTGTATTTAATTATTTTATATATATATATATATATATATATATATAACCCCTATATAAAATATATATATATATATATATAAAACTCCTACATAAAATATATATATAACCTTTATTTATTTTACAGAATTTACAAAAGGGATGATCCTTCCCAAAAAAGATATTGTAAAGGAAAATATCTCAAGTATAACATCTGGTTTTAATGTCAAAGTAAGTACGAGATATATTTATAATGTTGAATGAATATAATTTAGCTAACTTTTTTTTCAACTAATTTTTTATTCTCTTTTCAGATGCAGATGAATGCTGCAGTGCCGACGAACAATCATGAAGTAACAGGATGTAAAATCTCGACCACTACAATTAAGCAAAATATTAAGTTTCAATGCAGAGCGAACGAATTTTACAATGTTTTCTCATCTATTGAGGTAATAATAAAATTATATATTGCGAATTATGTCATGATAGACATAGTTTAGACCAACTAAACGGACATAATTATAATGGGGATTTTTCATAGATGGTACAAGCTTTTACAAGAAATCCGGTAAAATTAGAGGCAAAGAAAAATGGAAAATTCGAGCTTTTTGGTGGCAATATTCATGGCGAATTTCTAGAAATTACGCCGACGAAGATTGTCCAAAAATGGCGCTGCAAACAATGGCCATCCGGTCACTTTAGCAATGTAACAATCGATATTTCCGAGAAGAACGATCACACCGAGGTCATTTTAACGCAAACTGGTGTTCCACTTAGGTAAACAAAAAAAAACAGTGATTTCTCTGTATTTTCGATCAACAAGAAATTAGTACATATAACAAAAATCTTACGATTTTAGCGAGGAGGCCTCTACGAAGGAAAATTGGGACAGGTACTACTGGGACGCCATAAAACGTACCTTCGGCTTCGGATATTTCATGTGATCGAAGTACGCCCTAAAGGATATTTATTTATTGTTAAGTAGAACAATGAAAATTACGCGCGAACGCTTCATCATTTCTGCGGGAGCGTCGACGAATTTACGCAGTGGGAAACAAAGTGTGTGTCCCGGTATGCTCTGTTTTCTCTTCGTACACTTGGGTACCGCCTCGGTGTAAGACTTTCAATTAATATTGTCGCGTGGTATGCACCGCACGACATTGCGCAAGTGACTTGTATATCTATATCTATTATTAGATGTATATCTCTAATAAATCACAAGCTGATGAATGAACCCAATCTGTTCTTTCCTTATGAGAACGACCGACGTATCGAGCCACATTCCACGGTATCCAAATTCAATTTCGACTCTCAGTCACTCATCATGCAAACAATCCTAATTGTTGCGTGCATTGAAGTTGAAAATTCCACATAAATCTTTCCTTGTAAAATATATCTTTCAAAAAAAAAAAAAAAACAGGCCGATAAAGCAATCCTTCTCATAAAAAGAACCGACAGTGGCGCGATAATCGACAGAATCGTCTCGTTTCACGAGCAATTTCCACGATTTAGGGATGTGATAACATCACAATATATCCGAGGTGTACCGTCGAAAGATCAATCGAAAGCTTCTATTTTTCAGTAGTGGGGGGATCGAAGCGTCGATACAAAAGCCCTCTTCCGCGGAATCCCTAATTCGGACAGGACCAACGTCCTCGGTAACTAGACGGGAGCGGCGGCATGAATGGGCAGATCCAGCTAGAGAGAGAGCGCGAAATGCGCGCGCCTTCGAAAATCAAAATCAATGTAGTCCAGCGCACCGGCGTTCGCAGCCGACCTGCCTGTGCTCGCTCGCTCGCGGATTGCCCACGCCCTTAGTGCGCCTCCCAGCGCGGACGTTGTCGGAGTGCAGTGCCGTTTGTCGTTTCCCTCTCCCTCTCTCTCTCTCTCTCTCTCTCTTCCACCTCCCTCTCGCTCGCTCGCGTAGCCCACACAAGCGTACACCTTGTTTAGGTACGTCCACGCACACTCGGCCAGGTCTTCCCACCCTTCCCACGTTTCTAACATCGCTCTCTTTCTCTCTCTTCCTCTCCCCGTTTCGCTTTTCTCCCTCGCATCCCTCGATCAAGTTAGTCGGGCAGAATCGCCCGAGAGAGAAGAGGAGAGAGAGAGATGGAACAGGGTTAAATTACCACCCTCGTTCCAGAAGCGCTCTCTATCCACCACCACCACCACCATCGCAAGTCACTCAGTCTTTCCTCCGATCCCGCGCCAGCATCATCGGGGCGAGCTCTCGCGACTTACGTGGTGGAGCGAGCCTCCTCTCTCATTCTCGATCTCCGTATCCCGCCAACCCTCGTCCTCTCTCGCTCTTCCTCCGAAGCGGCGCCGCCCGGAGCGTGATCGCGCTTCAAACCATGCGTGTAAGGCGGCTGTCAGTCGGTCGGCGACAGCCTAGCCAGATAGAGATAGTTAGTTATAGTTAATTAAGATCATCGCTCCGGAACGACGACGACGACGAGGAGCCACCCAGCATCGCCACCAGGAGCAGCGACAGCGTCGTCACCAGGAGCAGCGGAAGAGGCGACCGAGGAGGATCCTTCTCGCGATGAGGTCCGCGGACCGGTCCTCGTCCTCGCGCTCGTCCCGCCGTCGGTGATACGGGGGCACGTCGCGCGCGCGCCGATTACACCCGACAGACATGTGAGTGCGAGAGCGCCTTCCCACTACTTTCCTCCGAGGCATCGCCTATCGCCTCGCCTCCGGGAACTCTACCGGAGAGGATGCGTGACGCACTCGACACGGGCGAGTATACGGGGGTGTAGAAGGTGGCGGCTCTCACCCTCTGTCTCCCTGTATATGTATTATTGTATATGTATGTATGTATGTATGTGCGTGCGTCTTTTCTCGAGACTTGGTTCTCGCGCGATTATCGCCCGGCGTCTCGAATCTCTGTCCTTCTCTGTCTGTCGCGCGGGCATCGGGAGGAGAGATCCGGTCTCGCTCGGCCGTTGGGCGGGTACGAGCCACCCTACTTTCGTCGACTCTCGGGGTGGTTTACTTTCTCGGTTGTGTGCCTGCGTCTGTAGTCGAGTCGCGTCGCGTCGCGTCTCTCGCTCGGCTCGGCTCGGGCCGAGAGCACCGTCGAGTAACGCGATTAGGTGCGTGTGCTGGTCCTGCTGGTGAAATCAATTCCGAGAGTTCGGGGGTAAGTTCGAGAACTCCGCTCGTCTCCGGAGACTGTTTTCGGACTGTTTTCAGGGGAATGGACCCTCTCGCTGTTCTTCTTTAACTTGTTCGCGAACGAATCTGTCCCAAGGCGAGGCGTCACGTTGAAAACAAGAGGAGAGACACTCGGGAGATTTTTCCTTTTCCGCGAGAGTGCAACACACTTTTGTGACTATACCTTGTCACGCTCGTCACGTCAATTTCGAACTCGCGATCAAGTTTCTCGTCCCAGCATCATCCGCTCGCAATAGCCTAATATTCATCTCCAGAGAGGTAGAGAGACCCGCTTCGCGAGTTCCTTCCTTTAATCTAATTGTCCGGGTTTGTTGTTTTTATCTAGAAAAATCCACGCGAGAGTTTCCGCGTTATTGACGAGGGGACACGCTAGTACGTGAGAGTTTTTCAGTATTATATGCAGAGGGATTCGAGAATAACCGACCAAGGAACGGAGAGGATATCGTTTTTCATTAAAACAACGTGTGCACCCGACTCGCTATTTTTCCGCGCGTGTTCATATATATGTATATATATATATATATATATATATATATATATATATATATATGTGTGTGTGTATATAGGGTGTCCGATAACTAACGGACCAATGATTAAGGGCGGATTCTCTGGCCAATTTGGAGACGATTTTTCCTCAGCAAAAATTTTTAGAAGTCAATAATTTTCGAGTTATAAGCGATTGAAAAAAATGGGTTTAACTATAAATATATATATAAAAGTATATATGTATGTCGGACTTTTTTATACAGCTTTGTGTTTATGTGTGTGCGTGTGTGTGAGGGGCGCGGGTCATTTATGTACACAACCGAGTGAACTATTGCACATATAAAGTAATAAATTAATAGATAATCGGCGATGTTGCTTCTCGGTCGAGAGAGAGAGAGTATTTAAATCTAAAAATTTCTATTTTTGTCCCGCGTGTGTGTCGTCACATATATGTATATGTACATATTTAATTTTGCAATCGTATTATATGCGATTGAAACGTTTGCATTTTCCGGGGAATTGTTTGGCGATTGTGCGAGGGCAGTAATTTTATTTTCTTTCAAATTGTATTTTAGTTTTTTTTTTCTCGTTTAATTCGCGCTCGTAATGTAAATCGAAAACGGTAGATTTGTTGTGAAAATTAATGCAACCGTGGATAATTTGTAACTCTGTTTTAGAGAAAGAATGCAGATGCGATTAATTGTATTATGGCGAATATGCGCGGTTAATTAAGATTTCGATCTCGTCACAGGCGACCCGATTGCACAAAGTAGTATAACAAACTGGCATAAGAAAGGAAAATGATTCCACCGAGCAAGCACACACGCACATACATGTATATGCATACACAGACGTTCACCTTTGCGTGGGCGGAGTTGCGCTTCCGCTTGTAATTCGCGACTCGCGATCGGTATCGGGAACGATGCACAACACTTCCGGCTTTACGTAAGATTATATTATAGCACTGTTATCGCATCGTCGCCGTTATGTCACTTTTGTCCGGCGTCATCGTCAGAAAATTTGCCGATTTTATCCGATATACTCGAAATATCGCGACTCCGAATCGAGTTTTTTCCTTTTTCTCTATATTTATGCGATACCGGGCTTACAATTATTTACTATTTCGATCGTGGGCGTCCGCAGAGGGAGGCAAGAGTAATCGGTAAAAAGTTAAGCATTTACTCTCCTTGGAATTTTATTTAATATCCCTAATAGCACAGCACGACATATCCGAAAGATATTCAGAGGATATCCAGAGGACATTCGAACATCCTCAGGATATTCTCTGAACGTCTTCGGGATGCTGTTAGGGATAAAAATATTAAAATAAAATAATAAAAACCAAGGAAAAGTGAGCTTTATTGACCAACACTGGCTAAATGTAAGAATCTTTATTACGAAAGAGACGACGTTTCGACCCTAAATTGGGTCCTCTTCAGGCTATAACATTAATTCAAATATAAAAAAGTTTGCAATAAATTTTAACTATGATAATATTATAATGTCTATTTTATAAAAAATAATATTGAAATTAATAATAGCTCTTATTTAAAAAAAAAAAAAAAAAAAAAAAAAAAAAAACTAAACACTCATAGTGTCAATCTATAACGAAAAATCGAATATAACACAAATTAATACGTTTAATATGAAACGAAGTGTTCCCTATGACAAATTAAACAAAATAATAAAAAAGTAAAACTCTTCTCTCGTACTGGCAAATATTATTTATTAAATCACAACGTTTCGACCCTTCTTTGAGTCCTTATCAAGTGATCTAAATATACATAGAGAAGAAATACAGTACAGAGATTAATACAATAAAAACAAATTACTTAACAATATTACAAAATAATAAAAAGAAGCGAAACATACTTGTGAAATTAAAATAAAATAATAATTTTAAGATGTCAAGAACGAATATAGTGTCGGTTTGACAACACGTCAAGACTCTTAGACGAGTTATGAGAGAAAATAATAAAATATTAAAATAAAGAAATTATTAAAAAATTAAGGAAGAATATAGTATAACGGAAAAGAAAAAAAATGTAATCGTGTCTCTCCCTAAACAAAATTCCTACGGACGTCCAAGATTTCGATTAGCTTGGATAATTGATTAACGTTATTTGGAGGAAAATATTTGATAATTAATTACGCGACATCGATATCTCGAAATGAAACAGCGACAGAGAGATATTCGAGTCGGGAATCGCAATGCGAGGATCGAGTCGGAGGGACGCAACATTTCGCGTGATGTCGGACTGCAATTGCAGTTCCGGTCACATCGCACGAAAGCTTTGAATTCCCTCGGCCCGACCTCGCATTAGGTCCTTTCTTTTCTCAGCTGCACTTTATATTATACTTTCCGCACACTCTAAGTGAAACGGTTGTAGTTCACGCTCAACAGAGAGAGAGAGAGAGAGAGAGAAGGGAGAAAAAAAGAGAGAAAGACGAGTGTAGACAAGTGCGGAAAGTGGCAGCCGAGGAGAGAACAGACCTATTATAATCCACGATAACAATCTGTCGCCTGTCCCGCCTTTCACCTGAATATGACAGCTTCCAGCGATAACGATAATACTCCCTATGCAATTTTCGCCTTATCGGGGACGGCGAAATATTTCGTTAACTTCAGATCAGCTGGATCTTTTTGCCCGCGTGATGTAGATACGGTGACCGTGGGTCCTTTATTTTTCATTCTTTTATTTGGAATTTTTTCAAAATTTAATTTTGTCCTTGTCTCTCCCAGCAAACACCGATATATAATTGTTACATTGCTATAATAAAACGGAATATAACAGGTAATATAACGTGTACGTTACATGTAACATCCATGTTAGTTGTAATTTCCCACTCATAGATGTAACATTTTAATATAACATATATTACATTGTAGTTATATTATAATTATATACCAAATAGCACATTGATGTATTGATAAGTCAGTGCTATCTTGGGATACAATGACAATATAACTACAATGTAATATATGTAATATTATAATGTTACATCTATGAGTGGGAAATTACAACTAACATACTCGTATACGTTATATGTAACATGCTTAAGTATATAACATTTATATACTGTGTTTGCTGGGTTATATATTATCCCAGCAAACACCGATATATAATTGTTACATTGCTATAATAAAATGGAATATAACAGGTAATATAACGTGCACGTTACATGTAACATCCATGTTAGTTGTAATTTCCCACTCATAGATGTAACATTTTAATATAACATATATTACATTGTAGTTATATTGTAATTATATACCAAATAGCACATTGATGTATTGATAAGTCAGTGCTATCTTGGGATACAATGACAATATAACTACAATGTAATATATGTAATATTAAAAATGTTACATCTATGAGTGGGAAATTTCAACTAACATATACGTTACATGTAACATGCTTAAGTATATAACATTTATATACTGTGTTTGCTGGATAATGTCTCATATAGGATTAACATGAAAATTTTTACGGAATCTTTGACACACATCCTGAACCTATATTTAAATTGAGAATTTGGTTCAACATACACTGTAAAAAATATGTAGCATATTGTATAAAAATATGTAAAATTACATGAATTGTAAATGTGAAATTACATGATGAATAATGAAAATGTGGACGATTTCATTATTTATCATGTGAACTTATATTTAAATGAAGAATTTGGTTCAACGTACACTGTAAAAAAATATGTAGTATATTATATAAAAATATGTAAAATTACATAAATTGTAAATGTAAAATTACATGATGAGTAATGAAAATGTATATAATTTTATTATTTATCGTGTAATTTTACATTTATCATTTTTATATATATATAATTTTACATATTTTTGTGTACAGTATACTAATCGAATCCAGTCTCAAACTATAAGAATATCCCAAACTGACGTCATTTTGACGTTTTATGATCAGTTTACTGTTCTATAGATTGTTCAATGTTGTCCTTTATTTTTTTTTTATGTCTAATATCGTAGAATTATTTGTACGAAAACAATGGAATCTCTAATCCTGAACCTATTTAAAAAATTAAGGACTTGTTTCAACGAATCTCAATTTCAAATTATAAGAATACCTCAAGTAGCAAACTGATATCATTAAACGACATAATGACGTCATTTTGACATTTAATGACGCGGAATTATTTTGTTTTTATTGCTCGTCGATCTCCACTTTGGTCGCAAACTGATTTGGAAGCATGTTGAAACAAACTCTAAAGTTTTCCTTCATTTTCTCTGAGAAAATATGGTCACCGTAGCTATAAAAGAGTTCGGAAAAATGTGCATGCATAAAATTGCCGAAAAATGTTCGCATGCAAAAAAAAAATGGTCTCGCCCTCGTTGTAAATTTCCCTCGTGTTCGAAGGAAATGTTTCTATTTGATTTTACGAGGCTGTAAAAAAACTCCATTAACGCTCGTTTAAATCACATCGGTGAGGGATGAACGAGCGATGAACGGACACAACCCATTTTAATCCGTCTATACGTGAATGTTCTATCGGGAAACGGAAGCACGAGGGTGGGGAGAGGGTGGTTCGTCGGTCTCTTCCGTAGTCGTATATTCCGAAGGAGAAAAAGAATAATGCCCCTCCGACCTCGATTCTACGCGTCCCGAAGGTGTTTGCTTCGTTCTTCTTTGATGCGAAAAGGCGAGGCTCTTTGGCATCGCGATCCTATAAAGGGTGTATCAGAAATCGCGCGCACTTTCTCGCTGTCGTTCGGATTCTCAAAGAGAGCTGAGGGAGGGTTCATCTGTTTTTAGCGAAAACTTGTTCGCAACATTTAAGATTAGACCGACTTTATACCTCTATCGTTTTTTCCAGTTCAATTTCTTGGCAACTATATACATACACACACACACATATCTAGAGTGTATACTCCCTAGAAAAATCCTGGAATTATCATGGAATTTGATTGAAACTCAGGAAATTTTTTAAAAAATTGCCTCTTTGATGTTTAGATATAGTTTCAAAGAATATAAAATTGATTAGTTTTATATAAAGTATATATTAAAATATATTTTATTATAATATAATACTATTATATTATTATATTTAAAAAATGCTTGATTTGTTAAAAAAATTGTATTCTAATATTATTTAAAATACTTAAATTTTACCTGGAATTTTGAACAAAAGTGCCTGAAAAATCACGGAATCCTCAGGGAATTTATTTAAGTATACACCTTATATATATATATATATATATTTCTTCTTGCGTCTACTTGTTTAACTTCAAAATTGTTTTTCCTTCTATTTATATATACATTTATTTATTTCCATCTTCTTTTAGATCTCCCCGCAGCGTGTATTAAAAGCGTTATCGGATAAACGTTCTTCAAAGTTTTGCTGGTCTGAAAGGAGAGGAGAGAGAGCCAGCTCGAAATTCTCGTCTCTCCGTGATGGAGAAGTAGATCGCAGGCGCCGCTGCTTCTCTCCGATGCACCTTGTATATATATCGACGGGAAATACCTGGCCGACGACCATGTGTTACACTCCTGTACCGAATTAGGTTGTACATACATCTACCGTTCTCTCTTAAGAGACATCCCCGACCTAGCTGCCGCCTTCGTCGTCGTCGTCGTCATCGTCGTAGCTCGATCGCCTCGCCGATATACTATATAGTCGGCCTCATCGTCAGGTATGGCGCGCGTTACAAGTAATTCGATCGACATGTCCCATTTATGTCGACTAGCGAGCAAAATGTAATAAAAGCCGCAGCGGTAATAGCGAGGTGCCACCTGTTTCATCCTGGGAAAATGGGGAGGCATGCGCGACGATTGATACGCGATTCCTTCTATCCTCCCGGATCGGGAATCCCCTCTTTCTTTTCTTTTCTCTTTTTTGCTTTTTATCCTTAATCCGGGAAATCTCTCGGCGACGATATAGATATCCATCTTTGATGCGCGATTATGCGATTACGCCGAGGCAGCTCTGTCCAATTTACGTTCCATTTGCTAAATTCGTATTATGATCGATATATGTACGATGACCATATTTTCTGAGGGAGAATCAAGGACACGTGTGAACGTTTTTAGGGCTTTGCTTCAACATGTTTTCGAATTGATTTGCGAGCAAAGTGAAGATCGACGAGTGAAAGGAAAATTTTATTTGGCATTTTGACGTTTAATGACGTCAGTTTGCTACTTGCGGTACTCATATATTATCCCAGCAAACATCGATATATAATTGTTACATTGCTATAATAAAACGGAATATAACAGGTAATATAACGTGTACATTACATGTAACATCCATGTTAGTTGTAATTTCCCACTCATAGATTTAACATTTTAATATAACATATATTACATTGTAGTTATATTGTAATTATATACCAAATAGCACATTGATGTATTGATAAGTCAGTGCTATCTTGGGATACAATGACAATATAACTACAATGTAATATATGTAATATTAAAAATGTTACATCTATGAGTGGGAAATTACAACTAACATACTTGTATACGTTATATGTAACATGTTTAAGGATATAACATTTATATACTGTGTTTGCTGGGTTATATATTATCTCAGCAAACACCAATATATAATTGTTACATTGCTATAATAAAACGGAATATAATAGGTAATAAAACGTGTACGTTACATGTAACATCCATGTTAGTTGTAATTTCCCACTCATAGATGTAACATTTTAATATAACATATATTACATTGTAGTTATATTGCAATTATATACCAAATAGCACATTGATGTATTGATAAGTCAGTGCTATGACAATATAACTACAATGTAATATATATAATATTAAAAATGTTATCTATGAGTGGGAAACTACAACTAACATATACGTTACATGTAACATGCTTGAGTATATAACATTTATATACTGTGTTTGCTGGGTTATATATTATCTCAGCAAACACCGATATATAATTGTTACATTGCTATAATAAAACGGAATATAACAGGTAATATAACGTGTACGTTACATGTAACATCCATGTTAGTTGTAATTTCCCACTCATAGATGTAACATTTTAATATAACATATATTACATTGTAGTTATATTGTAATTATATACCAAATAGCACATTGATATATTGATAAGTCAGTGGTATCTTGGGATATAATGACAATATAACTACAATGTAATATATGTAATATTAAAAATGTTACATCTATGAGTGTGGGAAATTACAACTAACATATACGTTACATGTAACATGCTTAAGTACATAACATTTATATACTGTGTTTGCTGGGATAGTTCTTATATATTATATATATTATATCTTATATATTATATATATATTATATATTATAGTATTCTTATATAGTATATTATATTATATTATGGTATTCTTGTATATTATATATTATAGTTTGAAACTGATTCGACTATGTTGAGACAAATCCTCAATTTCTTAAATATGTCCAGAATAAGAGATTTTATTTACGGAAAAAATTACTGGCTCTATACTACACATGGCATTTAGTTAGCATGTCTAAATTTTAGCTGTTAATATTTTTTAGATATAATTTAACGAAAAATGCTATAGCTAAAAAATATTAGCTATTACAGCTGAAATTTAGGCGGTAACTAAATTTCCATAGCTAAATTTAGCTGTCTATATATTATAACCTGAAATTTAGTTACCACCATATCTAAATTTTAGCCATGGCAATTAATATTTTTTTAAGTATAGTTTAACGAATAGTTTGCTATAGCTAAAAGATATTAGCTATTGTAGCTAAAATTTAGGCTTGATAATTAAATTCCAGATTGTAATATATGGACAGTTAAAATTTAGTAGGTAAATTTTTTCCCGTATTTTCGTACAAATTTTCATGTTAATACTGCACTGAAAAAAATGGTTAACTTGATTAAATTCAACTAAATATTATTTTATTAATTAAACATATAAAAATATTTAAATTAAATTTAACAAAACGTATATTTTTCTGGCTTGAATACCACAATATATGTTCAATTAACAAAGTAGTAATTTCGTTGAAAGGATTAGTCAAGTTAATAATTTTTCTTAAAAATAAATAATAAAAATAACAAAAATATTTAAATTAAATTTAACAAAAAGTACACTTTTTTTTTGTCTCGAATACTAATAAATAGTATGTTCAATTAACAAAATAGTAATTTAGCTGAAAGATATTAAATCAAGTTAATAATTTTTCTTTCATAGTGTGCGACATTAGAGATCTCAAAAGGGTAATTAAAAATTAAAGGACAAAAATAGAGTTTTGGAAAAAGAAATAAATCTAAAGAAAACAACTGCTTGAAATAACAAAGGACTGATATATGGTCACCGTAAAAATATGTCTCTAATTAAATGAACGCGGTCGGTCGCGGCGGGTATATTAATTTGAATTTCACAGGCGGAAGTTTCCTCTTCGAATCTAGATCGCGATAAGCTGCGTTATATTCATTAATAGTAGTATATGCAACATGTGCTTTCTTCTTCCGTTCCCTTTCATTCGGGATGAATGTTTAGCGCGTCCGACAAGTAGCGCTTTATTATTACCCTCCTCCGTAACCTTTCCGCGAGCGGGCAACAAAAGAAGTGTTCTTCATTAATGAAATATCAAAGGTTATTAACGGCGGTCTCGGTACGCTACTATCCGATAGACTTCGATTTTCGAAACGCGGTTTCCGCGCGCATGCTCTGGCTCCGCAGAGCTGAGCAGAGAGAGAGAGAAAGGAAACTTTTTACATCCGGATGAGATCGGTTGACGTTAACGACGGCGATCGGGGACGGCCTGTAAAAATATATGCACGGCGCAATTTACGCGCGTGCAAGGAAGGAATGTGTGTATGTGTGTATATATATATATATATTTTTTTTTTTTTTCATCGGCAAAAAGAGCAGCGTATCGGAAAATGTATTTATAGTTCAACTGTGTGTTGAACAGCCGGGACAGCCGCAACGACTAAACAGATTGATGCATGTGTAAAAGTGGATCACGACCTTCTGCTATTCTTTTCCGTTTACTAACTACTAGTCGTTAATGTGTCTTGCGTGCGATCGCCTTCCTGTAAATAAAAACGCCGCGTTCCCGATTCGCGCGCGAAACGCGGCTGCTGAACCCTGAAGACGCGCGATTTCGTGGACAGCCGATCGAAAGGATGAGGAGACTTTTTGTTAATACCGAGAGACTTAGACTTAGTTAGCCGCAATCTATCTCGGATCACGTTGTATCCCCGATATATACTCCCGTAATAAAAGAAGCGGCGCAGGTCGACCGAAATCGATAGCCGATAAAAGTGTTTACATTATTACACGCGGTTGAAACATTATTTTTACATTTTCCGCGAGCCGCTGCATTTTTACAGATCCTTCTCGGGATAAATAAATCTTTACGAGGCTCAATTGCCATCGCTTTTATATTATATATTATATATATGGTATATATACAGGGTGTCGCCGACCACCCGTACACCCCTTTTATCTCGGAAACAAAGCGTTTTAGAGAAAAATGATTCAAGGGGTTGAAAAATGGCTTGAAGAGGGTTATAAGATGGTGGCAATGATTTGACCTTGAATGGTCATTTGAAGGTCACGTGAAGGTTACCGTCAATTTTTCAATCATTAACCCCGTTTTTTTATTTGATATTCTTGTAGCTTATCTCGAGAGCTTTCCAAAACATTATAATTAAATGTTTTTTCGTGAAGTACTTTTCGAGTTATAAAGCTCCAAAGTTGCAAAATTTTTTAATAAAAATACAAAATATCTTGTGGAACATTCAGTTTTCGACAATCTTACTTTATTACTTTCATGTACAGAATAATAAAACTAATCAATAGATGTTATGAAAACACATAATATTCTTAAAGAAAAATGTGGGTGTAAAGAAAAATACGGGTAGTCGGGGACACCCTGTATGTATATATATATATATATATATATATATATTCATAAGTTTATCCATAAGTTGTCAATCTAATAAAATTACCAATCGAAACCAATCGAGTTCATTTTTTTAAATAATAAGAAAAAACAAGAGCAAAGAAATAATGGAAAGAATGTAAAACATAATGGAAAGAATGTAAAACATAACGTGAAAGAAGAAAAATCGTTCTTTCATATTTTAACGTTCTATCGTATTTTCTTCCTTCATGTTATGTTTTACATTATTGTTTCCATCATTTTTTTACTCTCCTTTTCTCTTATTATTTTAAAAAATAAACTCGTTTCGATTGACAATTTTATTAAATTGAAACTTATGAATAAACTCAGCAAAATACAATAGGCGAGGAAATATTGAATAGTTATTTGGAATTTTTTTTTTAATTTAGACATTTTTTATATTTACGGGATGTTAAAAAAGTAGACCGACGAATTTTGAAAGGAAATAGAAGACTTTAAAATAAATATTTTTTGTTAATATTATTTTTCCCTATAATGTTTTGTTTTAATATTACGTGTATGAAATATGGAAATTTGTGACTTAACAGCAAACCAACATATAAATGAAGAAATTAAATCTATCTTAATCTGGACCAAAACACTGAACAAATAAATAAGTACATCAAAGTGATTAACTCTTTTTGCAGCAAATATTTAAAAATTACTCCATTAACTTTAATATAAAAGTTACAAATTCATTCTATGTAGTATTAAAACTAAACGTCTAGAGAAAATTAATATTAACAAAAATAAAAATGTTTGAAGTGTTCTATTTCCTTTCTATTTCCCTTGTCGGTCTAATTTTTTAATACCATGTACTTAAAATATTAAAAAGAGAGAGAGAGAGAGAGAGAAAGACGGAGAGAGCCACAGGAAATTTTATTTCCGTAGTTTCTTTTTTTAATAATATTAAGGATGTATGAGAGATTACAATCAGAGACTAAAGTATTCATCTTTTAGAAAATTGCTTTAGTTTAATTTCCTAATTTTCAGCGTTAACACCGAATACTCAGTAAACGGAGAAAAATAATTTCAACAAATTATTATTATTATTTTCTGCTAAATGGTTTAATGAATGTTAATATAATTATGCAGCATTATTTCTTAAAGTTTTAATTAAAAAATTTGAAATACATGGTATAATTTTTCCGATATTTTTAACGTAATATAATCGATCATAGCAATACATTTTCACTAGATTACATGTAAAATGAGCGGAAATTTAAATTGCAACAACTTTTAAACGAGTTAGTCAATTAAATCCAAATTTTATAAGTAGACATATCAAAGTGAAAACAATTTATATAATTTTTATGAAATTTTATCATTTTTACATGTCTCCCATACATTTTTAAAAAAGCATCTCGTACACAGAGAGAATTTTCTCTTAGAATATCTCACTCTGAAAATCGAATTTTATAAGAGTTTCTCTAATTAATATTTAACCATTGCACAATAAAAAATATTAATGTCTACCACAATGAGATATAAAATTTACTATGTACATAATTCATATTTTTTATTTTGGTAAATATTATTCAGAGAAGCTCTTACAAAATTCTTCCAATACCACGATTTTCCGAGAAAATTCTCTCCATGTAGAATATATGCTTCAGCTATTCAAACAAAATTGTATGCATTTATTAAATCCAAAAACAGTAGCTTTAATGTATCAAACTGGAAACGACGTATATAATAATTTTGCTGAATTTTGTCTCATTTTTAGATGTCTACCATGCATCCTGAAAAAAGCAATCTTGTATAGAACGCTTCGGCTATTCGAGCAATTGTACGCACTTATTTATTGCATGCACTTGTTGTTTCTCTATACGCCAGAGAACTATATAATATATATATATGATATACATTCCGCGCTTCGATACAGCACGTGGGTGCCGAAGAAGAACTTCAACGTCCGATCGCGCGATACGGCGAGCATTGTGCATTACGTATTATTAGACACGCATCCTGGCAGCGAATAATCGCGAGCGGCCTACCTATCCACTTAAACGGAGAACATCGCGGACACGCGTGACGTAAGCGATTTTAATACTCATCATCCACCGTCCGCGCACCTATATAGGTATATATACATATATATGTATGGACGCGCGGCGAAGTAGATCTCTTTTAAAAGATCCCTCCGCATTGTCCGGGATGAATGCGGACACGCAGTTATCTGCAATCCGCGTAGCTGTCACTGTCGTTATTTTCAACGGCATTATGGCCGTTTCTGTAAATACCGGCCTGCTGGTGCCTCGGATAAGGCTCTGAATGCTACAAGTGCTCGCGTCGACTACCATAGTTTCCATTTTCATTGTTCAATCGCGCGCCGAGACTTTTCATTTAAGGATTTTAATCCTGCAATCGATATTTCTGGGTCAACTCTGGCTTCTCGCTCTCTCTACATATCTCTGGTTCTCTATTTTTATTGTCAAATGATGATACAAAATGACAATCCTTGAATAGATTCTCTCGACAACTTGCTCCCGAATCAGAGACAACCCACGTAGCAAAGTGACGTCATTAAATGTCAAAGTGACGTCAAAGTGACATATGTTTGCTATTTGAAAAGTCCTGTGAATTAAAAGGTGACTCAACTTTGTTAGGGGTAACTTTGCGATTTTCCGGAATACGCTGATATACTCGAGTAGAGTCGTCCCAAGTAGCAAACTGACATTAAACGTCAAAATGGCGTCTCTTTGACGTCTAATGACATCATTTTGACGTTTAATGACGTCAATTTGCTATCTGATATCTGAATCGTGCGCAGAGACTTTTAATTTAAGAATTTTAATCCAGCAATCAATATTTCTAAGTCAACTCTGGCTTCTCTCTCTCTCTCTTTTTGTTGTCAAATGATGATACAAACCCAAGTAGCAAGTATACGTAATTTTGACATTGACGTCATTAAATGTGAAAAAGACGTCATTATGACATTTTTTACAGTATAGTTCAATCAGTTTCAAACTATAAGAATATCCCAAACTGACGTAATTTTGACGTTTAATGACCAGTTTGCTATTCTTTAGATTTATTCATTTTTTCAAGACTCAGTTTTGTCCTTCATTTTTTATTTAATGTCTAATGTCGTAGAATTAACATAAAAATTAATACCCCAAGTAACAAACTGATTTAACGACGTCATTTCGACATTTAATCACGTCAGTCTGCTACCTGGGAAATGACAATCCTTGAATAGATTGTTTCGACAGCTGGTCCCGAATCAGAGACCACCCAAGTAGCAAATTGGCGTGATTAAACATCAAAATGACGTCACTTTGACATCATTAGATGTACGCTTGCTGGCTGGAAAGTCCTGCAACATCTCAGAGGGTAACTTTGCGATTTTCCGGAGCACGCTGATACACAAGTAGAGTCGTCTGAATCGTCTGGGCGTATTAACAAACTAATTAAGGCCATAATGTTCGTTATACCGAAGCTCGCGTTATTAACGAGACCGCGCGTCTCTATGCGTTTCTATATTTATTTATGGAACAGGTCACACGTGAGACGCCGATGTAGGGTCAGCCAGCAGCTATCCTATCCCGAGAGCACAAGAACGTCCTCTCTCTCTCTCTCTCTCTGGCTCATCGTCGCGTTATAGCACCTATTCTCCAGCGGATCGGATACGCCGTTGTACAACAATAGTTACACACATTGTGACACGTTCCCTGAAATGAACCGACGCCGACGGGGACCGTCAAAGTTTTCCGCTCGAGCGCATAACCGCTTTTACGATCGGTAAAACCGAGAACGTCGGCTGGAAGAAATCACGCGTGGCGCTTAACTATCCGTGTGTTAATCCTCCGATGTGTCACAAGGTCGGGCGACGTTTGAATGCGAGAATAATTTTCATTCGTCTGTAATTAATCAGTTTTTTTTTTTTTTTTTTCAAACTATATGTACCTATGGGAGAATTATCTAAAAATGATACAAAATTCAGAGAAGTTATTTTAATCTTGGAAAATTTGTTACTATGATCGATTATATTACGTTAAAAATATATCGAAAAATGGTGCCATATATTTCACATTTTCTATATATATGTATATAATTCCGAGGTAGCAAGCATACGTCATTTTGACGTTTAAGTAATTAAGGAACAATTTCGAAAGAAGCACTTTTCTCCGATTTTTTAACATTCGGATGCGTCAACAGCTGAAAATTAGGAAATTAAACTAGCGATTTTCCATGTCTCCCAAACACATCCCTAAAGATGCAATTCTACGATTCTCTAATATTTCTTCTTGCGATGACGAAAAAATTGAATTGTTAATGGGACTATCAGTTTTCTCTCGTGAAAAAGAAAGTTCAAAGAGTAGCGAGATAGCGCTATCGCCAACTTTTTGGCAAGCATCCACCACGATTTAAATGCCCTCTCGTCCTGGGGACCATCTTTAACGCTCTGTTGCACTTTGATGGCACTGGCTGCCTCTAATTTCCGAACATGCAATTTTGCGACGCACGTGTTTACGCTTCTTGAAATTTTTCTTTTCAGAGAGCAGCCGAAAGAATCCACCAAGTAATAAAAGAAAGGAAAGACACACATATATATATATATACGCGAGAGATGTTTCTAAGGGGTCCAGGCGTCTCCTCTCCATTAAGATATTTCGATTCGATAAATTCTTTCTCTCGCACAGTCCTCGTGCGAGAAACGAGGCTATCTGGAAGGATGAACAATTCAAAGCGCCTCGTTAGACGGCGTAAGGTAAAAATTACAAGCCCGCATCGATTTTCGAACGACGTCCCGTCACTCGCTTCCGATTATCTCGACGCAGACACGACGCCGTTCGACCTTCGCAAACGTTGCTTGCGAGAGGGAGTGAAAGAGAGAGAGAGAGAGAGAGAGAGAGAGAAGCTCGATAACCGAGTTGTTCGCGCCTACTCGCCGCGCGAGAGGAACAGACCGTCGAAACGGAAAGCGTTAATACCACAGCGAATAACAGCGAAGTACATTCGCGCTTTTGTTCTTATTCGCGGTAAATGTCGACTGGCGTAAAACGTAGCGATCCAGATATACGTTGTAATATCCTCGATCGAGTCCTTTCTCCGAAGGAGAAGAGGGAAATTCATTCCAATATACAGGGTGTCTGACATAAAGTGTCACACCGATAATATACAAGTAGATCTTGTCATTTGGAGACGATTTTTCCTCAACAAAAATGTCGAAGGAGGTCATCATTTTTTGCATGTTCCTAAATTTTGCCATCGTGTATCTTTATAACTAAACCTTATATTGAAATTTTTGTTAAAGTAAACTCTACTTGAAATTAATTGGAGAATATGATTTTGTTAATACTTTATTTCCACAAGCCTGAGTTTGTGAAAAACCCTTTATTTTCAATCGCTTATAACTCGAAAATGATTGACGTCTCAAGGTTTTTGACCGAGGAAAAATTGTCTCTAAATAAGAACATCTACCTGTATATTTTTGGTGTGACACCTTATGTCAGACACCCTGTATAATTCTCGTAAGAATTTATTGAATAAATCCAAAGGGTTAAGGGGATCCTGACTCCGTAGACTCCCAAGTAGCAAAATGACGTCATTTTCGCGTTTAATGACGTCTCTCGACGTCAAAATTACGTACTTTTACTACCTCGGCTGTTTTATCGACAAATTTTATTTTTATTCGACTGTTTATTGGCTATAAGAATGAAAAATCCTTTTTTAAAATTTAAATATTCATAATGACAGCCCAGATGACAAGCATATACGTCATTTTGACGTTTAATGACGTCAGTTTGCTACTTAAGAAATCTGGACTACTCCTATATATGTATATAAAAAAACCAAGAGGATTAAACAATTACAGTTTTTTTATAAGAAATTATTTATATGTTTTTTTATATTTTATATTTGGCGTTTTCTTACAAGAAAACTGCAATTGTTTAATTTTCCTGTTTTTTTTTATATACATCCATATAACCCAGATTTGTTATTTCCCAAATCCAAAAGGATTTTTCATTTTGTGCAACCAATAAATAGTTAAATGAAAATAATATTTGTCGATAAAACAAATAAAGTCAGCATCCCCTTAAAAGAGGAAGGAACAGCTAGAAAACTTGTTTATACGCTCGCAGGATGTAAAATTACAGAGAGACGGTGGAGAAGATCTCTCTCTCTCTCTCTCTCTCTGTCTCGACGTAAATATTTTCAAGACGACTTCTCGAGAAAAAGCTGAAAGCTCCGCTGTAAATGCAACTGTTTAATCCTTCGGAGAGCGTTAATCTGACATTCGCAAAGCCGCCCTTTCCCTCGCTGTGAAGTCGCTACTCGCAAATAATTTAAATATCGCTGGCGTTTCTATAATTACAGGCGTCGAGCATGCCATGCGCACTTAACGGGGAGGTAATCGCGTTGCACACCTGGCGCAACATGCATCCTTCCACGCCCTTGCCGCAGCAGCAGCTCGACCGCCTCGCCAGGGATATCGAACTGGCCGCATTCGATGAGGAATCTGTCGCAATTATGGCAGTTATCGAGTACGTTACTTCCCTCCGTACATATATACATCGTCCTTCGTCCCGATAAGGCTCGGAAACTGCCCGGAAATTCTCCGACGAAGAAACTCATTCGGAGAGGAAGAGACCCAGCAAACACAGTATATAAATGTTATATACTTAAGCATGTTACATGTAATGTATATGTTAGTTGTAATTTGTCACTCATAGATGTAACATTTTTAATATTACATATATTACATTGTAGTTATATTGTCATTATATTCCAAGATAGCACTGACTTATCAATACATCAATGTGCTATTTGGTATATAATTACAATATAACTACAATGTAATATATGTTATATTAAAATGTTACATCTATGAGTGGGAAATTACAACTAACATGGATGTTACATGTAACGTGCACGTTATATTACCTGTTATATTCCGTTTTATTATAGCAATGTAACAATTATATATCGGTGTTTGCTGGGGAGAGAGAGAGAGAGAGAGAGAGAGAGAGAGAGAGAGAGAGAGAGAGAGAGAGAGAGAATGTTCTTCTTCTTCATCTTTTTTCTCGAGTCATTTTTAATTTCAAACTTTAAGGCCGCGTTTTATTACGGCGAAATGAGATACAGGATGAATCTTGATTACTGCTTCTAATTTCCGAGGCTTAATTTGTGCAAACGATTTTCTTCCATTCGATACGTATATCATCGATGTATACACTGGAGAAAAAAATGTTGTTGCGTTAACAAATATTTTGTTCGGAAATAGACGAAACGTAATTACTGCTTGTGAATCTACCAGAATTCCATTTAATGCAACAAATATTTTGTTTGCACAAACAACTGATTTTTTGTGCAAATAAGATGCTTGTTGCATTAAAAAGAACCATAGTAATTCTATTTCGTTTATTTTCAAACGGAATTTTTGTTAATGTAAAAACATTTTTTTCCAGTGCAGGATGGCCCACACTGAAAAAAAATTTGTTAACTTGATTAAACCTTTCAACTAAATTACTATTTTGTTAATTGAACGTATATTAATATTTAAGTCAAATATACATTTTGTTAGATTTAATGTTATATTTAATTTAAATATTTCTATATGTTCAATTAACAAAATAATATTTAGTTGAAAGGTTTAGTCAAGTTAACAAATTTTTTCAGTGCAGAACTAGCGGTAAACCTGTTAATGATAGATTCCTGGAATTTTATTTGGAGACGATTTTTCCTCAACGAAAGTGTCGAAGCATCAAGAATTTTCGAGTTACATATAAGCAATTAAAAATAGTGGTTTTTTTTGCAAACTAATTTATTAATTTCTTTATTATTAATTTCATATATAGAGTTTACTTTAATAGAATTTTCATTTAAGGCTTAATTGATTGGCAAAAATTGGGAACATGCAAAAAATGCCATTAACAGGTTTATTATTAATTTTAGGACATCCTGTATACTTTTGCCGAAGGAGAAACGAAATTGACGAAAGAGAAATATTCAATAGGCAACGTAAGAATGAAAGGACTCGTCGAGCTGGGAGGAACGGGAAATTATTATTATTTATTAGCGCGCGCAGATGCAAATTTTATTTACTCCGTTTCTGCGCTCGTAAATGCCACTTAATTGTGCTAAATTAACGGAGACGGGATCCTTTCGGATGCGCACACGCAGACTAGGATCTAATTGGCGAACACACTCGCAAAATTTCCTACGCGTATTAAGGCCACGTTCACGGGACAAGTGAAACACGTCCGTAATTGGAGCGCCGCCGGTCTACATCAAGATCTGGCTCTACTACTGACGCGAATTCGCGCCGCCGCGCTGTCTTCGCCTTCCTTCGACGGAACGCGATCGAATTGTGTGATTCTGGACGATAACAAGCCGGAAACTTTATGCCGATGCTCTGCTCGTCGCTTCCACAATGTTATCCCGGGTGTAAGACGCTACGTTACATCAAGACGCTTCACGTATTCTCTCTCAAACATATATAAATTTATATATATAATATATATTTTTTTATTATTATTTGTATTATATTAATTATTTATTATATATATTATTATTTATACATTAATTAATATATAATTTTATATAATAGATAATTTTATAATATTATATAACACGTATAATTATATAATTATATACGGAGAAAATTTTCTCTTAGAATTTACTCTGGAAATCACGGTAATCGTGGAACAATATGGTATTGGAGTTTTATAAGTTTTCTCGATTAATGTTTATAACAAAATAATAAAAAAAATATTAATATGCATACTTATAGTAAAATTAATTGAACATTTTATATCTTATTGTGGTAGATGTTAATATTTTTTATTGTGGTAAAACTCTTATAAAATTATTTTAAGAGGAAATCCTCTCTGTGTATACATTATATAATAATGTGTATATATACAGGGTGTTAAAAAATTAGACCGTATTTTGAAGAGTAATATAGAAGACTCCAAAGTAAACATTTTTTGTTAATATTATTTTTCTCTACGATGTTTAGTTTTAATCCTACGCGGTATGAAATAGGAGTTTGTAACTTAAACGCTAAACAAATATAAAGTGTTTCAGGAGAAATGGTCAGCATTCTGAGACATAATTGTATGTACACAGCATTTTAAGCAAGAAGTTTATATAAACATGTGGTTCTGTTTTGGACAGTTAGAAAGGATACAACGTATACATTCATTAATTTGTTAGAACTAAAGTCTATGAAATAATTACATGAAATTTTAAGCTTACGATACATTTGAATAATTAATATTAATTAGCGGACAAGAACTTCAAATAATTAATAATAATTTTGACTTGAGTAAATAGGAGCCATTTTAATTACGCTAGAAACCAAAAATTTTAAACTAACACAGGACTTATCAAACGTGACCTAATTTACATGTAGCATAATTATGGTAATAGGAAACGACGAAAATTTAATATAGTTATTTCATAACATTTGATTCTACTAACAATAAGTTAATAAATGTTCTTAATCTTAAACATGTTGTATAAGAATAGGACACAGGCTTACATAAACTCTTGCTCAAAATAATGTGATACAATCAAGTCCTAAAATGTTGATTATTCCTCCTGAAGTATCCTGTTTATAAGTGGAAAAATTAAATTGTATGTTAATCTTGAACAAAACAGAATTCATAAATTCATAAAAGTGAATCATTCTTTTTGCAGCTCAAAAATTCCTCCATTAATTTCAATATAAAAGTGACAACCTCAAAAGTAACAAGTTTATATTTCATACTATCTAATATTAGAACTAAACGTTGCAGAGAAAATTAATATTAACAAAAAATGTTTATTTTTAAAGTCTTCTTTTTCAAGTTCTCCAAAGTTTGTTGGTCCAATCTTTTTAACTTATATATATATATATATATATATATATATATATATATATATATATATATATTATCGATTCGTACTTGGAATGACAAGGTGAAAAAATTGTTAATAAAAGAATGGAAAGAACTTCGGCGAAAAATCTCGACGACCTATACTTTCGTGGAATGCGAAGACTCGATAGCGAAAAAAAAAGTCCGTAATAATCGATAATTCATTTCCTTAAACTTAAATCCTCGGTGTTGACATTGGAAAACGCGCGCGCGGAGCCTTTTCTCCTTTCTTTTTCCAGTTCTCACATATGTGACACGTCTTTATTTGCGCGAGGGTCGGACAAGTAGCTCGTTGAAGGCGAAGTGGCGCGGATTTAGGCGAAAAAGTCGCGCCTTTTGCGCGGAAACGGAGTGAAAGCCCCGCGGCATCGGTTGCGCTTCTCACGGTTTACCCATCGTGCCAAAGTACGACAAAAGAACTCTCTCTCTCTCTCTCTCTCTCTCTCTCTCTGCTCCTTTTTTATTACCGTTCTCCAGAGTGCTCTCTTGCGCGTTGACGGCGGATCGAGGATTAAGACGACTCCGTCGAGCGAAACAAGACGCGAGAGCACTTGCGCACTCATCGAGATCATAGACAGCTGGCGTGTTCGCGAGAGAAACAATTAAGCTGAGAGGATGCTACTTTTTGCTTCTCAAATAAAAATTAAATCACGCGGATTTATGTTAATTTAATTAATTTATCGTTGCACGGAAATAAAGTCGCGAAAGCGTTTTTATAACTGTCACGCAGCTTTTGACGCTCGTGCCGTATAAATTCTCTGATAAACATCGATTTAAATAAATATATTCGCGAGAGAAAGTAAAATGTGCATATTAAATATCCGTAAAAAATAAATATTGATACTGCAAATATTTGCGCGTTAATTTATGATTCCGTTTTTTGACATCTTACTATCCTCATTATTGCTATACACGATGATTATCCGGTCTTTAATTTAGAAGACTCCTTTATTTCAAGTAGCTCTCCTTTAGGTTTTCCATTTTTCCAAAACTCAATTTTGTCCTTTATTTTATATTTAGCGTTTTATTGTCTTAAAAATTAAAATTTTATTGCCCTAAAAATTAAAGGTTTCAACATAGTCAAACTATAAGGATACCCCAAGTAGCAAATTGACGTCATTAAACGTTCCAAATAACGTCATTTTCTAAAGCTGTGTTCTTTCTGACGCAACAACGAGCAATTTTTTTAAGAAACATGGAACATTAACTAAAAGTTGTTCGTTCCTGCTTTAGTTAAGACGCAGCTTGAAACTTTTGGTAACAACTAGCAACTTTTTTTAAGAAACTTGGAACATTAACAAAAAGTTGCTCTAGTGAGGACGCAGCTTGAAACTTTCAGCAACAATTAGGAACTTTTTTAAAAAACCTGGAATATTAACAAAAAGTTGCTCATTGTTGCTCCAGCTTATGGAACTTTTAGCAACAACCAGCAACTTTTTTAAGAAACCTGGAACATCAACAAAAAGTTGCTCTAGTGAGGACGCAGCTTGAAACTTTCAGCAACAACCAGCAACTTTTGTAAGAAACCGGGAACATCAACAAAAAGTAGCTGGTTGTTGCTTCAGTGAAGACGCAGTTTATAAAACTTTCAGCAACTTTTTAAAGTAACATGGAATATTAACGAAAAGTTGCTCGTTGTTGCTCCAGAAGACGCAGTTTATGAAATTTTCGGCAACAGCTAGCAACTGTTTCAAGAAACATCTCAGCAAACACCTAGCAAAGTTGCTAGTTGTTACCAAAAGTAACAATATATAATTGTTACATTGCTATAATAAAACGGAATATAACAGGTAATATAACGTGTACGTTACATGTAACATCCATGTTAGTTGTAATTTCCCATTCAAAGATGTAACATTTTAATATAACATATATTACATTGTAGTTATATTATAATTATATACCAAATAGCACATTGATGTATTGATAAGTCAGTGCTATCTTGGGATACAATGACAATATAACTACAATGTAATATATATAATATTAAAAATGTTACATCTATGAGTGGGAAATTACAACTAACATATACGTTACATGTAACATGCTTGAGTATATAACATTTATATATTGTGTTTGCTGGGATATGGAACACGAAGAAAAACTTGCTCGTTGCTGCTCCAGTAAGGACCAACATAGCATTTGATGTCAAAATGACGTACGTTTGCTATATTTTTTGCTCGTCGATGTTGAAACAAATCCCAAAAAATGTTCGCTACTACATATACGATTTTTCAGTATATACATCAGCTGTTGTCTGTCTCTGCTCGCAGACTCGATGTCTCCGCCGAGGGGAGCAAGCGTGGGATGTAGTTGACACTACCTTCCACCTAGCGAGAGCAGGACGACGACGGAGGTGGAGGGGAACGAGGAGGAGGAAGACGAGGACGAAGACGAAGAGGCGAAGGAAGAAGAGAAGGGAAGAGACCGCGAGGGTAGCGTAAGATCGGCGGGGCGACGCCGTCTACGCCGGGTATCCCGCGACACGAGGAGGACCGGAAGCGTGGCGTTCGCGCGTTCGCGCGTACGTGCGTGCGTACGTACGTACGTGCGTGCGTGCGGGCGGGCGGGCGGTCAACGTGCGTGCGCGCGCGTGCGCGCGCGCGAACGAGCGCGCCGCGTGGGCGAACGCGCGCATGTTAAAGGGCGGCCGAGCGAGCGGCGAAGGTGGGCTACTTGCGGAGGAGTGCCCCGAAGATCGGGGTACCGCCGAGGATCGCACGAGCGAGCGAGCGAGAGCAGCATTGGTCGTCGCGGAGGATAGGTGAAGGAGGACGGAGAAAGAGAGGGAGAGGGCGAGAGAGAGAGAGAGAGAGAGAGAGAGAAGACAGTCCGTCTCAGACATGAACGTTACTCCGATGGTGGAGGTACCCGGCAATGAGAGCTACAACGTCAGCACCAACGGTCTCGACTGCGGCGGCGAGCCCCACGAGTACGGGATATGGGGGCGTGTGTTGATAGTGACGGTCGCCGTGTTCCTCAGTCTCACTACCGTCCTCGGCAACATAATGGTCATGGTGTCGTTCAAGATCGACAAGCAGCTGCAGACCATCTCCAATTACTTCCTCTTCAGCCTGGCGATAGCCGACTTTGCGATCGGCCTAATCTCCATGCCTCTCTTCACGCTGTACACGGTCCTCGGTTACTGGCCCCTCGGGCCGATCGTGTGCGACACGTGGCTGGCCCTCGATTATCTCGCGAGCAACGCCTCGGTACTCAATCTGCTCATCATCAGCTTCGACAGGTACTTCTCCGTCACGCGCCCGCTCACCTATCGGGTCAGGAGGACGACCGCGAAAGCCGCCATCATGATCGGTGAGTGTCGATCGACCTTTGTATACGAGAGTGAGTGAAGTGGTGTGTGGGAATTAATGTTTGTTCAACATAATCCCAGCATCTGCCTGGGGTATCTCGTTGATTCTTTGGCCACCCTGGATCTACGCGTGGCCGTACATCGAGGGCCAGAGGACCGTGCCACCGAACGCGTGCTACATCCAGTTCATCGAGACGAACCACTACATCACCTTCGGCACCGCCATCGCCGCCTTTTATGTTCCTGTCTTCATAATGTTATGTCTCTACTGGCGGATCTGGAAGGAGACGAAGAAACGGCAGAAGGATCTGCCCAACTTGCAGGCCGGCAAGCAAGACGCGAGCAAGCGCAGCAACTCGAGGTGGTAACTAACGCTTTCAATTGTTTCTCCCTCCGAACATTGTCGTCAGCACGTCATCAAAATATAAATGCAACACCCCTGCACAAGAGAGATGGTAAACGCAATTGCCCCACGGTGGAGGATCGATCTCCTCCTTTTTCCCCTTAGCCCTGATTTCATGTGACACAGGAGATAGAGATGCACCGGTCAAGGAGTATCGTTAAATTATTCTACTTTCTTCCTATATTACGATATTATTTTTAGTCACGCATTTTTCACCCTCTATATTAAATGCAATATCTCAAATTAAATAGCCCGCCTTTTTGTTACTTTGATGTTTCCTATTAGTTTTTGGTCTTGATTCTCGTTAAAAGATCTACAAATTTCGTTATTTATTTTAATGTTACTTGATAATATATTACTTGTGTGATAATATATATTATTTTGATGTTAATAATATTTCGTAACAAATTAATATAAGGAAATACTCCTTTCGGCAACGCGAGTAATAATTTGCGAATAGTTCGCGAGGTCGAAAGGATTATTATAGCTCGAAGTTACTCATTGTCATATTTTCCATCTAGCGACGAGGCTTTAGATATGGAGGATTGCAGAAGACAGCGAAGCGAGTCGAGCACCGGCGAAGAAGTCTCGCATGCCACGCACATCGCCGTTTCCTACATTGATAAGCACTATCCGCAATACAAGAGCGTAAGTTTTTCCTACAAGTGCCGTAACAAAATTCAGAGTCATTCCACAATAAGTTGCAAATTGCGCCATCAATCAGAGCAAAGCAGCTTGTCAGCTGATTGATGAATCTGCAACTGTCAACTGACACCCAGGGCATTTGCAATCTATTATCGAATGACCTTGAAACTCTTCATGTATGTACAATACGCGATACAAGAGCGTAAGTTTTCCCTACACGTGCCTTATAAAAATTAAGAGTCATTCCACAATAAGTTGCAAATTGCACCATCATCAGAGCAAGCTTGTCAGCTGATGAATCTGCAACTGTCAACTGACACCCAGGGCATTTGCAATCTATTATCGAATGATCTTGAAGCTCTTCATGTACATATAATACAATTGCTGATTCGATCACGCGTCGTTCGACTACAACCTTATCGTTTTTTGGACGAGCAGCACAGGCCGTTCTCCTGGACCTGGCTGAAGATGTGGTGCATCGCGTGGTGGCACAGCGGACGAGAGGACGAGGACGACGACGAAGACATGGCAGGGCCGGAGAGCAGCCGCACCGGACCCGGCTACGAGGACACGCTTACGCCGCTGTCGGCCGAGACGCCGCTTCCCAGCACGGTATCGCGATGTCCCTCCCTCAGCGCAATACAGGCCACGGGAATCGTCCTGGACAAGTCCGCGATCCAGCACGAGTACAAAAGGCCGATACGACCGCCCGATCTCAAGACTATCTCCAGCGATTCCGTACGTGACATTATCCTACTAGACCTTATTGCGAAGAGAGCACCCATCAGCATTTTATTACATTTCCAGCAAACACAATATATAAATGTTATATACTCAAGCATGTTACATGTAACGTATATGTTAGTTGTAATTTCCCACTCATAGATGTAACATTTTTAATATTACATATATTACATTGTAGTTATATTGCCATTATATCCCAAGATAGCACTGACTTATCAATACATCAATGTGCTATTTGGTATATAATTACAATATAACTACAATGTAATATATGTTACATTAAAATGTTACATCTATGAGTGGGAAATTACAACTAACATGGATGTTACATGTAACGTACACGTTATATTATCTGTTATATTCCGTTTTATTATAGCAATGTAACAATTATATATCGGTGTTTGCTGGGTTAAAATCAATTATTATGGTCCCATCTGAACTTGGAATTAAATCTGCATCCCCGTTTTGCAGGTTTATACGATTCTGATCAAATTGCCGAGCAACGGCGGCAAGTACAGCGAGGGACCGAGCATAAAGATGATCCACGACGAGTCTGTGTCGTTCCAGCTGCACAGCATGATGGAGGACAGCGAGGACGACGGCGGCGGTGGAGGTAACACTAGCGGCGGCGTCGGCGGCGGCGGCGGCCTCACCGTCGGCAGTGCCGGCAAGGTGTTCCGTCTAGGAGCCGGACCGAGCCCGTCGACGGTCGCGCTGAGGAGGCCGTCGCAGATGCCGGACATCAGGATACCGTTGAACGCGAAGAACATACCGAAGGTGCTGACGAGCAAGTGCGGCCTGCTGAACAAGCAACCGAACAAGAAGAAGAAGAAGCTGCAGGAGAAGAAGGCGGACAGCAAGGCCGCGAAAACGCTGCTGGCGATTCTGCTCGCGTTTCTCATCACGTGGACCCCGTACAACATCTTGGTACTCGTCAAGTCCCTCACCGCCTGCGAGTGGTACATACCGCAGCAGCTGTGGGACTTTTTTTATTATCTTTGCTACATCAACAGTACTGTGAATCCGATGTGCTACGCGCTGTGCAACGCGGTCTTCCGCAGAACCTATATAAGGATTCTCAAGTGTAAGTGGCACAGCAGGAACCGCGGCACCGCGGTCGTCGACCGGGGATGATATCAGTAACCGATGCGCAATTCAATCTTTTCGCATCGGTGTCCAAATCCAAATCCCCACACCCACGCACACGTACACACACTCACAATACATACATGCGCAATGCTGCATTATTATTATCGTTATTATTATTATATTGCCGTTTACTTTTCCTCCTTTTTGCGCGTTTCTCAGAGCGCACGAAGAAACGAGGAAGCGAGGAGACCGGCCAAACTGCCGCGAATGAGTTTGGCTCTCGCGACTGCCAAACCAACCCTGTTCCTATTCGACGTCGTTCGAGTACGTCCGAATATTCCGGGCCGTGTATTATCCTTCTTCCGGTTCCGGAATCCTCGGATCCTGCGACGACAATGTCCGCTCGGCCGCTCGCTGCACTTTCTCGCTACGTAGACAAGCTGACAAGCTCGTGTTTTTCTCACCCCGAATAATGTCGAAAAAAAAAGAAACGAGAGAAAGAGAGAGAGAGAGAAATTAACCCCTTGACGACTTTGTTTCCGCGCTGACAGATCGGACGCGCTATTTTTCACAATGGAAATTTATTAATCGTTCGATAATATCATTACGTTGATAATACAATTATCCCTCGACATCTCGGAGAGTTTGATGCTCCTTCTCTCTCCAATATATAATTGCGTTACTGTATAATTACATTGGTGTTCATTAAAGTATGAAAAGAATAACGCGCTAATGGATCCTCGTCGGGGGGTTAACGATATGACGATATACACCGGTCGACGCGAACAGGTCCTTGCTCAAGTAGCGAGATGACGTCATTTTGACGTTTAATGACGTCAATTTGCCACTCGGGTATATACTCATCTTACGCATGTAAATTTGTTTGTCCACAATATTCTCGCAGGTAATATCGAATTTCGACACGATGCGCCGATATCGATTGTCTATAACGGGTCGCGTGAATTGTTAATACGCTGCAGTGGTTCTTCGGCTTTTTTTGGGTCGCGGTCCCTCTTTGAGAAACCGAGGGTTCTCACCCCGATTCAAAACTTTCGAGCAATTCCGTCGGAAATCTGCAATAATCTGTCTCATCCGATGCCGCGTCGCTTCTTCATCTAATTGTAAGAGGAAAAAATGGCGGAGGACCCGTTTGCGTCGCGACAGGAAGCGCGAGTCGGCCGTCAACGCACTAGTCAAAACGCACGCAGTTCCGGTCTCCGAGTTTCGCAGGAAGTAACGCGACGTGGATACTGCCATGAAATATAACGTTCATTAATATCTCTCCGAACCGCGTGGGGAACTCCCACGCGCGTTTTCGGAATTACATTTATACGTGTCCGGTGCACTCCGGGTGCACCAGGGTCCCCCGGTGCGATTCGCCATCGTTGTCGTCTCCGAAAGCGACGCGCTGCTTCCGGGAATCTCCCCACGTAGCAAGCACGCGTCACTTTTGACGTCGAATGACGGCAAAGTGACGTCATTTTGCTACTTGGGTCCTGCCTTCCCGGAAGAAGGAGAGAAAAAGCGGCGGCGAGTGGTGACGGTGGATTGTCAAACACGAAGAAAAAAGCTAAGTCGCACAAGAACCTACTTAAGTAAAAAAAAAATAAATATATATATATATCGAAAGGATAATGAGATGATATTTATCTCTGTACGTCGCGCGGAGCCGCGACGGGCGATGTAAACATTCGATGTAAATTTTACGACGTAGCGAAGTATGTAAAACTGTAAATGAATGTGTTTAAATGTAATAATGTGCAGGGAGGGAAGCGATGAGGGTGAGATATATGTAGATGATGATGATAATGATGATGATGATGATGATGATGGCTGGCAGCGGCCAGCGGCGGATATACGGGAGGATAATTAGCGATTAGGTGAAACGAAAGAGAGAGGGAGATTAACGCTAAATCGAATTCTTCCGTAAAACTAAAAATAACATTCTAATTATACGTGCCAAACGAAGCTTCAAAAGATTATACCAAGATTATACGGCGAGAAAAGATGGATAGGCGGAAAGGAAGGAACGTCGTATAGAGCGCATTTTCGAGGCTACTTGAGAAACGATACCGAAGTATAGTTAATATATAAAAAGAAGATGAAATAACAAAATAAAACAAATAAGATAAGAGCACTGTGTCGACGAGCGATACACGACTTTATCGAAGAAGGCTCGTAAAGTAATCAAAGTCAATCGTACGCGCGCCGACATGCCTATAGTGACCATCAAGACTGCGAGCTCTTCTCATCTCGATCAATTTCGCAATTATTCCCTTTGAGGCTCCTGGATCCTCGCCATGTCAGATTGTGACGTCAGAGGCGAAAATTCTTAGATGCTATTTTTAAATGGAAAAATATGTATTTTGATGAATTTCTACTTCTGATGACTTTAGCACGCTTTGAAAAAATCTCAAAAACAATTTTTTTCCCTTGACGATTAATCAACAACCGTAAAATGATCGTGATATTTATAGATTTTGTCACGCGAAATGACTGCGCATGTGCAAAAGTTAGACTCGTATTACAGTCATGTTACAGCTGTTGTTTGATTGTAAAGCGAAGAGGATCCCAAATAGCAAGCGCACGTCAGTTTGCTACTTAAGATAGTTTGAAGGTATTTTAAGAGTGTACTGAAACTATCTGAGAAGTGTTGTTTCATCGAAATGACATCTAAGAATTTTCACTTTCTGACGTCACAATTTTAACACGATTGACGGGGAGCCAGGAGCCTTAATTGTATATCGAATATATATTACAGATTTTTTAATTACATTTTATTGTATACTCTCGTTATTTCGCGCAATTTGTTATTTTTCACGAGTCAAACACGTGTTTTCGATAAACGTCAAAACTAGTCATATACATATATATATATATGTATATATATATGGTGTGCGAAAAATTGATCGCCGTTTCGTGCAAATGTCTCGAGAATATGGTCGCGCGAAATGCGAATCTGTGTGCCAATCATATTTTCTCATCTCATCGACAATTGTTTGCGTATCCTTCGCTATTTATACGAAGCGAGAAACATATATATATATATATAATAATCGCTCCTGCTCAAGCGACGTTCCTATGTACGCGTCGGCACGCGTGCGTTTGTACCTTTGTACAAAATACCCACGCACACTAAACACGCATTCTCTCGCGCGCGATCAACATTACACATATACACACGGTGCAGTGTCGCGAAAAAGTACTCGTGAGGGGGATACGCGAAACGTGTTGTTGGAAAATCTCTCCATGCGTATAAATGTATATAATGCGAGAGAGATTTTACGATACCACCCGGTATATAAATAAATATATTATATATATATATATATATATATATATATATATATATATATAATGCGTATCTCGGATGCGAGGATGGATGACTCGATGATGTAATTTACATCTGGTATATAATGTTAACGTTAATCACGAATAAACCTAGGTACATCGGGATTGTGGACGCGAGATATGACACGGTTACGTGTGTCGCCAGTTACGTAATTAATCGAGTACGTAATTAATACCGACGTATGATTTCGATTCATTATTCGAGTACTTTTGATACGAGGATTTGCGCTGATCTCGATTTAAATAAAGGCCGATTACGCGAGCGATTGCACCGATAAACTGTGCACGACTTCTGGTTTTTCCTGTGTGTGCGACAACAGAAAAAAAGACGAACGACGTCAAAGTGTCTCTTAATAATTATGACGAATTTAAAAGCATTTTCCTCTCATAGATGTTGACGAAAAAAAAGCATGTGTATATCTGTATAATTTCTCGCGTTACCCGGCACTTTTTGAGTGAAGGAGGAGAAAAAAAGACGAGTAGCGAGAGTAGGTGATTCGCGGTGATATTTTTTTACCTTTATAGTTGATTCTCCGCGCGCACGATTCGATCTCGATCGTGTAATTAATGTATAAAAATTGCCTCCCGCGAATCTAAAAGAAAACGCAAGAAACGATAAAAACACAACGCAACGTAAACGTGAGCGCGCGGAAACGATATTATATCGAAATAGATCGCATATTTTTTTGTTAGGCTTATATAACGCATATCTAAGAGCGCTGAAACGTCTACGACCTGAGGAAAATCATGGTAATTCGAAGGGTTGTTGTAATTCATGTATAGAATTCGCGCGAGACATTTATATACCTCCGACATTTTAACGCAGTTTGAATAAAACAAATCGGAATTTAGATAGGATCCAGGTAGTAAACGAATATGACGTCATTTTGACATTTAATGACGTCAGTCGCTGCTACTTGGAGTTTTGGGATTATATCAAGGAAATCGTCGATTATATACCTTTTTGGAGGAGTATTATTGTAATCAAATGGTTGAGAGAGAGAGAGAGAGAGAATCTTATCTAAAAAATAGGATTCATTTTCCTTTTGCGCGCGGTACAAATTACATTAGAATATTTATTACACATTCCTCGGAAAGTAATTGCTAAAGTGTAAGATTATTAATATGGCAATTTTTAACATGGCAAGAACTTATTTTAACAATGTTAAATAAGGAGTGTGAGTATAAAGTGTGTTATATCTTGTTACATAAGAATTCGCGTCCCTCGAGGAGTCAGAAACGACGTGACAGCTTGAGAGGATACGTTCTAAATACAGTCTGTCTTCTATTGAGAAATAAAAATCCTCAAGTGTACAAAAAAAGCGATCTATGCTCTTGTAAATTTTTCAATTATTCATTTCAACAGCGGAGCATATCTTCAAATTTTGGCCTTGCGGAATTCATTAATTTCGATATTTATCGTAAAAGATCGCGTTAACAGAAATGTTGATAATTGTTTAATAAAATATAGCGCAGAACTGCTGGCGAAAAACCGCTACGCACTAAGTTACGATGATTATAACTGCCTCTCTTCCTGATTTCAATTTGTATTTCCGTAGTATATCACGTCGAGACATAATGTGACACGTTGCGCAATGAAAGAAAAAAAAAGAAAACTTTCCTTCATCGAAAATGCGTTAAAATGTACAAAGCGAATATATTTCACGATCGTGTGTTAAAATGTAAGAGATTTAGGTATTTTTCAAGGGAAATCTTAAACACATATATAGCGCATGTACCTGGGTACCCTCTTACGACACTGCACACTCATACATATAGTTATATATATATATATACACTTGGAATATATATATATATATATATATATATATATATATATATACATATATATATATATACGCGTACGATGCGTGCTATTTATCTCAAAAACGAATGTTCTCGCATACAAGCGTATACCGGAGATAAACGAAACGATGTACGACCTTTTTTTAATCGTAGATTATTGTAAACACCGATGTAATCAGTCTATGTTTATATACGTGTTTTATATTAATGAAGAATTTACGATTCGAAGAGTAAAATGTATAAGACGCCAAAGAGACAGTGGTGAAGAAGATTTAAAACAAAAAAATAAGAAAAGAAACAAAAGAGACGAACGCGAGCGTGTAGAAAATTGTGTAACGCGATACCGATATAGAGAATTTGGAAGAATATACTCCGTTGTCTGTGACAAAACTCATGTCTTAGAGAGAGAGAGAGAGAAAGAGAGAGAGAGAGAGAGAGAGAGAGAGAGAGAGAGAGAGAGAGAGAGAGAGAGAGAGTGTGTGTATGACACTATATCTGAACACCTGTTTTGTGTTCGATCCTCTCGACTTGGACCCCTTTAGGTGAGCCCTATATTTTATCTTCTTTTCTAATTTTTCTAAATTCTTACATAAAAAGTTTTTATTTTATTAAGAAGCTAATAGGTATCTTCGACATTCTCTAGTAAGCTTTTACACTACGTCCCTCTATATACCCTTAGCTCCCATACAGCACACAAGTTTGCAGCAATATTGCAACAACATTGCAATATTGCAGAAATATATATTATATAGGTATGAATTTGCAACATAGTAACAACGTTGCAGCAACATTTGAGAAATATGAAAATAAAATTCACGCAAAAAATATTAGGTACAGAAAATTCAGCCCGATCATGTATTTGGCACATTCCCAAGAATCCAATAGTAATATTACATATATATTTTATTGCATTATTGTTGCAATGTTATAGATCAATATTTCTGAAAGCGGACATTTTACCGTTGCTGCAACATTTCACAATGTTTATGCAATGTTGTAATATTGCAATAAAATGTTGCCACAATGCTGCTGCAATCTTGTTGTGCTGTACGGGCTCATTTCGAGAAATCCTTGCTATCGTTCTCCGCAGATTGTCCCTTTCTACGTGGTAACTGTAGCGTGATGGGTTGCACCGTGTCCTGATGCGGTTTCCTAGGCTGGACTACGGGCTGATTGGCGGCGGTGGTGGCGACGGTGCCGCGATGGAAGGTGATCTTCAGGTTGGGCACGTGCTGCTCGGTGCCGGCCCAGTCGAAGTTGAAGATGGGCGCCTCCGAGTGGCCGAGGGTGTCGGAATCGGGCGTGTTGACCGGCGTGGTCGGCGTGGTGATGTACGGGCTGAGTTCCTGGTGCACCATGTCCGGCACCCTCTGCAGCGCGTCCGACCAGGCCGGGCTGGCGCCCCAGTTCTCCAAGGAGACGGTGTCCGGCGGCGGCGGCACCGCCGACTCGGCCGTCAGCGACGGCGTCGACGGCGCGAGCAACGCCTTCGTCGACGGCCGCTTGCCGTGCAGGTTGCCGCCGCGTTCCGGGCCGCAGCAGTAGTCCCGATCGAGGTCGGTAAGGTAATACTTGGCGCCGGGCATCGACAGCACGTCCGCGCAGCCGCCGCCGACGTATTGTCCGCACTGCACGAACTTGGCCCGATAGCCGGCCAGATGCAGCGAGCTCTTGTGGTACTGCTTGTGGTGGTACCTGACCGGATCGTCCAGGGTGTGCTGTTGCTGATGATGATGATGATGATGATGATCGGTGACCTGCACGTTCCTACCCTCTTGCTGATCCGCGCTGCTTATCGACATGTCTACCGGCTCCGTGTCGTCTCGCAGAAGTCGCCTGCCGGGATAATCCATCTGCGCGTTCTTCGAGGCGATGTGCGACTCCGTTTCGGTCCGATCCGGACGAAGGGATGGCGAATGCTGAGCGTCGCCATCGTTGGAATAGGTCCGAATGTATTCTTGGGTTTGATTAGCAGCCTGACCCGTGGAAGGGTAGGCAATGCCGCGACCTTGACCTCCGGGGCAGAGTCCGTAGGTGAATTTAGTCTGAGAGGAATACTGGTACAGCCACGAACTGGAGCGCATTACTTCCGCCTCCTTGTCGCTGTAATTATTTATGCTTATGCATGTATGAGGTAATCGAAGTAATCGCGTAAATTAAATTATTATTAATTATCTAATTTGATATTAAATTTAATAATTTAGTAGAGAGATATAATTTTATACGCATTTTGTTAGTGAAGAGATGAAAGAGATAATTGTGCACAAACAACCGCGTAAACATACGTGAGCACTTGATTCGTGCAAACAATGATAGGATGCTGGCACTCATCGGAGGTATCCTTGACCTGCAGCACGCAATGTACCCAGAACCACCTCCCAGAGCGGCTCTGCAGCTTCAGGAGAGCGGTAGTGGATCGCTCTTGATCGGACTGAATAACTAAAGTCGTGAATCAGAAATGGAAAAAATTACTTTTCAGAAAAAGTAAAAGAAGGTATTTATTTCAAGCATTTTTATTATCGCAATTTCTCATAAAGAATATACACAAATTTTTTATTGCTCTATTGTCAAGGAAATCTTTTTTAATACGCATACCGGTTTGATGTTTGCAGTAAGCCGTCCTTATGGAGTCCCAATGAAGCAGATTGTACCAGGAGATGTTGAGCAATTCGGCGCGAGTGTACTCCAGATGACTTTCCGCGCTGCGAAGAAGAAGGACGAGTTTTGCGGATAGCCTAATTTCCTTATATTATTTAGGTCTGTCTTTTTCAACTTAACTGGCTGCACTATTTTTATTCCACATTGTAATAAAAAAAGAAAAAATAAACTCTGAACTAGTGCAGTCAGTTCAGTCATCTTATATTTCTTAAATTATACATATATATCTTATAATGCCGATGTTGAACGTTACGTTTTGTCGATATGCAGATACTTCATGTCCATCGAGTGAATCGTGGTGAAGATGTTGGTCGCGCCCTGGACGATGCTCTCTCGAGTCTCCGGCAGGACCACCGGGGTGCAGGAGGCCAGGAAGACGAACTCGTTGCGGTTGCAGACGGGCACGAACGGCAGGAAGTGACCCTCTACGAGGACTACCTGTTGTGGAAATGGATGAATAATGTGGGAATAATCGGCGGTCGTTTTAATCACCTTTTGATCGCCGAACCGTAGCTGCCTGCGAGAATTCCTCGACACGTTGATTCGACAGAGAAAGAGCCTCCTGTCACTCGGGATCGGACTGTTTCTGGATAATTGATTTTGCACGACTATATGATCCTGCTTGTCGATCACGTCGTACACGCTGTCCCCGTGGATGAGTAGGTCCTCCTGAAAGTGCTTTATCTTATCCACCCAGCAAACACCGATATATAATTGTTACATTGCTATAATAAAACGGAATATAAAAGGTAATATAACGTGTACGTTACATGTAACATCCATGTTAGTTGTAATTTCCCACTCATAGATGTAACATTTTAATATAACATATATATTACATTGTAGTTATATATTGTAATTATATACCAAATAGCACATTGATGTATTGATAAGTCAGTGCTATCTTGGGATATAATGACAATATAACTACAATGTAATATATGTAATATTAAAAATGTTACATCTATGAGTGAGAAATTACAACTAACATATACGTTACATGTAACATGCTTAAGTATATAACATTTATATACTGTGTTTGCTGGGATATTGCGTTATTAACGAAATTACATTACCATGGAATGCCCGAGATAATCCGCCGCATTTTCCGATATGTACAACAATTTTCCCTGCTGCGTCATCATCATGATAAAGCCGGACATCGCCTGGAAAAGAGGCACGAACTGTGATCCCACGGATGGATCCCGAGAGGTAGTAAATACAAGACAAATATAAAGAAATTACGATGTCAAAAAGAAAAGAAAAAAAAATAATTTGAAATAATATAAGTATATAAGCAAACTGAAAACGAAATTACTTTCGAGAAGCCTATGTTGGGTGTTGGAATATTCGAGGACTCGGACGGGTAGTTTTTCAGCGCTGAAAAATAAAAAGGGATCAAAGTACCTGAAAAATCAAACGAGGCACCGTGTGAAAAAAATAAATTATAATATATATATAATTATAAATGTTACATTGTAACATAACTATATTACATCTATGTTATGTTACTGTAACATTTGTGTTTGCTGAGTATGTTCCGTTGCTGGTACAATTTTTTTTAAAAGAAGACAATATAATGTGTATGTCCGCCGAAGAAAGAGATAAATCGTTATCGATACATAATTTTAATGTGGGTTTACTGCGAGAGCGTTGATAGGGACGAATCGTTATTTCTATTTTTATTTTACGCAACGTAAAAAGAAAAAAACCGTGCGAACGCATTCGATAACGGTTTATCGCGACTATAAAAAAAAAATGCTGTTTTTAGCCGCATTTCCGATCGATATCCTGAAAATACATATAATTCGTATTTTGCAGATGTGACCGAGATACCAGAGAGTATTGATTCCTCACATGCTGTTCCTCTTACGCTTCACTGTGTCTCGGACCTTAATCGCTCGCGATCTTCCAGCGGAGAGGTTCGAGAGAGGAAAAAAGGAGGAAGAGAGAGAGAAAGAGAAAGATACCCATTTCAATCTCTGCTTTTTCGCGCGCTCGCCACCCTCCTCGCTCGGGGGTTCCTCGAAAAAGTAAAGGGGAAAGAGGTATGTACCCGCGAACGAAAGGAGGCAGAAGGAGGGTAAGGAAAAATGCGTATGCTAATGCAGCACGGCAGCGTTTACTAACGGCGCTACAAGGGACTATAGTATCCGATATACACCGCGAGACAATGAGCGGGAGAGAAAGAGAGAACCTAAAGAGAGAGAGAGAGAGAGAAAGAGGGACAGCTAGAAAGGGGGAGGATAGGGAGAGGAGCGAGCGGAGAGAAGAAGAACGCGAGAGGGAGGTCGAGGCGAGCGAAGAGAAGAAACTGTGAAGGGAGATAGAGAGAGAGAAAGAGACAAAGAGGGAGAGAAGGGGGAGGAGTGTGGGTTACAGGAGCGTGAGAGTGTTGTTGCAAAGGCCGACAGGTCAGCGGATCACCCGGAACTCGCGCTTAGACTCCGCTGAGTTTGAACGCGCGCCGGCCCGATCTTGCCTTCTTACATCGCTTCGCCTCGCTTTGCTTTGCGCTCGGCTCGGCTCGCCTCGCCTCTCCTCTCTCGTTGTTGGTACCCACCGGGTTTACCGCGTTTTCCCCGGCCGTCTTTCTCTTTCTCTCTGTACCTATATCTACGAGAGAAGCCCTCCGCAGTCCTGCCTGGGTTTTACCTGACGAACTCTACTCTCCAGCGACCGAATAGAAATTCTGCTTCGCGCGGATTGTCTGAACGATGAGGCGAGCAGGAATCTCGAAAGCGGCTCTTATCGAAGCGCCTGATTAACGATATATATATAAATATATATCAATTCTCATCAGTCAAAAATCTTGACGTCATCGAATGTTCCTTTATTTGCCTTACTCTGTTACTACAAAACAAAATGGACCGTAAATTGAATTTTTTCATTGTGAGCGTGATTTGTATACAATCCCAGCAAATACCGATATATAATTGTTACATTGCTGTAATAAAACGGAATATAACAGGTAATATAACGTGTACGTTACATGTAACATCCATGTTAGTTGTAATTTCCCACTCATAGATGTAACATTTTAATGTAACATATATTACATTGTAGTTATATTGTAATTATATACGAAATGGCACATTGATGTATTGATAAGTCAGTGCTATCTTGGGATACAATGACAATATAACTACAATGTAATATATGTAATATTAAAAATGTTACATCTATGAGTGGGAAATTACAACTAACATACTCGTATACGTTATATGTAACATGCTTAAGTATATAACATTTATATACTGTGTTTGCTGGGTTATATATTATCCCAGCAAACACCGATATATAATTGTTACATTGCTATAATAAAATGGAATATAACAGGTAATATAACGTGCACGTTACATGTAACATCCATGTTAGTTGTAATTTCCCACTCATAGATGTAACATTTTAATATAACATATATTACATTGTAGTTATATTGTAATTATATACGAAATGGCACATTGATGTATTGATAAGTCAGTGCTATCTTGGGATACAATGACAATATAACTACAATGTAATATATATAATATTAAAAATGTTACATCTATGAGTGGGAAATTACAACTAACATATACGTTACATGTAACATGCTTGAGTATATAACATTTATATACTGTGTTTACTGGGTATAGTAGGTATCAAGTTTTTTAATATTTTAAGTCTCGATAAAAAATTGTAATCTCGTTTCTCAGCTAATATTTGTTTATATAGAAATAATCTCGAAACTACTGTAATTTAGCAACAATGATGCTTTCTTTTGTAATCATGTGCCAACAGTACGTTATTTTATCTGTCTCCCTTTCTCTCTCTCTTTCTTTCTCACATCGCATTGTTAAGGCAACTCAAACAAGATTTACTCGCGACTGATATCATTTTACTAACTTTAAATCATATAGTTTTCCATCAGAAAAAGCAGATATTGTTATTAGTAATCACAAAGTTCATTGCGTTCATTATTTGACTTGTCTAATATTATCCCAAGTAAGAAACTGACGTCATTAGACGTCAAAACGACGTTACTTTGACGTCTACTGTCATTCAACGTCAAAATGACGTTCGCTTGCGACTTGGGATATTTCTGTGCTGACAAGAGGCTCCAAAGTATTTTTAATCATTGTAGAAAATTGTTATATAAATATTCCTATGTTACAATAATGTTAATTTGGCTCTTGAAAGTACTTTGCTACGCTCTGTACAATGTGTCCCAATATCATTATATATATAACGCATACCAATGCGTCACTTTGACGTTTACCAATGTCATTCAACGTCAAAAGGACGTATGTTCGCAATCTGGGGTACTTCTATGCTGACAAAAGGCTTAAAAGTATTTTTAATCATCGCAAAAAAAAATATTCCCATTCTACAATATCAAGTAATGCTAATTTGCCGTTGGATCTGCTTTGCTACGGTCTATACAATGTGTCCCAATCATTATACGTACAGCACACAAAGTACCAATGCGCTCTCTGAAATATCAGAGTACAGACAGACGCGGTGAAATTGCATGGCACGAGCGCGCGCGCTTGCCGGCATTGAAGTCTCGGGGCCGATGGATATGAATTACAGTAAAGATATAGTAATCGCGATATACCGCGATGGACTCGCTTTATCGCCTATCGTCATTCTTTATTTTATGGAGCAACAAGTTGTAATGCGGCGAAACGCAACTTGTGCGTGTACATCGTATCGCGCGTTACGTATAGACAGAGTTTCCTCAACATTATCATTTATCATTATATAGGTCCGAACAAAATTCGAATGGAGAATTTCGAGAGACTTGATCGTTCTCTAAATAACATTTCGTCAAAATTTATTTATGCGGGTGTCTATATAATAACGCTAATATTTAATAAACTGTTTCTCGTAGCTGTTTTATTATTAGCGCGATTTATCTTACTTTTTATGCGTCGTGTAAGAAATTTGTGCATAATATTCAACAACTGTAGCTGGTAATATTTCAACTCGGCGGAAAGTTTCCGTATTTATAGCTCAGGAAACTTTGAAAACTCTCGTAAACGTGTAAACATCGTGTTTCATTTTTGACATCTTAAATTGAATCTTTGAACAACTACTTTTTCACCAAGATTTCTGGCTCCCGGGGGAAATTTGTTCGCAACAAACACACATACACAGAGCTTTAAGATTTAAAGTCGCATGCAAGTTTGCCGTTCACGTACCTTGCTGAAAGTAATTGGCTTTTCGCAGGAACACGCAGACCAAGGCCATAAGCTGCAGCTGGGAAAGCCTCTGGCGTGTCGAGGGCGGCAACGGCAGCAAGTCACGTAGATTCGCGATTTCGGCGTTTATCAGGTCCCTTCGTAGTTTGCTGGCGCCTTTCGTAGACTTGCTCGCATCTATCCTTCAAGCACACGCTGACGTCACTTGTGTACGACACGTGCGTGACGCGCCATATGATTTTTGCGCGCGAAAAATCGCTGACGGCACCCACTGGATCCACATCAAGTATTACACCTTGTACTTCGGCGAGAAACACTAAGGTACCCTTCGCGATACCTCCCAGGTAGCAACCGTACGTCATTTTGACGTTTAATGACGTCAGTTTGACATTTAATGACGTCAGTTTGCTACTTGGGCTGCTATGGAAGAGCAATAACTCACCCCCGAATCGACACTACTAGAAAGACCAGCAATGATTGATAGGGGTTCTCCGTTCGGTCAAGCTTTTGTCGGTCGATTCCTCGGGGGTGGTCTTTAACGCGGCTCATTTAATGCATTCGAAGCGGGTGGTCCTCGCCAAAGTACCGGTTGACAAGTGTTAACGGAGAACGACGACGCTGGTCCCATGGCTGTAACTTACCGATTGAACATATTTCGGTGGCCAGGAAGACATCAGTGGTCTATCACCGGTGGACAGCGAGCGGGAGGACATCCGGGTCGGCAGGTACTCGCGAAACTGCGGCTACGATCTAACATCCGGGTCATAACGCGCTACTACACTGAACACGTGGATGAACTGGCGGAGGCTGGTTCTCCTACCACCACCAACAATCGCCTCCTCCTCCTCCTGGCTTCACCACCATCACCTCCTTCATCGTCCACCTACTACTACTTCGTCTTCGCAGACCTCTCTCCCTCTCGCTCCCGCTCGCTTCACCGAGGTCTTTCCTTCGCCTCCTTCTCTCCCTCGCATCGGTTGAAGCTATCTCTCGAACTCGCTTTTACACCCGCTAGATGTATTCACTCGCTCGCTCTTAGGTCACGATCGAGAGTGCGGAGTCCTGGGTCTCTCTACCACCGCCACCATCATCGCCACCACCTCCGCTACCGGTTGCACGTCTCTCTCTCTCTTTCTCTTCTCTGTGTAGATGCGGTTTCTGCGCGGGTTCGCGACCATCGCGTGGCTCGGCTTGGCTTGACTTGAGAAATTTTCGGGAGCTATTATGCAATTCGATCACCAATCCAAGTCCAGGTACTTGGTCACCGACAGAAGGAAGCATATCGGTCGTTATCTGTTTTATGAAGAGTCGCCTGTTGTAAACAATAAAACAAACATATATTAAAATGTATGTTAAATCATATATTAAATTTTTTTAATTAATTTAATTTAAAAATATTATTTAAAGACACAAGATGTGGAAGAAAGGTTTCCAATACTTTCAACCCTTAATTTTATTATATATGTGGACACGTGTGCAATAATTATATTATTATATAGGGAGATTTGATGTATTATTTTTTTTTTAAATTGCTTTTTTTTATCATGTTATGATAGTTATGGAAATATGGATAAAGGAACTTGCAGGAATATCGTGTACAGGATATATATAATTTGATAGATCTAAAACCTCTCGAGGCCGCCGGTCATTGCACTCTAGCGAGTGGAAGCCACCGAGCACCCCCTGGTTTAAATACCGTTGGAACTTTGTCGGCATAAATCCTGGTATTCTCTCTCTTTCTCTCTCTTTCACTCCGTCTCTGTCCTTCTCTTCCTTTTTCTATCGATAATTAACAATTATCAAAGTTTTGAAAGATTCATATAAATTCATTTGAATCTCTACAATTATATAATTATAATTTTGCATAATATAAAAAATGATCATTTTTTCAGAACAAATTTTTATTTCACATATTTTATATGTCAGAATAAACTAAAATGCTTCGACTTGTAAAATTACAATAAAACTTACAAGGAATCGAAGATACATCGTTATCGATTTCGTAACATTGACGACGATTAAAAAATCTCCTGGTCGTTTCTCCACCGACAAAATGCCGGACCGACGTTCGTGACGTCATTCCCTGCCGAATGATTCGTATTTCGCGGCTAGCTTCACTCTCCTCGTCGTGCGATCCTATTGGCCGCAGGAACTGGATTCCCCGGAAAGTCCCTACTCGCCGACCAATCAAATGTCGCGACGCCGCAGTCGACAGATCGTGACGTGGCGATTACTCGAAGCGGTCGAACAGTCGAATCTCGAACGGTGCATCGGACGGAGTGGCTGCGGGACAGATTTCTTGCAATTCCTTGGGCAGTGCGTTCGAAGAGGTTGTGCGGCACTTTCTGAGAAATGACGGCGCACGATCAAATGCGAGCTATGCTCGACCAGTTGATGGGCACCGGACGAAATGGTAGATATTTTGCTTAACGCGTGATTTATTTCGGGGATTGTAAAGCGAGATCCTCGCGAGTTCCAATTAATAACTTCAAGATGGTCAAGCGCGGCCATGTTTGTTGTAATACCGCTATCTTGTGTACATATATATGTATATATGTATGTATATATACACAGCTTTGCTGTTGCAATGTCATTAATCTGGATTACGTTTCTAGGTGAGAATAATAAATTTCAAGTGAAATACTCCGACTCGAAGGTCTGCAAGAGTTTTTTGTTGGCCTGCTGTCCCCATGAAATCCTCTCGTCAACGGTGAGTATATCTCTTGATGCAGTAATTCCCAACACGAATGACACACCATTGGCACTGTGCGCAGAATAATGCACCCTGTATATACTCTTAAATACTTTTTATATATATGGTTTTATTTCTAATATTTTTTTATTGCAGCGAAGAAAGAAAAGATTATTCATTGACTTTTATTCCTTTCTTTTATATATATTTATTTTAATAATTTGCAAAATTGATTCTCACTGGTTGCACGATTTATTGCTCATATGATATCCTTCTGCATTGATACAGTATTATTCTCATGCAATAATAAGTGTGAAGAAAGAAAATTACTTTCAGATTTGAGATTTTTATATGATTTTTTATTATGACTTTAATTTGTATATACATTAATATACTGCAGTAGATGAAATAAATAATGTGTAACAATAGAAATAGATATATAATCATACAATCTTTTATATATTTGTTACAATGAAATTAATTTTAATGTTTATATTACAACAGGATCAATAAAACTAGTATTAAGTGTGGCATATGGAATCGTGTAACCATAATAATTCTCTTGTAGCGTGTATAATAGTAGAATGTGTGAATAGTTGAATGATTATTGTGAATGATTTGATTACTTTCTCATATATATACTTAATAATTATAACAGCTACCACAAAAAATATATGCACAATTAATGCAAACACATTTCATATTATCCAAACGCAAAACAATTAATACACGATGTGTGGGTAGATTATTCTACATTACAGTAAAAAGTGAGTAGAATAAGGATAATTTTTTAACAACATTTTAGTTTCTGAATGAAGAATTGTATTAAATTTTATGCAGCACTTAAATATGCTTATATATTTTAATTAAAGTTTGTTACATAATCATTCATCTGAAAACTCATCTCAATTTTTTTTTAAAGATAATATTATGTTGTTTTTACTGCCCACAGAATTACATCGTGATAAAGTCTGTTTTAACAACGTCAGTTTAACGACTAAATTGATAATAAAAAGTATTTCTCTCTTTTATTATATCACATTGCTATCACAATCATAGCACACTGACTTGTTTAGCCTAACATTACATACACACACACACACACACTACACAATATATGATAACTTTTTACACTATACAGATGTATATTAATTTAAAATTAAGTAGAAAATGTATGTAGAATAGTTAGATCCATTTCGGATGTAGAATCTGAAGAACGTTTTATACCTATTTTTATGTTTTACTACTCGACGAAATATATTTGTGTATAGTGTTGAAGAGCCATGTATCCTAGTAAAACTCAAAAGTATCAAATATGCTGTACAAGTATACTTATAGAATAGTCGAATGGATAGATCTGTGAAATTGATTCGTCGGACTCTCAATTATTCCCTAGCGCTTTTTCGTTTCATCTCGGTGCCAATTGGTGTGTATTCAAGTATATCATAAGTTAAGACTCCATAGTTCGTAAGAACACGTCTTTTATAGAATTTAACGAGCGAAATTATTTAATAAGCGTCCGGAAGAAGGAAAGCGTCAAATTACCTTATTTAATATAACCGACACGTACTTCAAGAATTGATTACGATCAATTCACACTGGATACCGTCGAAGTGCAACACGGGGCAGGCGTTTTTTTTTTTAATTATATTATTACACACATACGAGATCTATGGACCTAGAACAGTCAATGTGCGGCTTGGAAGTAGCAAGAGCAAAGGTAACAAAATACCTTATGTAAGTCTGCGTTTTTATTTCTCTTCCAAGTTGCTTGGATTATAGTCTGTTCTAGTTTCAGGAACGCGTTGTATGTGAATTTTAATTTTTCTCCATATCTACATAAATATACCGAGAGAAAACTGCAACCCCCTATTTACAGCGAAATCGGGGAGCGGGCCACAGATTGTGGCTTTTATAGACGAAGATGTAATAATATTGTGCATATATGCGGTCGATCGAGCAACACTTTTGATCAAATGACAATATGTTTTAATATTATATACGAGCCGCAACTGGCTCTATTCAAGTACTGCTTCGCGCATTTCAGTGTCATCTTGTGCGAATTGGTCACAGGGGTGTTCGCTATCTCTCTCTTCCTCTAGAGGCTCTAGGATTCTCCTGTATGTAGCTGTCTGAACTAGCTTCATTCGAATTTTACAGCAAAATCGATGCTCCGATATACAGGATATCCCAAAATTACCGAATCCTGTTAATGGGGAGATTCCTAAGGTCATTTTTGCCATCAGGTATATTCGTAACACACATGCTTCCTAAAAAACTATTAAATGATTTTATTTTTTCACTTGAAAATTTTAAGATTATTTACATTTGAAAATGTTCCCTTGTAAGCCTAAATTAAAAGTGAAGAATGTGGTTTTCTTAATATTTTAATTGGAATAATTTAATTTTCGTTATTAAAATTTAATTTTAATAACGAAAATTATTGGTGCCTCGACATTGTTGCTGAGGAAAAATCGTCTCCAAATAACCTCAGAGATCTCCCCATTAACAGGGTATGCGGTAACTTTGGGACACCCTGTATAATTCTCAAGTTGTTTTATACTTTGTTATAGTTTATGTACGGACAGAGAAAAGTTTTGATTACTCTTCTCTAGACAGCTACTTATGTGGGAAAGTTTTCTTACTCGGGAAATATGTTGCTCTCTTTAATCTTTAATCAGTTGGTTGTTCTCAATGCCATCTGCAAATATTGGAATTTAAATATGTAAGTAGGTTTCGAGGGCCTGTCACTGACATTGATCGATGTCGAGGGAAATACTTATTGAGTTTACGGAACAATTCTTTGCTACAAAAGAAACAAAGTTTAAAGTTGTTGACTTCGTCTCTGATTAATATATTTTTTCCTTCAGAAAAATATCCCTTATATTTCTACAAAGTCTGTGTCTTGCATTTATCTTTTCAATCGAGATAAAAATCTTATAATTGGATCCTCCATAAATATTAAAGCACGTAGCTTGAATAAAGAAGAAGATTCCCTTTTTAATCTCAATCGATCTAAATTGTCCCCAGATTCAAATTTCAGATAAGATATAAAATAGAAAATTCAACTCGCAAGCGGATTTCATTTAAATTCAATTTAATTAATGTCACTATTCCTTCCTCTTTTCGCAGCAAGATTTATTAAAAGACTTGAAATTCAACGTAGAGAGGGAAAAATGAATGCAACAGCGAGAGATAGCAAACACCCCGAAGGACAGAGTTTCCCTAAAATGAGAAACATTAATAAGATGCAAAAAAGCCAAAAAAGAGAAAAAAAATACTAACGGCAAATCGATCGAAGGTGTACTGATATGCAGATCCACTAATGTCAACGTAACTACAGTTCTATTTCCAGAGTCTCTGGAAAAAGATCCAATCAGATCCATTGTACAATATTGTTGCGAGTATTGTCCGCTCATATGTCCGTGTTGTACTTGTCACTCTCACACGCGCGTTACTGTAAGTACTGAAAACCGAAAAGACGTACGTATTACACCTATACAATTTGATTATCTTTTTTTACCATAATATTCAAGTGCTAGATATACATACACACATATATGCATATCTATATATCTATATCTATATATCTATATATATATTAATTCGAGACGTAAAGGCGGGCGGGCGAAGCTTTACTTCAGCCCCTCTACCGTCGTTTTTTTCTCCACACGGTGGTGAGGCTGAGTAATGCCGAGAATGATAAAAACCCAGACCCCCGAAAAGGCCTGTAAACAGTGAGTCGGTGAGTAGCGTCATGCTGATTCATGAGACGATGTCTTAATGTCGCTTCTTACTAATAATGCCGTTTACGGCAGGTAGGAATGAGAGAAGTTTACTTTGAGAATGTGTGTTGAGAAAAATATGTATCAGCCTGTGGAGGTAATGGGTGCAGGAAATCAAGCAGTGATCTGTAAGTAAGATTTGCGAATTGCCAAGAACCCACTCGCGTCGCTCTATCAATTTCTCCTCGGACGAGAGCTTTTCTCGCATCAGGAATATTAAAAAAAAAAAGGAAAAGAACATTTCCCATCTCGTGATTTTGCAAAGGTACACAGAGAGAATTTTTTCTTAGGATTTATCCTGAAATTTATGGTAATCGTGAGATAATTTGGATAGTGGAAAATTTCTCTGATTTAATATTTACCACAAAATAAAAAATATTAATGGCTACCACAATAAGATATAAAATATGTTGGATTAATTTTATTAAAATATATTTTAGTAAAATTTCAATAATTTTAAAATATATTAAAAACACGATTCTTTAAGTGTTTTAAGTAGAATAGATACCAAAAAGGCGATAAACGTATAAAATATTTTATATAAATAATTTTACAATGCAGCGTAATATTTACAATAATTTTTAATATGTAGCTAATTAATTTTCGGCTTATTACCAAACATAATAAAATTTGTGATGCAAAATTCTCTTCGTGTATACACAAAAGACAACGAGTATGTTTACTTTCCTATAGCAAAAATTTTTTAAAAATTTGTTTATCCATCTTAATTCTTTCGTTAATCTATCCACTTAAAAAAAATTGTTTATATTAATTTTTAAACGAGATTTAAATTGGGACGCACGCGATGTGTGTTGATAAAAATTCGTGTTAACTTAAGAACGTTTCTTCGGGGATCGTTTCGCGATATTTGGCAATTTGCAACACCTAAACGTGTCGGCAAGAGAAAATGCGAGAGGTGGCATGACGTGGCAGAGAGACGTGAGATTAGGTGGAGATTAGTACAACAAGCGCCAGAGTTCCATTAGAAAAATTTCCTACCAACCATTGGATGTGTACGTATTGAATCAGTTTCTTTTCTAAAAATCCAAGTTTAGCAGCCAATAAGACGTAAGACACGATTCTCGTGTGCCGTACGTAAAATAGTAATATTAAACCATTATAGGCTGTAAGTTCTCTTTCGTAGAAAGCAAAAAACATATGAACATTATTCAAACTTAAAAGATGTGTGCTGATTATAGCTTCATTGCCGTCGCATTCTCGTGTCAGGCGGAGAAACTGTTGCCACCCTGTAAGTTAAAACAATAAACTATTTATCTGTAAAACAAAAAAAACTGCATTTCCTACTTTATATATACGCGATCGACTGACGATCGGATCGCTTCATTATTGTATATATTCTATCCTAGCTCGTGCAGGAAGACGAACTGACGTCTCTCCGTGAGTTCACGTGTAAAAAATGAGAGAAAGTAAAAAAAAACTTATTGGAACCGTCTTATCCTAAGGATATAGGCGATATATAAGTTCTCAGAATTTTTGTCATGTATCATCTCTATCTCTCTCCTAGATTATCGATTCATGCTAATTTCCATAGTCATAATCGCGACCAAGTACGTTATATATAATTCTTGTCAAGTATATATACTCGTTAAAACCAAGTTGGGAAGAAAAGGGTCTAAACTCTCGTACAATTATGGCATAGAATCGATAAGACCCGTAAACGCGATTGGAGGGATCATAATCTAATACAGACTGATTTGTGTAAATCGTAGCGCATGGACCTGGGAGAATGCCCCCAGATTCACGACTTGGCCCTACGGGCTGACTACGAGGCCGCGCAAAAGAAGAGGGATCACTTTTACGACATTGATGTGAGTATTTTGCACAAAAAAAAGTTATATTATAATTGCTTAATTTAATCAAAAAAAATTTTGTTCAAACACAAACAATATTTTTTGTATTTTTAATTTAATATGGACAAAAACAAATCGAAAAGTGTTAATAAAGATGGGTCCGCAAATCAACCATTTTCGAGATTTTAATTTTTTTATATATTTTTATTCTATAATTTTTATATTTTATTTTAAATGTTTATTATTATTATATTTTTTAAATTTTTTATTATTTTATTTGTGTGAATGTAGATAAATTAAGTAAAGTTAGATGAGACATTACACGATGAGAATTTTCTCTTAGAATTTACAGTGAAAATTATGATAATCGTGGGATAATATGATGTTGGAAGAATTTTATGAGTTTCTCTGATTAATATTTACCACAATAAAAAATATTGATATGTACATAGTAAAATTAATGGAACATATTTTATATCTTACTGTGGTAGATATTAATATTTTTTATCGTGGTAAATATTTAATCAGAGAACAGCTCAAAACCCCCTCATTATACCGCGGATCCATGTTTATTAAGACTTTAAATTATTTTGAAGCATATAATGAATCCCCCTTAAAATATTTTCTTTTTTTTTTCAACACTGTATAATTATTAATAATTTTAAATGATGAATCTAATATGTATTGCGTATCTGATGTTTCCCATAATCAAACACAGTTATCGCATGAAATGGTATTGATGATAAAATGTTTATTCGTTTTATTACGATTGTAATTTTAATCCTTCTTGAATTTTGTCTAGGCAATGGAACATCTTCAAAACTTCATCGCCGACTGTGATCGCCGTACGGAACAGGCGAAGCAGCGACTGGCGGAGACGCAGGAGGAGCTGAGCGCGGAAGTGGCGGCGAAGGCGAACAACGTCCACGTGCTCGCCGAGGAGATCGGTAAGAAATTAGCAAAGGCCGAACAGTTAGGCGAGGAAGGCTTTGTCGAGGAATCGATGAAGCTGATGGGCGAGATCGACGAGTTGCGTAAAAAGAAGAACGAGGCGGAGCAAGAGTATCGAAACAGCATGCCGGCCTCGAGCTACCAGCAGCAAAAGCTGAGAGTGTGCGAGGTGTGCAGCGCCTATCTTGGCATTCACGATAACGATAGACGGCTGGCCGATCACTTCGGCGGAAAGTTGCATCTCGGCTTTATCAAGATCCGCGAAAAGCTCGCCGAGCTGCAGAAGACCGTCGAGGAGAGGCGCAAGGAGAAGCGCGAGTCCATCGACAGGAGACGGGACAGAGACAGGGAGGACCGTGACAAGGACCGTGATAGGGATCGGAACCGCGGATTGGGCTTCAGAGACCGCGACAGAGACCGCGAGCGTGACCGTGACCGCGACCGTGAGCGCGACCGTGACCGTGATCGCGAGCGCGATCGGGATCGCGAGCGCGATCGGGATCGTGATCGCGAGCGTGATCGCGATCGGGAGCGCAGGGACAGGGACAGGAGAAAGTCACGATCACGTAGTCGCAGTCGTGGAAAAAGGTATGTCAATTATCATTATTAATTATCCATTTATTGATTCTTATACTTTTTGAGGAACTAAAGAAAATACAAAGCCACAGAGAGATATTTGATACTTGAGGTTCTTGGCTCCTCGCCGACTGTGTTATATTATGACGTCAGAGGCGAGAAAACATACGCTAGAGATTCTCTTAGATGTCATCTTGAAATAAAAAGCTATTTCGGTAAATCAGCACTTCGGATGGCTTCGCACACACTTAAAATACCTCAAAGACTATCCTTTTTCCTTTATAATGAAGCAATAATTGTAAAATGACTGTAATATGAGATCCATTCTATCTGTCTGCGTAATCATTCCGCATGACAAAATCAAATATTACAATCATTTTACGGTTGTTGATTGACTATTTTAAAAATGTGCTAAAACCATTTGAAACAACGTTTCAACGAAATACCTATCTTTTCATTTAAAAATGGCCTCTTTAAGAATTTTCAGCTTATGTTTTCTTGTCTCTGACGTCACAATCTAACATGGCCGAGGCTCCAGGAGTCTTAAACATGTTTCATCCACGAAATTAAAACATTTAAATTAAATTAACATTTAACATTTGCAATATTTAAAGAATCATAAGTTTTTAACATGGTTTTTAACATATTTTAAAATTATAGAAATTTTACTATATATTTTAGTAAAATTAATCAAATATATTGAATATTTTATTTTAATAGATATTCATATTTTTTATTGTGATAAATATTAATCAGAGGAACTGATAAAATTCTTTCAATAACATGTTGCCTCACGACTATCATGATTTTCAGGATAAATTTTAAGAGAAAGTTCTCTCTGTATGATAATAAAAGAGATACGAAAATAATTTATATGAAAAATATAAAAATTATAGTAAAGAATAAAGAAAGAATAAATTATTGTGATACACTACAAAAGATTGAAAAGTGTTTTTATTTACGCAAAGAATTTGAGAAAATTGCCTTTATGAAAAAATGATGTTTCTTATAAAATAAACGAAATTGTTTTCAATGTGCTCTATTACAGATCAAAACGTTCTCGCAGTGGTAGCCACAGCCGTCGATCTCGTTCTCGTCGCAGTGGATCTAATGATCGTAAGAGATAAGAGACAGTATAAAAGTTATGCTCAATCATTTATTTTCTGTCCTATACGCGCATTTTTTCTACATATAATGTGTGGGAACATTTTATATGTACGAAACTTTGCGCTGGGTCGTCTATAGCAAATGTGATGTTCTGTATTGACGTCAAACTTTGTACATTACTCGTCACACCTAATTGATATTGATACTATTTATGCTGAATCTACTCTTATCTTAAACTTTATTTAGATACTAATCTATGTATCATCTCTATATTTTGGCTTTTAAAATAGTTTTAATCCATTGTAAATAAGAATATAGCTTAAGTATGATTCGTATTGGCAGTTGTTATATGTTTATCATAATACTTGAGCATATGTAATAATAGTGATGATATAAATAATTACGTTACATTATTCATCATCCTATCCCGATCGCAAAGTGTAACGTTTCTGAGAAATACTTGCTTGAAAGAACAATAAAAGTATAAATAAAAAAATTTTTGGGAATATATAATTTGATTTTTGAAGAAAAAAAAATGAAAATTGTTTTAATCATTTTCAAAAAATTCATAAAAATTATGAAAAAATCGTCAAAATTCTCAAAAAAACATATTTCGACAAAAAAGTACATCAAACTGAAAGCTGCGAATTCATATTCGGGATTGACTTTAAACTTTGATTTCTCGAGGGTATTAAAAGATGCATATTCTGATTCTCTCGCATCAATGGAAGATAAAATGAAATATAAATCTGGTTATTGAATGGATGCATTTCAAAATGATGATTGGAATAGTGTTTAATGAGTCAGGTTTTTTTAAAATACCAGAATATTTTATTAATCTCGTAATAATTAAACTTCTCATATAATTTATTATACATTCGAAATCTCTCGAGACATATTACATTGAACATATATAGACTAGAAAAATAATGTTTTACACATCTTATGTACACAAGATTAAATTTTCGCAATAAAAATTTCTACCAAAAGAATTCTTATACAATGAAAAATACTCTCTCTTTCTCTAAAAAACCAGACACCATCATATATTAACAGAGTGTCGATATGATAGATAATAGTGCTCATACAAAATATTCGGTAAAATTTAAGATTGTAATAGTTTCTATACAAAAACAATTTGTGGCAGTTGCCAATTTTCAATCACCTTTAGTATTCGTTTGTTCTCTGAAAGTAGGAGAACTCTCTTCATCTTCAATCACAATTTAGAAGACGTTAAATTTACAAGTTTATTTAAATAATCGATTGTAATCGATTATATATATATAACCAATTGTTATAACAGTCTTCTGTGTTTTTAGCACGATGAATAATTTAATAAACATATATATATGTATATATATAATTATATTATACTAAAAAATAAATTATATATTATATAATAAATATAAATTTATATGTCGAAAAATTAAGTTTATCAGCTTATATTATATAAAAATTGGCAGATAGATTTGATGAGTGCAGCATTATAATATAATAGTCAATTATTTACTGATATTTTTATAATCAGAACTAATAATTTAGATAAAGAGAAATTATTATTTTAAGTAAGGAACATGATTATGCGGTATAGTTTGTAAATTTTTTACAATAATTAATAATTAAAACAATATTTTAAAATCATGAAATAAATTACACGTAATATTAAAAAATTATATTTTCAAAATAAAAAAACATTACACATTCAATAACAATACACTTTTAAATATTACAGCCCTTTTTATCGTAAAAAAAAAATAAATAAAACTTTACGTACGAATCACAATAAAATATCTAGCATACAAAACTATCGAGTATTTGTATAAAATATGACTAATTTGTATACCTCTGTGATTATGAAATTGGCAGCCACCATGGGTATTTATATCTAGAGTATCGAAGAATAAAGACAAGAAAAACAAACAGAAGTAGATAGAATTCGTAAACAAGGAACAAGATGACTAATTACGATCTGATATTCAACGATTATTACTGAACAGTCTTAAAAGTCTTATCGAGGTCATTTGACGATTCATTTCAAATTCTAGCTCGAAGAACAAGAGCGGCAACTACAGAATCATCAATAGAGTCACCCTTGTGTGTTTTTTTTTTCGCTATTATATTACTTACTCTTTACTTTAGTTATTCATCGCTGTCGATATGAACTGCTTCCGTAGCTACTTCGGGAGGCGGGGGAGGTAAAGCATTATTACTGCCTTCCGACGATGTCGACGAATGCCCTCGTAGTGTTGGCGATTTCGGAGATTTGTCGTCAAATTGTGCCGGACATTCAAAGTGAACACAATGAAACACCTGAAAACGTTTAAAAGATTTTTAATATACATACATACATACATACATACATACTACATACTACATGCATACATACATATATATATATATATATATATATATGTATACATCTTTAATTTATTAATTAAAATTAATTAATTTTATAATTAAAAATTAATTATATATATGTATATGTATACAAAAAATATATAAAAAAATGGTGTCGAATTAGATTATAATATAGACCTCGTTTGCAGTATTGTGAGTCCCCACTACGCGTATAAAAACTACTGGACGGGGTGGATAAAAGTTTATTGTTTGCCAAGATCGACACGACTCCCTTCTTTTATCAGCGACCATTACCCAGTTCCAAGAATTGCCTGATACTTCTACGGTGTACGAATAGGAGCGATTATCGCAATCCCAAAGTAATAATCTATGCAAAAATATTTACAGGAATGTTATACTTCAATATAGCATTTCATATTAAAATATTAAGTTTGTTTTAGAAAGTATTTAAAAATCATACCGCATAGAATCGATCATATATGGTTGACCTAATTGCACCAGAATAGATCCAGAGCCAAGTTGGTGACATGTATAACCACTATCCCAATCGTAATTAGTTATGTCTCCGTTTAATAAATTATTACGAGACCTAATTAAAAGAGAGGAAAGTTTAAAAATATGTATATTAGGTAGGCACGATTTTATTAAAGTACAGTAAATTTTATATACCTGCTCACACCTTCGATGACACATGCACTTTTTTTTGTAATAGCAATATTTTGTGTTGGTACAATAAAACCTTTGGAAAGTTGCTCTGTATGATTTGTATAGTATGCTTCAAAACTGACAACATGAAAAACCTATTGAATAAAATAAATATTAAATTATTGTAAAGAGTAAACTAAGCTAAAAGTTTTTATTAACGTGAAAAATTAAATAAAGTTATAGTTTCATTAAATTCTAACATACATAAGGCATGTCAATTTTTAGTAAACTCACCTTATTAACTGTATTATTTGTTCCTACAATACGAATATAAAGAACCACTCTTGGTTGAAAATATAAATACTGCCAACTGCGACAAAAATATTCTGTATAATCAACAAGCTTGACCCAATTTTTTTGATCCACAGATGCCTGTAACAAATATTACAATAAAGTAACGGGAGATAAAGAATCCCTTTGTTCAGATTACATAATTTTCTAAAGTTCTTACACACATCTACTACATTATACTTTGTCACATAAAATGTTTATACCTCTATGTAATAAGAATAAGAGCGCATATCTCGATCCCATAGTAACATTTTCACATGATTTATGATATATTGTGTCCCCAACTTTATTAGAATCCCGTGTTCTTGCGTGTCGCTTATGGTATGCCTCGTATAACCATGTTCCATGTCATAGTCATTGATTTCTCCATTAAGTAAATAGGTACGCATTTCCCCCTGTAACACCTGGGCACCGTGCTTAGGATGGGCAATGTTTTCGTCGACGAGCCTACGACCACGGTAGGGTAGTTCTGACTTGGACTTTATATACAGTACAGTAAACACGTCTACAAGTGTGCTGTCTGATATTAAGTTGGTTGATCTTACGACAGTTACGAGATCTACTTCCGAAATCAGAGTCAATCTTAATTGCGCTGCAAGTATAAAAGTTAATCAAGAGTATACAAAAATACATATCGTACAAGTGCTGACAATATTTATTGTTCAATATATGAGAAATATTAATATATTTCCCTAGGAATATTAATAATTACCCTATAATAATTACCTATAACTTTACTTTTATCAGCTTCCGGATTGGCTTTGACCCACAAGTCTACGGCTAAAAAAATGTCTATTTCTGGTGCATAGAACGAATCCCTGGAAATTACTTCACTTAAAGTTGAGTCCCTCAAGTGTCGAAAACTCTCGTGCTGAATAACTTCAGATGCATATTTATCCATGTATTCAAAGCAAACCTGATATTAAAATCTGCATTAATTGTCATATATGATAGACATTAATTGTACATACAAATTTTGTGTTATTCAAGATAGCCACAGAGTAAAAGTGAATATATAATACTAACGCTACTTAGAAAATCCAATTGATAGAAAAGTGCAGTGTCTAAAATCGAGCATATATTGTTTATGCTTAATATTTCTCTGAGATAATCAGATATAGCAGCTTCGAGGTCCATAAATCCATACATATGTGCTAATGCCAGAATATCGAGTATCGTCTGTAACAAAGTAAATGAAAATGAGGTGAAACCAGACGATCGACAGATGTATACCCACTTTATTGATAATTTGAAGAAGCAGTTACCTCGTCGCGTTCATTAGCCAGAGACATACGACCGGTGTATATGTACTTGAGCAAGCTTTTAAATGCAGGCAACGAGGAGGCTTTCAGTTCTATCTCATCTTGTACAGATTCCCTCATACCACTGTTCAGCATTGCTCGAAAATACTCGCTACGTGCGGCGAGGACGAGTTTGTGGCTGGGAAGTTTGTGTCCCGCCACGATGATCTTCACATCCGAAAAGTCTTCGGACAGATACAAATTTCCGATGCCCTCGGAGACGACGTGAATGTGATCTATTTCACCGGATGATGAATTCAAATGATGATGCGAGCTCATATTCTCTACCAGATACCGTTCTTCTATTTACATTCAGACTCTTGCTACAGTCGGAGTTTCGACTGTCAAAACATTAGCAATTTGTCACTCGGAGCATTTACACAACTTTGACACTTCAATTTTTGTCTCTCTTTAGAATCTCGCGGAAGAAAAGTATCGATTAAAGTTCTTGCAAGAGCCAGGTGAAGGAAGAAAGGGAGCTTTGTTTTCCTTGCATCGCGCGACAGGATAGGATACAGCAGCAACCTTGATCGATGAAATTGACAAGAAAAACGAGCGTGTCACGCGAAAATTATTCGATTCTGCGCGATATCGAGTCGCTCCTCGAGCGATCGCGACTCCTGCACGTCCCGGACCTCTTGTTTATTTGCGTAGAACGCGTAAAAAAGAAATCCCGACCGTTTCCATCGTCAGGTTGTTGTCACCGATACCGTCACTGATTCAGCATCGTACTATTGAATTTTTCAAGACTCTTCGAGGCCGCATGTCACGTACACGATCACCCCGGCGTCATCCGAAGTCAGCGCCATTCACGGATCCACAGATGTACTTCGAAGAACAAATTTTTTTTTAATATTTTATATATTGTATATATTATATTATTATATATTGCATATTACATTATATATTATATATTTTATATTTATATTATATTATATATATAATATATAATATAATATAATATGTAATAATATATATTAATTAAAATAAATAATATATACATATATATATATATAATATAAAAATAATTTACGAACTGATTTGTTAGCGAGTGTCGGTAAGGTGGATTTTGACGTTTGACCGACCGCGTCGGTCACGTGACGCGCGGCGCCATGGAAACGCGCCTGCCGCGCGACGTCACGAGCGCCGCGTAGCGGCGCGCAGCTGTCAACTCGACTCGGCGCGGCCGCTCAGTCGGAGAGGGAACGTCGAACAGCGCGCATCGCCACGGAGCAGGAGGCGGAGAGGGCGGCGGCGGCGAGCCAGTGGCGCGAAGTCCCCCGTACGCGTAATGCTGCCGCAGTCGCTGCCGGAGCAAGAGGAGCGATTCTTTCCCGCGACGAGCTAGGCTCATTCGCGGCGGCGACGAGGACGACTAGGAGGATTCTTGACACGAGGAAACAGCACGCGCGATGCTGTACGACGCGAGGTTGCGGCGCGCGACGCCGAAAAACGACGACGCGCCGGCGACGCGCCGCTGATCCGCTTGAGACGCGAAGAGAGAGCAGCAACAGTTCCAACGGGGCGATCCGGCTGGCCGGCCGGCCTCGTCGCGACCGAATCGTCGGCTCCCACGCGCCGGAGAACCACGTGAGTGCACTTTTCAAGTATACGCATGCAGTACGTTTCTTTTCTCTCTTTGATAGGTTTCCATATTTTATTGTACCTGATATTTGATTCCCGAATTTGATATGTTTTCATATTTTATTGTACCTGATATTTGATTTTCGAATAGAAAAAGTGCAGCCAAAGAGCTGCCGATTTTTTGTGGGTGGAGAAACATTTCTACACCTGTTATTACATATGCGAATGAAGGTGTAGAAAAATTTGAATTTCGCGCATCAGTCTCATATAATTATACGAGTCCCTCAGAAGTCAATTTTGCTTCCTTTATGGTTTTTTTTTAATTTCTTCAATTTTAGTAAAGAAATGAATGATAAAGGTTCATATATATACACGGAGAGAATTTTCTCTTCAAATTTATCCGGAAAATCATGGTACGTGGGACAATGTGGTGTTGGAAGAATTTGATGAGTTTTATCACGATAAAAAATATTAATATCCATCACAATGAGATATAAAATATGTTCGATTATATTTACTATGTATGTACATAGTAAAATTAATCGAATATATTTTATATTTTATTGTTATATTGATATTTTTTATTATGATAGATATACTAAAATATTTTTATTGTGGTATAAATATTAATTAGAAGAAACTTATAAAATTCTTAAAATTTCTAAAATTTTACTATGCACACATTAAAATTAATCGAATATATTTTATATTTTATTATGATATATTCATATTTTTTATTGTGACAAATATTAATTAAATTAAGAAAATGTAAAATTCTTCCAATATATGTATATATAATAAAATTATTTATGTACATAATAAAATTAATCAAACAGATTTGTATATTTTATTGTAATTAAACAATTTTATTGTAATTAAAATTAATAGATATTAATATTTTTTATTGTGATAAAAATTAACCAGAGAAACATTAAATTCTTTTAATATCACATTGTCCCACGCGATTATTATGATTTTCAGGGTAAATTCTAAGAAAAAATTCTCTCTGTGTAGGCGCATTATGTAATTTCGAATTCTTAACAAAAATACAAAGGATCGAAGTCAAACGTGTATGAATCCTTTTTTTCTATATGTAAATGCACACTATAGCACTGTCTTGTTTAAATTTGAATTTGAATCACTAATTAAATGTAAATTTGAAATTACTTTAAGAAGTAGGAAAAAAACAGAATAAATGTACATATAATTAACCAGGTGAGGAATATTTCCGTCCTCTTATCTAAATTCGGCCGAGTTTCTACTATGCAAGTAGAAAAACGTAGCAATTGGCAGACGGAGATCATTGCGCTTACTCCTTACAAAATATTCCCAAGTGCGTTTAATCTGTCAAATGAAGCGTCTGTAATTAATGTATAAAATTAACCCATTAATTTAAAGTTTTCGAAATTTGAGCTTGATACAAAATTTTTGCAACTATTAAACTATTATTATCGACTATAGCGAGATCGACCGAGGAAATTTAGCTCGAATATCCGCTGCATATGTTAATTTAATAATAAGCTGGATATTCTGATTGTGCATAGTAATACAGATTATTGAGTACTGACAATGAATATTGAATACATAATACAGAATATTAAGTAATACAGAATATTGAACAAGCGAGACTGCATAATTGGAAATTTATTCTGCTCGTTTTGATTTCGCATTTCCTTCGAAAAAAAAAAAAAAAAAAAAAAAATTAGGTTCTATTTCCGTAGAACAAGTTTTGTTTTATCAGAACTTTTATTGAAGATGTAAGTTACAACGAGGGAGAAAACTGTTTTCCAAGTTTACTTATTAAACTCCAAATTATATTTATACCGGAGGGGGAGAATATAAATTAGGCAAATAACAATTTAATAGAGAAAAAATAAGAGAAAAGATATATACAATATATATATGTATACAGGTTAAAATAATTGCGCGCAACTTGTGTAAATCAAAATTTGACAAATATTGATTATACGCGGATATGAGATTGCACATCGAGCGAAATATCAATATTTGTTATTTATATGGAACATAATTAGCTCGGGTAAATTGTAATCGAGTGTGTAAAATGCTTGTATTATACGCTATATCGTGTTTAACAATGTCGAGCAAACAAATGCACGGTGAAAAAACTATCTATACCTATTTGCGTTGACACGTGTTTTATCGAGAGAGAAAATAAAAGAATTTGTTTCGTCGAATTTATTCGACAATTATTAGCTTTTTGTATTTTTATCACGCAGTTGCGAAAAATTTATTTCTCATCAAAAACGGTTCTCGTTAAAATTTTTGTGTTAAAATTTAACTTATTCATGGGATAATTTAATATATACAATATGCATCTATTTTTAATTTTACACAATAAATATGTTCCGTATTATTAGTGACAAAATTCATCTGTTAAAATTTATAGAAAAAAAATGTTGATATTATTTTATAATATAAGTAAGAACGATAAAATGTAAAATTAACATTTTTTAAGTAATTTTTACATTAAAATTATGTTAATTTTACAAAATTTATTCCAAGATTATTTGAAATTTGCATTTATTTTACGTTAAAATATTAACACAGTATTCGTGTCATTATTTAACATATCCGTATCATGTTAAATTAATACAAAAATTTCTGTGGATCGTTGGGACATACTTGTTAAATTTAATACAAATTTTTCAACTGCGTGTTTCGGTCTCGCAAAATAAGCATATATACATAAATTGCGCGAATATTTAACACATTAAATATTTAACATATATTCATGGGTTAAGTTAATATATTACAATATGCATTTATTTTTAATTTTACACAATAAATACGTTCCGTATTATTAGTGAGAAAATTTATCTGTTAAAATTTATAGAAAAAAAGTTGATATTATTTTATAATATAAGTGAGGATGATAAAATGTGAAATTAACATTTTTTAAATTAATTTTTACAATAAATTATGTTAATTTTACAAAATTTATTTCAAGATTACTTGAAATTGCATTTATTTTAACAGTATTCGTGTCACTATTTAACATATCTGTATTACGTTAAATTATTAAAAAAATTTCTGATCATTTCTGATCGTTTGGGACATACTTGTTAAATTGAATACAAATTTTTCGGTCTCGCAATATAAGCACATACATAAATTGCGCGAATAACTACAAGCCGCAGCGAATACCAAGGAGAGATTGTCGCGTAAGAAAATTAAAGCGGACATTATAAGCTCCCGTAGCAGGAGACACGGATTCAAGAAGCTTTATAGTTGCTTATATAGTTGCACGCGCGGGTAGAGTTGCTATTTCGACAAAATAACACGCGAGTATATATCTTGGCGAAAAGTAACTCAAATATAGAAGTTTGATGTAGAGATAACGATGTGTGGAAGAGTTTATGATACTATACGATAGTTCGGAGAAACTTTTCTTTAAGCTTTTTCTTTTGTTATACCTTAAAAGAAACTCGAAATCCCGCTTTGTACTCGAGAATACAAGGTACCTTTGTACAGTAAAGTAGAAAGAGCACTTGTGACCATTGTATATATATAGTTACGAGGAATGGACCGATGATGAGTTAATCCTTTAAGGACATTACGTCGTAAGCTTCATCGTCGCAATCCTTTGGTAAATTCGTTATAATTTCTTGGAACGAATCTCTTCTTAATTTGATAAGACTTTCAAGTATAATTATCGATATTGTTTTAAGAATTTCTTTCCCCTGAGATGTTCCTTGCTATTTTCATATACGGGGTGTTTCAGGAGGTTCGTACACTGAAAAAAATATTTATGTAAAATTACGTGGTTATACTAATATTGCTACTTATATGGAAAATTACAGATTATATGTAATTTCATATGAAATATATTCTTAAATATTTTCAAGATTCAAAATATTTCACTGAACATGGAATTGCTATAAAATAATGTTATAAATAAAATGGATAAATACTTATGAAATAAAGTTCTAATGAAGTAAAAATAGTACATTTAAAATTACATATAATTTTTGCATAAAAATAGTAATTTTACCTATATTTTATATATATTTTTACATAGTAATATGTATTTTCACTTTTAAAAGAATGAAAAAATAAATTACAATGATAAGCAAGTAATTTTCCAATTCTTAACAAGTAATTTCCATGTAAAAATAGATGCATTTTTTTCAGTGTATTCTAGGATATAATTGTACACGTCAATTTAAGCAAAAAAGTTTATATGTATAAATATGTCTTATTTTAGATGGTTAAAAGATACAAGTTCTTACGAATGAACACATTTATTGACTTAATAGAACGAAATTCTATGAATCAATTACATTAAATTTTAAGCTATATATATATATATATATATATATATATGTATATATATATATATTTTGAATTTGAATAATTAATATTAACTAGAAAGGATGAAAATTTTAATGTAATTGTTTAATAGCACTTTATTCTACTAAGTTAATAAATGTATGTGTTCTTAAGATTGAACAAGTTGTATCTTTTACCGTCCAGAATAAAACAAATTTTTTTTACTTAAAATAATAGGTACATTTATGTTCTGAATGCTGACTCTTTCTCCTGAAATATTTTGTATATGTATCTTTATTTAAATTAGAATTTAAAAATTAATTTATACAGAGAGAATTTTCCTTTATATTTTACCGCACATTCATTACTTTTATCATGTTTGGTAATAAACCAAAAATTACCATGCTAAAATTACATGTTAAAATTATCATAAACGATTAAGCTGCATTGAAAATATAATATTACATTGTAAAATTTATATAAAACGTAATATTTTTTTATATATTTATTACTTTTTGAGAATCTATTTTGTTTAAATCACTTAAAGAGAATCATAAGTTTTTAAAATATAGTTTTTAATATATTTTAAAATTATTAAATTTTTACTATATATTATTATGTTTACTATATATTTTAGCAAAATTAATCGAATATAATTTATATCTTATTGTGTTAAATTATTGATATTTTTATTGTGGAAAAAATATTAATCACAAGAAAATCTCATAAAATTTTTCCAATTTGTCCCACAATTAAAATTATACAATTTCAAATGAACTTCAGGATAAATCTAAAAAAAAATTGTCTCTGTGTATACACATATATTTTCTCTTTGTTTCTTCTATTATCGAATTGTCAGATATCTAAAAATCATAAAACGAATATCCTTCATATTTTTCGATTCTCGGAGTCGCATTAATCTTAATTTATATAAAACATATAATAACATATTTTATCTCAATTTACATAAAACATATTTTAAAAATTGTAGAATAAATATCCTTGACATTTTTCGATTATCGGAGTTGCATTAATCTTAATTTATATAAAACATATAATAACATATTTTATCTTAATTTTTATAAAACATATGTTTTATATATTTATCACTTTTTGCGAATCTATTCTATTTAAGTCACTTGAAGAATCATAAGTTTTTTAAAAAAATTGTTTTTAATAATTTTAAAATTATTAAATTTTTACTATATTTTACTATATATTTACTACATATTTTAGTAAAATTAATCGAATATAATTTATATTTTATTATGGTAGATTATTAATAATTTTTATCGCGGTAAAAATATTAATCAGAAAAACTCTTAAGAAATTCTTCCAATGCCACAATCACTTACAATAATACAATTTCAAATAAATTTCAGGATAAATCTAAAAAAAGATTCTCTCTGCGTATAGATACACATATCTTTTTTCTCCGTTTCTTCTGTTATCGAATTGTCAGATATCTAAAAATCATAGAACGAATATTGGCATTTTTCGATTGTCGCATTAATCTTAATTTATAATAAACATATAACATATTTCATCTCAATTTTTATAAAACATATTTAAAAAATCGCAGAACGTATATCCTTGACATTTTTCGATTGTCGCATTAATCTTAATTTATATAAAACATATAATAACATATTTTATCTCAATTTTTATAAAACATATATTTTATATATTTATCACTTTTTGATAAGTTTTTAAAATAGTTTTTAATATATTTTAAAATTATTGAATTTTTACTATGTGTTACTATATTTACTATATATTTTAGTAAAATTAATCGAATATAATTTATATTATATTGTGGTAGATTATTAATATTTTTTATCGCGGTAAAAATATTAATCAGAAAAGTTCTTAAAAAATTCTTCCAATAGCACAATTTGAAATAAATTTCAGGATAAATCTAAAAAAAATTCTCTCTGCGCGTAGATACACATATCTTTTCTCTCCGTTTCTTCTATTATCGAATTGTGAGATATCTGAAAATCGTAGAACGAATATCCTTGACATTTTTCGATTGTCGGGGTCGCATCAATCTTACATGCACATCGATATCCCGCAGAAGTAGAACAAGCAATTGCGTTTCCGCGGCCTGGGAACGGCGGCAGGAAATGTCGTAGGTTCACAGATAGAGGACATTTACCCTTCTCCCTATCGACAAGCCGAGCGCAAAATGATATCGGCCGTTCCAGTTCCCCGCGATATCGATTTATTCGTATAACTTGCTTACTTATTGATGACGAGATGCATCGCATCCGGTGGGCGCATTGTTGATATTGCTTGATCCTGAATGAAAAGGGCTTAGGTCAAACTCATATCTGAGATAATTTAGCAATAAAAGGCATATTAACCAATATTTCGAAATTATTAATAATATGTTGAAGTATATATTAATGTAATAATAATTACAGAAGTCATTCTTTTTTTCTGTAGTAATTTTTATTTTCATCTGACGTATCCTCACCCGCAATATAGAAAATAATTGTATTTGAATATAATATTATTTTATGTTATATATGTTATCAAATATTATATTATAATTGTAATACTATTTATTATATAATATTATATTTTATATTATTGTTGACTCACATGAAAAAGTGTATAGTCAAATTTATGTTACTTTTCGGAAAAATTTGACTTATGCGAGTAATGCTTTATTTCCGAGAGATAATATTTTAGAAGAGAAAAATTTTTTTTTTAAATTGTTTGATACGTCGTACACATTTTTTCGAAAAATCTGTGCCACGAAAGTGGTTTCGCGATCAGAAGATACCGATCGCTCTCATTTCCACGAGATGTTACTTCTTCCTGACTGATCATGTCTTTTTCTTTTCACGACAATCCTGTCGTGGGCGTTCCCGCCATTAAATTCGAGGCGAAATGCAGACGTTTCGTGTTACACGTCGAGTGGAAGCACTTAACTACCGCAGGAAAAGAAACTGCGTGTATATATGTGTCTCTGTATTCGAGTCAGGATATGGCTGGTAGTATCTTTAAGGATATGTCGACTGATTTTCCTCAAAACGGGGGTCGAGAGAATCGTTCAACAGATTTTTCTCTGTCCTTCGAGTTTATGACTATCGAAATGGGATTTGTCGCGTCGAAGTCTTTAGGGATTGTAAATGATACTTCGAACTGTCAATAAATATGAATTATTGCTCGAAGTTTAGAGAGAGAAAGAGAGAGAGAGAGAGAGAAGTAGGGTCGTTACATTTAATGCTATATATTCAATTACTGCGTAATATTGATAGAGAGGCTATTAGAGAAAGAGAAAAGAGAGAGAGAGAGAGAGAGAGAGAGAGAGAGAGAGAAGTACTCTCTATTATTACATGCCCTGCCATTAGAAAGACAGAAATTAATATACAATTGTAATCTGCGTCCGATTTAACGAGGCCCGTCGTATATTGCCTATATTGCAAAAAAATTTAATATATTACATAAAAATATGTAAAATTACATAAATAATTAAGTGTCAAATTACATAATAAATGACGTGTATAATTTTTGCATATTTTTTCAGTCTGATGTAATATATTACATAAAAATATGTAAAATTACATAAAAAATTAAGTGTCAAATTATATGATAAATAATGAAAATATGTATAACAGTTTCATGATTTATCGTGTAATTTTGCACTTCATTATTTTTAAATAATTTAACATATTTTATATGAAAATTTACATATTTTTTTACAGTGTAGATAAGATAAATTAGAGGTTCTCGCTGGCTTTAATGTCCCAACATTACGCTCTTCTAGCAACAACAGGCAGGTAATTAATACTCGAAAATAAAAGCAGGTGACGTGAAATATTTTTCCATGTCGACGTTACGCTGTAAAACAACGTTGTAAAATTGATACGTAACAGAAGCCGCCTGGATCTTCGCGATAATCGCGTTTTCCCGCGCGCGCATCTGTCACTCGCGAGATACAAATGACAATCCTCCTCACACAACGGATGCGGGGTCCTTATTACGTAATAACATTAATGACGCCAATGTCGCTATAAGAGAGAAAGAGAGAGAGAGAGGGACATCGGATTGATCGGCGAACAATTTTGCAGAAGACGAGAAAAGAAAACCAATTTAAGGGGATCCTAAACGGATCTGTTTTATCAACCGAGCGATTATTTTTTTTTAAATATAGGTTATTCTTTTTAGATAGGTTATTGGCGGTTTGTGCATACAAAATAAGACCAGGACGGATTTGGCATTGGATAAAGGAATATAAATAAACGTTTATAGATATCAATTTGAAAGCCTAGTAATAGCTTATCTTACATTTTCGTGCATATGTGTGCAAGAATAATCTATCTAAAAAGAAATAATCGCTTGGTCGATTGAACAGCAGTAGCATCCGTTTAGGATCCCCTTAAGGGAATGCTGACCATGACTTTGAGTTCAAGGGTTTTTCTTTTTATTGGTTATAGAGATTGAAAAATTCTCCACAATTAAAATAGTGATAATAAGCATCAGCTCATAAGAATACTTATTTAATACAAAACCTTTTATTGTGGAGGATTTTTCAATCTGTATGTTCAATAAAAAGTGAACTTAATCTAACTTAAAGTCGGTAAAACAGAACAACGGCAGCATCCCCTTAAGCCGACGAAACAAAGAGATTTAACGAGAACCGGAAGTTCCTGTGCAATAGATTAATGCACCATCGCATACCGACATTGATTACCTTTGCTAATCCCGAGTAATTCATTTTTCCCTGCTTCCCTTTCTCTTTCTATGTTATATGCAGGTTGTGATGTAGAAAAGATCAAAGGGAAATCTCTGACGTTATATACGTTTCTTTGCAATTATAACTAGTATAACGATGAAATTTCATTAAAAGCCGCTTGAACTAAAATAATATTTTATTCGAGAGGAACGAGAGAAAAAGATGAGAGATTTGTCTCTCTTATCGAGATATTTCATATTAAAATTTGATATTAAAATGTCGCTGCAAGCTGCGAAGATTACACAAAATTTCCTGAATACTGAAATTATTTTGAAATTCAAAGTTGCGGAATCTCGTCGGTTCGCCGCGTTTGGATAACGACAATATCAAATACACGTGCACACGTACAATCTTGGGTAAAATAATATAGAATATCGAGAAAATCTCGAGAGATTTGAAAGGAAAAGGGGGGCGTTATTTCGCAGGAAGTGGATCACATTCTGAATACCTCGCGGATCGAACGCAATATCGCGCGCTTCGGAATCGTTATATAGAAACTCGTCTCGAATGGATTTAAATCCCCAGACGACACCCCGCGATTGTTATACCCCCATCTCGTTGTGTCGGGGAGGATTCCAAGAAGTAGGGTGCATCGTGTCCCAGCTAACTCACAGCGCGATGACGTCTATCTTGATACACGTGTCGGAGAAAAGAAAAAAAGCGGCATCACGCTCCGCGACACGAAAAGGTGGACATTGATCGGTGGATTCTATAAAGGAGTATTTTAAATACAACACAGAGGGAGAGAAAGAGAGAGAGAGACGAGGAAGAAATATTAAATTATTAAATTATTTTAATAATTATGCGCAGAGAGAATTTTCTCTTAGAATTTATCCTGAAATTCATGATAATCGTGAGACAATTCCAAGAATTTTATGAGTTTCTTTGATTAATTTTTATTGCAATAAAAAGTATTAATATCGATCACAATAAGATATAAAATATGTTTATTAATTTTATTCAAATATTTATAATAAGATTTCAATAATTTTAAAAGCTATTAAAAAATATATATTATGATAATTTATGATTCTTTTCTTAAGCGTTTTAAATATAATAGATTCCGAAAAAGTGATAAAGATATAGAATATATTTTATATAAATTTTACAATGCAGCATAATATTTGCAATCCAGCTTGATTGTTCATGATAATTTTTTAACAGACAGCAATATTCGGCTTATTATCAAATGATATTTGTAAAGAGTTTTGCGGGAAAATAACAGAAAATTCTTTTCATATATTTTTTTTTATAACAAATATTTTTAAAAGAAATCATCCATCTTAGATGCATAATATAAAATAATTTTAACAAAAGACAATTTTAGTATGATTTGACTATGAGAGCTCTGGCGTGATTTTTAAGGCGCAGTTTTTATAAATTAAAATAACAAATTTAATATGAAACTACATACATTGAATCTAAAAACAAAATGAGCATAAATTTACAGATTGACGTGGAATTTTTACCGGATACTTCTTAATTAATAGAATCTTAATTAATAAAATCCCCAAAGTATAAATTAAAAACTTTGACAGGTATAATTAACTGATACTTTAATGTTTTAATTTTTTAATCTTATTTGTTTGACTTTATTTTCCAACTTTATTATATATTTAACGTTTTTACTATTTTGCTTTTTACGGTTCTGCTTTTTATATTTTTAATTTTTTGTTTATTTTTTATCGAAATTAAAAGAAATAAATATTGTAAGCCAACTAAACGAGCAAAATTTACATAAGATCTAAAGATTTATTAATAATTAAATTCTCATTCCATTAGAGAAACAATATACAATTTTTTTTATATTTTATTTTTTATTTTTTCTGATTTCTTCTAACTTTTATTATTTTATTGTTTTTTATAGTTTATACTGTTTGTATTATTCACGTATTTGACTTTTCTACAGACTTTTGTTATATTTGAAGAATCATCTGTTTTGTATTTATTTAATTTTCATTTGACTCCTTTTGACCTTATTTAACATTTTTATTGGTTTGACCTATTTACATTTGAGTCTAATCGTTACCCAATAAACCGTTCTTGACATCATTCGTATCACCTTGAAAAGAGAAAGACATGTACTTCTTCATCTATGATCGTTCCATTATATCGCGTTATACATCAATTAAATTCACAATTGTGCTACAATGTGCGACTTTGTTAAAAATGAGGTTTTATATTTACTTCAATCGTATCTTTTGTTATAAAATATTAATATCTATCACAATAAAATATGAAATATGTTTGATTAATTTTACTAAAAAATATGTATAATAAAATTTCAATAATTTTAAAATATATTAAAAACTTATGATACTTTAAGTGTTTTAAATAGAATAGATGCTCAAAAAGTGACATATAAAATATATGTTTTATATAAATTTTACAATGTAGCATAATATTTTCAATCCAGCTTAATCTCGTTCATGACAATTTTAACATATTAGCACAGTAATTCTTATTATTGGCTTATATTATCAAACATGATAAAATTTGTAGTGAATTTTGCGATAAAATATAACGAAAACTTCTCTCCGTGCATATTTTCTTTTTTACAACAAATATTTTTTTTTAATTATTTATTTTTTTATACAATTATTTTTTTAAAAAGCAATCCGTCTTAAATGCAAAATATTAAATAATTGATATATTAAAAAATGTATGCAAATTACTTGTTAAAAAATTTCCAAGAATATATCGAGTTAAGTTCAGTTAATCATGTTGTGTATATAATTGAGTTCAGTTGAAAAAATTTTGTTAAATTTAACAGATATCACATGTCTCAAACGATCCACAGAAATTTTTGTGTTAATTTAATATAATGTGGATATGTTAAATGGAGACACAAATATTGTGTTAATATTTTGACACAAAATAAATGCAAAACTTCAAATAATTTAAAATAAATTTTGTATAAAATTAACCTACTTTTAACGTAAAAATTAACAAAAATATGTTAATTTTAGATTTTATCATCTCCACTTATGTTATAAAATAGAAAATCAATATTTTTTCTGTAAATTTTAATAGAAAAATCTTGTCACTAATAAAACAAAACATATTTATTGTAAAATTAAAAATAGATGCATTGTGTTGTTTTTACATTTTTTTCAGTTCTTTTAATTTGCATTTTTTTCCGTTTTTTTAATAAATTAAGAATTTTTAATTCTTTAATAAATTCAGTTCTTAAAATAACATTTAAATTCAATTAACAGAACAGTAATATGTTAAATTAACACATGAATGTGTTAAATGTTTAACACAAAAATTTTAACAGAGGGACCGTTTTGAACAAGAAAACACAAGTTTTTCTCCCGTGTTCAAATCAGATCCGAATTAAATCCGGATCCCGTTTTCGAGCCTCAAGCCGAATTTGTTCTGAATTCCCGTTGAATCTTGGACTTAATCCGGGTTGGATCCCTTCCAAGTCAGGTACAGAGTTAGGTGGACGTTCCATTAAGTAGGTGGACGGCTTGGTGAATAATTTCTCGCGTTGCTAGGCTCGACTTGAAGGGTTTGGGGAAGAGGAAGAAAGGCGGATAAAAGCGAAAAGGCGAGACTTATTAAATTTTTAGCCTCCGCTAAGAATTCCCGAACGACGGATACTTTTCCCAGTTTATTATTCGACGCCAACAAAGGAGCAGAGAAGATCTCCCCTTCTTCGTAGAATCCTCATATGTCTAATCTGGATATATATATATATATATATATATATATATATATGTATGTATATACATTAATCGTTATTTCCATTCTCGTCTCTTGCTCTCTCGTCCTTTACCTCCCAGGATAGATATTATCCCTCGCCGTTCAATCCGCTTTCACCTTCGACGAGCGTCTCTAACAATGGAAGACAAATGACTAAAGGCACGTGAACTATTTGAAGTTCATTTCGAACTCGTTATTTACCCTCGAGGAACTTTTCCCTCCGGGAGCAATATTATTTACTTCTTCAAATTTTTATACTCCTTACAGGGCAGCGAAAAGTTTTCCCGCCATTTTTGCCTCGGAACATATCTTGGAACATGATAAATCTTTCTCTCTTTTTCTCCTGCGAGAAAGGTCGGAAAATTTGTTTTCTTGTTAAAAACTACCCCGGTTAAAATTTGTGTGTTAAATATTTAATACATTTATGTGTTAATTTAACATTGCTGTTGTGTTAATTGAACTTAAATGTAAAATGATTAAAACAATGGAAAAAATATTTTAGATTTTATTTTTAAAAGAGCTTGCAATAAATTTGCATAAATAATATTACCTAATTAATAAACAATAATTTCAATTAATTATCAATTATTTTGGCATAAATTAATATAAGGCATTTTAATTATAACGGAACCTAAAAATATCAAACTAACATTGGACTATGATAATGACAGGAAATGACAAAAATTTAATTGTTTGATTAATTGAACGGGTGCGATAAAAAAATTTAAATTATAGATTGATGCGTTTTAAGACTAATCTAAAGTGAACGTGCCAAATATGGCACGTCAAGCACTAAAAGGAATGCTGATCAAATATGTTTTATCGATCGAAAAAGTGAGGTTAAATTTGACTATAAATCTATTTAATTAGCTGTACGGATTGTTTATTTTTGGAATTATGATGTCCCCCTATTTCTTAATATTAATACTTTAATTGTGCAAAAGGATTTATCAATCTGTATAATCAATCAAAATATAGACACTTGAACTCATAATTTTATGAAATTTCGGATTCAGAAATGCTGCCGCCATATTGGATTTCTGGCGATTTTGAACGGCACAGAGCGGGATTTTTAAATATTTGCAACTTTATTTGGAATTGATTAATTGAACAGGTGCGATAAAAAAATTAAAATTATAGATTGATGCGTTTTAAGACTAATCTAAAGTGAACGTGCCAAATATGGCACGTCAAGCACTAAAAGGAATGCTGATCAAATATGTTTTATCGATCGAAAAAGTGAGGTTAAATTTGACTATAAATCTATTTAATTAGCTGTACGGATTGTTTATTCTTGGAATTATGATGTTTCCCCATTTCTTAATATTAATACTTTAATTGTGCAAAAGGATTTATCAATCTGTATAATCAATCAAAATATAGACACTTGAACTCATAATTTTATGAAATTTCGGATTCAGAAATGCTGCCGCCATATTGGATTTCTGTCGATTTTGAACGGCACAGAGCGGGATTTTTAAATATTTACAACTTTATTTGGGATTGATTAATTGAACAGGTGCGATAAAAAAATTAAAATTATAGATTGATGCGTTTTAAGACTAATCTAAAGTGAACGTGCCAAATATGGCACGTCGGTCATTAAAGGGTTAACACAAAATTTGTATCTCCATTTGACATATCCATATTATGTAAAATGAATACAAAACTTTCTCTGCGGACCGTTTGGGACATGTGATATTAATGAACCAATTTTTCAACCGTGTAGATCCCCCTCAAAATAGGATTTAATGGATATGTATGTGCAACACGGAAGAAATATCGAGCCGCGGGGAAAGAAAGAGAGAGAGAGGAGAGTGAGTGATAAAGACAGACAACGGAGCGGCGCGTGCGGAGCGATTCATTTTCCGTATCGATTCGGTTTTCAGTGTTGCGTCTGGCAGGCAGCATCGTATAGCATCCCGTGTAGCGGGACGTGTTTATACAGCTCGAACGACGAAGGCAAACAGAGTCGACGATGAGGTACATACATATAAGATAAAAGAGAGGCGCTCTTAAATGGATCCTCCACCGTCGTATTGGCCATCCCCGGCCGATTGAGGGGTGGTTAATGCAATATTGGCGATAGTGTAAACGAGAGGCGGGTACACGGTCCAGGATGACGTAGGTCCGGAGGAGCGGAAGATGCGCGAAGGCGATATAGAGAGAGAATAGAGAAGAGCATCCGGGTCGACGACCCTCGCACGCGAGACCTAAATACACACGCGAGGAGGAAAGTTTCGTCGTAAAGCCGAAATAGGAGCCCCGGGGTAAATAACGTCGGGCATCGAGAGAGAAAGGGAGATATATCGTAGCTGGGTTTTTTTTTTGCGATCCATTTTCCGAGGGAGAAACATTTCGCATTTCGAATTATATTTATCCGACAGAATTTCCTCCGAGAATTTTTATCCGGAAAATTATGGTAATCCTGGGACAACAGTGGTACTTGAAGAATTTTATGAGAGTTTCTCTGATTAATATCTGTCGTAATAAGATAGAAAATATGTTTGATTATTTTTACTGAAATATATATAGTAAAATAAATATAGGAATGTTTTAATCATTTTTAAATATATTACAAATTTATGATTCTTTAAGTGTTTTCAATGGAATAGATGCTCAAAAAGTGATAAACATGTAATATATTTTATACAAATATATTAATAAATTTTTGATATGTTTTAAAATTATTGAAATTTTACTATATATTCTAGTAAAATTAATGAAACATTTTATATTTTATTTATTTTTATATTTTATATTATGATAAATATATTAATCAGAAAAACTCTAATAAAATTCTTCAAAACATCTTCATATTGATAAGTAATTTATATAAATTATTAATTAATATCATATTGATAAATAATTTATATATAAATTATGAATTAACACCATATCATAATATAAATAATTCATATAAATTTTGCAATGCAGCATAATATTTTAAATCCCCCTTAATCGCTCATGATAATTTTAACATACAGCATGGTAATTTTCAAACATGCTTATTATCAAACATGATCAAAATTGTACTGAATTTTGCGTTAAAATATAACGAAGAATTCTCTTCGTATAGGATTCATAGAATGAAGCTAAATAGATTTTTATGTTGGAAAAATTAATATGACTCTTTAAAAGAATCAATGTTATAAAAATATTCTTTAAAAACTTATACGATGAAAATTTTTCAATTAAATATATCCAAAAGATAAGAAACGATATGATAAATCTATAATACTATATAAATAACGTAATATTTAAAAATAATCGATTTTACAAAAATATTTGTGAAAAAATAATCTTAATTGCCGCGGACTTGCGATGAAAATGTTTAAATCAAGTATATCCAAGAGATAAGAGCTATATATAGCGCTATGTTATATCGAGATCCCATTGGGGAGGATTCTGGGTCGGCTCTCTAAATCCTATTAACAATCCAGAACGTTTGTCCAATCGATCCGACGAACCGGTGTTTATCGCGCAAATGGACAAGTTCGGAACAGCCCGCGATTGTCCAACTTGGTATCCGATAAGAATAGCCTGTGACATTTGTGAACGCGCGCGCTTGTCCTAGAATTTGTCTATAAATGGTGACACATAACTGTGTGCAGCGAACTAAATGCAAACGCGTATATCTTATCGGGAGATCGATCAATGTTGGAATATAAATGTTATTTTACACGGCTGACGAATTAAATTTTATTAATGGAAACACACATTTGAAAAATTTGTGTTAAATTGGGGACACCAATACTGTGTTAATATTTATTTAACACAAAATAAATGCAAAACTTTCAGTAATTGAAAATAAATTTTGTGTAAAATTAACACAGTTTTGAGGTAAAAATTAATTTAGATTTTATCATCCCCACTTATATTATAAAATAAAAAATCAACATTTTTCCTGTAAATTTTAACAGATAAATCTTGTCACTAATATAATATTTATAATGCGTGTAAAATTAAAGATAGATGCACATTATATTTTTTTCTGTTTTAATAATTTAACATTTAAGTTCAATTAACACAACAGCATAATGTGTTAAATATTTAACACAAAAATTTGAACGGAGATCGTTTTTAGACACAAATTTTTCTATGCTGCATAATTTTAACGAAGCTTTATTTCAGTCCCGCCGAGGTATTAATCATTAAAATATCCAGTTTCTCGTATATCAGTACATTTCAAATATTATCGAATTGTTAATTAAAAAAATTTTAATGAGAGTTTTTTCTCTTGTCTCCCTTTTTTTCTCTTCCTCGATATCTTCGTCAAAAGATTCATTGAAAAACTGACACGTTCTGCATCAGGAATATTCTTTAAACAATCCTCCCCCGGATCTTATGTAACATATAGCTGTATCTGGAAAAACTCTTTTATACAAAAAAGCTTTCCGGAAAGTGCTCCTACATTTTTGCGCTGGAATATCCACGCGTTTCACAATAGTCGAGATGAATTTTTAACGAGCGTCCAACTGCGATAAGGAGCTGCAATAATAGCACGTGCATGCAGGCGTGCAGGTAATATCCGCGATGCACTGTGCTGGCCATTTTAATGGCCATTAACGAAGTTGAGCCCGAACCGAGTCACGCTATTCGCCGCTGGAATCTAGCTCTAAATTTCTCGTAAAATTTTATAATGTTCGGGGCCAGAACTTTTAATTGATTCACTATATATATATATATATATATCCGAGTTTTATTTCGTATGTATATATCCATTTATATATATATAGTGCGTCAATTCAAATTTTTGCTTAATTAAAATTTGTGGAGAAATTTAATATATAGGATGTTTCAAGAGGAAAAAGTTTATATAAAACATATGTCATATTTTGCAGGATTATAAAGATATGTGTTCAATCTTAAAAAAATGAATACATTTATTAATTTTAATAAAACCAAATGTTAAACAATAGGGTCACATTTAGTGAATCATGTGTCAGTTTGCAACTTTTAGTTTTTGGTGTAATTAAAAGACCTCACATTCGCTCATGCTGCAATTATTATTAATTTAAATTATATTAGTTATTAATTATTATTTGAAAACTTTAATATCGTTAGTGGTAAATATAAATTGATAAAGCTTAATTCGACGTAACTAGCAAATGTTTATTCAATCAGATTCACAACGTTTCGATCATTTGGTTGTGATCCTTATCAAGTGAAATAATTGCTAGTTACGTCAAATTAAAGTTTATCGATTTATTAATTATTATTAATTATTCAAATTTATTATAAGTTGTAAAAAATGTGATGTAATTGTTTCCTAGAATGATTTGATTCTATTAAGTTAATAAATATATTGGTTCTTAAGATTGAACATTATATCTTTATAACCATTAAAAATAGAACACATCTTTATATAAATTTTCTTGCTTAAAAAATGATGACCTAAATTGTTAACTATTCTTCCTGAAACACACCGTATACATAAAGTATTAATTAAAATTTTTGCTTAATGATATAAAATTTGAGGAGGAATTTAATAAACTATTTTAATATACATATGTAAAATCAAGTTAAAATTATCTCGCTGATTAAATCGCGGAGTTCTTCGAAAGGGAAATTCGACGGTTTCGAACGTTCCAGTTGCGTGAGATAGAGTTTTGACTTTGTATGTACACCCATCATCAAGATACCGAGAATTTATCAGAGATGATTTAGAAGTATCTTTACTACAACTTCGCCCACTCTCTCTCTCTATACTCTTTCTCTACTCGAACTACCACCGCAAAAATCTAGTTGATGTATGACATACAATATTCACCACTCCAAACCCATCCCGCATTTTTTTTATCTCTTTGCTGTCATGGGGAGTTTTTCATATTATTGCGATATCTCTTAAGGCCATATCATATTAGCGATTGATGTTAGCCCTGGTTCACAATAGATGATTTAAGCTCTAAGCTTTAAGAAATTTACCAATCACAGTTAAATATTAAGAGAATATTCGACTGTGATTAGTCAACTTCGTAAAGCTTAGAGCTTCTACAATACGTCGTATGTCGCAATCGGATGTCGGAACGTAAGGCCCGTTTTACAATATGTCGTATGTCATAGTCGGATGTCGGAACGTAAGCGATGGTCCAATGAGAAAATTTCTTTTTCGAAAACAAAATTTCCTCATTGGACAATTGCTTACGTTCCGACTGCGACATACGACGTATTGTAGAACCGGCAGCGGTCGCTATTGCTGTCTATGCTGCGCTCTGATTGGTCGACACACGACAGCAACAGCGACCGCGATCGTTGACAGCAACCGCTAGTGTGATACGACCTTTACGAATCTCGCGCGAACCGACTCTTATACGATCGTTAACTTATGTTGCTGCCGTTTACGTTAACCACGTTTAGAGCCCCGTTTGAACGAGATCTCCCACGTAGCTCCGCGTTATTCGTAGCGAGATTGCAACCAGAAATTTCCACGTGGGTGTGTCAACATAGCCTCTTTTTTACATGTTATTTCACGTTTTATACACGGTCGCTCTTAATTCTTTACCTATAGATGCCTAGGATTGAGAATTCTGCCGAATTAAGAGCTCTTTAAAAAAGAATTTTTATTCCGAGGAAAAAAAACACCGGTTAAAGTTTCTCTCTCTGTCGCGCGCGCGCTTTTTATATTTATATAACAGATCGTTAAATTTTATATAACATCGTTTAATTTATAACATCCTCGTTATATTGATATTACCGTGGAAAATTTAACTCTCGTAAAAGTACGGACTTGCGTTGCATCTCCATTTACATTTATATCGGGAATTTTTTTCTAAAAAAAGAAACCGCTCGCGCGTCTTACGTGCAAAAGGGTAAAGTACTGACCGTGACTTTTCATGAATGTAATAGAGTCGATCGCGCGAAATAGCTTTAGAATTCTCGCTATTTCGTCTTGCTGAAACTTCACCGGCACGTTTCGCGTCGAGTAGAATTTATAGAATGTTAAACTTTTAGAGGAAGGAACGGACAAGCATCATTGCCTCGTTGCAATCAGTTCGATTTAAGAGTCGAACCCCTCTCTCTCTCTCTCTCTCTTTCGGATATGTAACATCCGTCTTCCGCGAAGGAGAACGAATGAAGATGGATGCGCCTGTTACATAAAAGCCCCGAGTCTTTTACGACTATCGGCTCGGCTATTTTCACTTTCGTGCAATTCAACTGTATAAAAGATGAAAATATTTTTAGAAAATATATATTTTTTAAATATATATTTAATATTATATATTAAATATATATTTAATATTATATATTATAATATATATTAATAAAATATATATTAATATTATATATTATAAATATATATTTAATATATAATATTAAATATATTAAATACATAATATACATAATATATATTTAAAAAATATTATATTTATTTTATATTAAAAAATATTTATATATATATATATTTTTTTTTAAATATATATTTTTTCTATAATATGCTTTCACGCAGCTATATAATTTTATATCAATTAATAAATGATTTTCCTTGCCGAGTTTCCTCCAAAGGGATAGGAAACGCGCGTTTATTTTATACACACGCAATTTTCCCGTACATGGCATCTACGAAATCTAAAATGTATGTACTTAACGTAGGATAAACCAAAGACCTTTCTCGAGAGACGTCGTAGATCTCTTTCTCTCTTTGTTGACCAAAGATAAAACAACGAGACGAGTACATATAAGGCAATAAGAGACGTAAGACGAGAGAGCTATTGTATCATCGAGTTATACGAATCAAAATAAACATCCCTCTGTATTTGTACTCCACAATCTATCGGTGCCGTGGCAATTTAAAAAGAGAAATAAAATCCATCATATGTTTCTCGGATGGTCACGGAACATTTTTCCCTCGGTTCTATAATTGTTTTTACGGTATATAATAATCATCCCAGGGGGTATGTAGGTATATTTGCGGTCGCTCATATTAAAAAAAAACGTACGTAAAAGAACAAGTCCAATCCAGGGGCCATGGATTTCCCATCTAACTTTTTCCAACAACGTGCAAAGGGCAAAGAGTGATAAAACGCGGCTCTTTTGAGAAAGAAGGGGTGCGTCTCTATCTATCTATCTCTTTGTAAACCGTATTTTACGACACAGCCCTTGGCTTATTGGCACATATACAAATACAACATACATACATATAGATATATATACAGAATGTTTTAGGGGAATGGTTAGTATTTTAGGACGTGATTGTACACATCGTTTTGAGTAAAAAAGTTTATATAAACGTGTGTCCTATTCTGGACAGTTATAAAACTACATATTTAATCTTAAGAACGAATACATTTTTTACGCACAGTAAAAATTTGACATAATATATGGATACGTTAAATGGAGACATAAATACTGTGTTAATATTTTAACACAAAATAAATGCAAAACTTTAAATTTAAAATAAATTTTGTGTAAAATTAACATAGTTTTTAAGTAAAAATTAATTTAAAAAATATGTATTAATTTTAGAATTTTTTTATTATCCTCAATTACATATATATTATAGAATAAAAAATCGACATTTTATTCTGTAAATTTTAACAAATAAATCTTGTCACTAGTATAAAACAGAACATATTTATTGTGTAAAATTAAAAATAGATGCACATTGTGTATTTTTTCAGTTGTTTTAATAATTTAACATTTAAGTTCAATTAACACAACAGCAATATGTTAAAGTAACACAAATAAATGTGTTAAATATTTAACACAAAAATTTTAACGGAGACCGTTTTTCACAAAATGGAACAAATTTTTCTACTTACAATTAGTAGAATCAATTATTATGAAACAATTGAATTTTTATCATTTTCTGTTATCAAAGAGTTAGTTTGACATTTTTAGTTTTGGCTATAATTAAAATGCGTTTATATTTATTTATACCAAAATGATTATTAATTAACTGAAATTATTGTTTATTAAAATTAATATTAATTATTCATATTTATTGTACGCTTAAAATTTAATGTAAATGTTTCATAAAATTTGGTTATATTAAGCTATGAATATATTCATTATTAAGACTGAACACAAATCTTTATAATCCGTCCAGAATAAAATACATATTTATATGAACCATTTGCTTAAAATAATATGTACAATCATGTCCCAGAATGCTGATTATTCCTCCTGTATATATACAGTGTATCAATTAAAATTTAATATAAAATTAATTATATAAAATTTTGAGGAGAATTTTAACATACATAAAATATTTTAATATATGAAGTAAAATTAGAATTATTCTGCTGCGATGTAGAGGATGTAGTACAATTATGTTCTAAAATAATGACCATTTCTCTCGAAACACCCTGTACATTATATATGCGTATATGTGAAATGCTCTTTCTCTCTACCAGGAAATCGCTAACGAGTACATTGATTTAGACGCTCGCTTTGTTTTCAAAATGCCATTTCGGGGAAAACTCTTAATTAACTGCGATATCGATCCGTTAACCCCTCGGTGCCATTTCAGTGTCCAATTAAAACCACCGACCAGAATGAGAAACGGCGTGACTATTTAAATCGACACTCTCGCTCGCGTTGCGGGTTGCTCTTGAAATTTCGCGATGTGCGATTCAGGATCATGTATACGTAAAATCGTAACCGAGTGCTACGCGTTAATTAGCGTCAGATGCTGCTGAAATTTGGATTTCGCCTGCTTTCTCTCTATGTCTCTCTCGCACTCTTTTAAATATATGTAGATATAGTCTAATAAAATTAGACTTTGACTTCAAACAAATTAGGATCAAGCTGAATTTTTGTGGAGACCATTATTTCGATGTTCTAATGAAATCCTGAAAAGTACCCTTAATGTCATCCAGGATGTTTTTTTATCGAAGGTAAATTTTAGTTTTTTGCCATTATCTCGAAAACTATTACCTTTTCGAGAAAAATAGTTATTATCAAAATTGTAGCTCATAAAATTCTCTACAAAAACGGTTTTTATACTTTTTTTCGTGCATTTAATCGTTTTTGAGTAAAACGTGCGGTAAGGTTGCAATATTTCTAATATAATTTTTCTTTCAGACTTAATTCGCTCTATATCTTTGAAACGGTTAATTCCACGAAAAAAAGTATAATGACCTTTTTTGTCAGGAATTTTATGAGCTACAATTTTGATAATAACTATTTTTCTCGAAAAATTGATAGTTTTCGAGATAATGGCAAAAAACTAAAATTTACCTTTCATAAAAAAACATCCTGGATGACATTAAGGGTACTTTTCAGGATTTCATTAGAACATTGAAATAAAGGTCTCCACAAAAATTCAACTTGATCCTAATTTTTCTGAAGTTTTGTCCTTTTCAAGTCTAATTTTACTGGAGTAATATACATATACTTCAATCTGGCAGTCAGATATTTTTGGCCGCACATAAGGGAGCATATGACGACTCGAGATACACGTCTTAAATTAATAAATATAGTATATTTGTGTAGAGAGATGCAATATCGCGTGCGTCGGATCACCTAACCACCTACATGTCGGATCTATTTATAGTCCGCGAAAAGTGCTACGTGCCTTTGACGCGCGCGAGTCCGCAACGTTTATCGCGGAAAACGCGTGCGGAATCGCGAGACGTAATCAATTCGTTACGACATTTTCTCAGCAGTGATGATGACATTTCCCGGCTCGTCCGAAGATTATCGTCACATATGTACGTACATACATTGACGTCATAGAGATTTAAACGCCTTTGCGTGTGGCTTCATGGAAAAAAGTCTAATACATTTAATATATTCCTCGTAAAAAAGTGTACACAAGGGCCGCTGAAGAGGTTTCTTTAATGTCACGTCAAATCGTGGCAGAAAATAACCGACATGTATAATATATGCAGGGAATTTTCTCTTAGAATTTACCCTGAAAATCATGGTAATCGTCGGATAATATGATATTGAAAGAATTTTATAAGAATATTTATAATTATTTACTACGATACAAAATATTAAAATGTATACATAAACTAAAAAAAATGATTAAATTAATAAATATTTCTTTCAATACTGCCTGATAAATCATTAACTTGAAACAAATAAATATTTATTTGTTTTGAAAAGGATTTTCTTATATCGAATAAATATTTTTCACGTCAAATCAATATTATTAGTTTCAAATAAATGATTTATTATTAGGCAGTATTGAAATAAATATTTATTTAATCAATTAATATACGACTTCAATAAATTTTTTTCAGTGTAGTAAATTTTACTAATTGTAAGTATACATAGTAAAATTAATCAAACATATTTTATATCTTATTGTGGTAGATATTCATATTTTTATTGTGATAAATATTAATCAAAGAAACTCTTATAAAATTCTTCTAATACTATATTGTCGCATGATTTTCAAGGTAAATCTTAAGAGAAAATTCTTACTGTATACAAGTAATTTGCATATTTTTTTTATATATAAATTATTTTATAATATGCATCCAAGACGGATGATTTTTAAAAATATTTTTTATAAAAAAGAAAATACATACAGCACAAAATGTTTTTAAAATTTTTTAAAAATATTTCTTAAAAGATAAAATAATTCTCGAAAATATTTTTTTAAATGTTTCTATGTCCGCTTTTTCATGTTTAAAAAATATTTTTAGAAATATTTTTGAATACAGATTTAAACTACTATTTCAAAAATATGTATCAAATATTTAAAAAAATTTTATTTGAGCGATGAAGAAGAACATTTTTAAAAATGTTTTTAAAAGATTTTTAAAATATTCTAAAAAATGTCATCACAAAAATTCTTAAATCATTTAAAAATATTCCTAAAACCATCTTAAAATGTCTTTATGCAATATTTTACAGAAACATTTAGAAATATTTTTTGACAACATTCATAATATTTTATGCTGCATGGAATATTATTAATAATTTATTTTAATTCAATTTATTTTAATATATTTTATAGAAATATTTAGAAATATTTTTTCAAAACGTTCGTAATATTTTGTGCTGCATGGGATATTATTAATAATTTATTTTAATTCATATTAAGAATATATTCCTTCTAAGAATATTTTATGAGAATATATCCGCGGAAGCGAAGGCACGCAATACTATAAAATCGATCTTGAGTCTCTATATCGAGACTTTAATCCAACATACCGGTGTGTAAATTTCTATTTATTGCGTCAGCGCAGGGTGGCACTTTGCTACGAATATTACGAACGTCGAAATATAATATCGCGTAATTGGGATGACGGGAGAGATTCCTCCACAATCTGCCTCTTGTTCTTGTCTAAACACTTGGCTCTAACGAGACATAATTCCACCGCACACGTCGCATAATGCTCGATACACGTGTACGATGTTATCTGTGCTGATGGATAGAAACGGCGAGGAGAAATTTCTCATTTTTAAGTGATGCACACACATACCATATATGCAACAGTACATATTATTGCACATAATCGAGAAAATCGAAACGGAAACGCATGCGTGCGAGCAGTAAGCCGGTAAATTCTTGGGGTTAATTTGTAACGGGGTTTCTCCCACCTGCGAAAACATCCCTTCTCTCTCACGACGTTATATTAACTAGTAAGTGACATTTCGCCTAGAGTTAATTAATAGAACGATTAATTATTTACGCGCTGCTGCCTTAGTTGCATAATAGTTGACGCGCTGCGGTATCGCTTGCGAAATTAAATTCTATTGTCGTGGTATTAATTAGTGGAATCTATATAAATTATTGTTGTGCGAAGCTACTTTCATTAAACTGCATCATCTTCTTACGATATTATTAATTTTAATATTAAAGTACTAAAGTAATTATTAATTATTACATGTTCGATTAATTATTAATTTTGCTACGTTGGAGAATTTATTTTAAACTTAATAGATATATCACATGTCCTAAACGAACACAGAATATGGATATATATGTTAAATGGAGACACAAATACTGTGTTAATATTTTAATATAGAATAAATGCAAAGCTTCAAATAACTTAAAATAAATTGTGTGTAAAATTCACATAGTTTTAATGGAAAAATTAATTTAGATTTTATCATCTCCACTTATATTATAAAATAATAAATTAACATTTTATTCTGTAAATTTTAACAGATCAATCTTGTCATTAATACAACTGAACATATTAATTGTGTAAAATTAAAAATAGATACACATTGTATTTTTCCCGTTATTTTAATAATTTAAGCTCAATTAACACAACGGCAATATATTAAATTAACACATGAATGTCTTAAATATTTAACACTAAACTTTTAACAGTTTTTAACATAAACAAAAACAAAACAAAGTTTTTTACTGTGTATTCATCTGTACTTATATATTCATATAGAATCTTTCTCATGTTTAATAATAATAATTTAATGCGGAGCTTATCGGAAAACTTCAATTAATATAAAAGAACGAGAGCAAAATGTAGGATTATTATTCGGATCATCAGATTATGAAGGAATATTTACGTTTATCGTCAGGCAATAATATGACGAGTTAATAATTAAGGTACGGTATGATGTGAATTAATTATTCGGATCGCTCTTAATTACACTTAATTACTTTTCGCAAAAAATATTATTGGCAGTTTCGAAAAAAAGGAGCAAAAATTGAAGCGCATGAGAGACTCGGAGAGAATAAACGTTTCTTAATAGTGCAATTACAAAACGATTTAGAAGGCTACATTATTTATTGACCGCAATGGGCGGGAAGGTGGGGTGTTTAACGGGTCGATGACAATTTTCCGGATGTTTCACTCGACGACCACCAATCCTGATGGTCGTACCTTATACGTACATTACGGCAACGCGAAATCCAGGGTATACAGGGTGTCCCAGACCTACCGTATCACACGTTAATGGGAGATTCCTGAGGCGATTTAGAGACGATTTTTCCTTACCGAAAATGTCCAGGCACCAATAATTTTCGAGTTATAAACGATTGAAAATAAAAGCTGTTTTGTAAACTAACCCTTATAAAAATTAATTTTTAACAAAACTACATTTTTTTAGTTAATTTTAGGTAAAGTTTACTTTAATAGAATTTTAATTTAAGGATTAGTTACAAAGATACATGATTTCAAAAATTGAGGATGCTGTCGTTATTCTGTTTTACCGACTTTAAGTTAGGTTAGGTTCACTTTTTATTGAATATACAGATTAAAAAATCCTCCACAATGAAAGTATTGATAATAATGAATGGGGAGCGCTGTCCGGCAACTCTAATTTTTGCTGTTTTATGTTTCGACATCGATTCCGCACACAATAAGTGTACATACCTATACATAATAAATTCAAGTGCAAATCTTTTGATACAGGCTTTTAATCTCATTTTTATTACTTCTGTATTATTCTTTCATGTCATCTCTATTTGGAGCGCCATATTTTGTGCACAAACAAACTGCAGAACTTTTGTATTAAATAAGTATTGTTATGAGCTGATGCAAGAGTCGGTAAAACAGTCATGTTCAGCATTTCTTTAAAAAAATGATGACTTTTCTCAACATTTTCGCTGAGGAAAAATCGTCTCGAAATCGCCTCAGGAATCTTCCATTAACGTGTGATACGGTAGGTCTGCGGGACACCCTCTGTATATATACACACAAATATACGTGTGATATAAAAAAGGACACCCTGATATAACCTCACTCCTCTATATCTGCTTTTCTGTCCGAAAACGTATTCATGTCCCGCATTTCAATGCGACAATCCCGAACCCAAATTCGGGTAACCCGGTCGAATATTATATAGCATCTCGGTAAATATTTCTTCAATATATACAGTATACACACTTGAAAATTTTGTGTTAAATTTAATGGATGTCCCAAACGGTCCATAGAAATGTTTATGTTAATTTAACATAATATGAATATGTTAAATGAAGACACGAATACTTTAACACTTATAAAATAAATGCAAAACTTTAAGTAATTGAAAATAAATTTTGTGTAAAATTAACATAGTTTTAATGTAAAAATTAATTTAGATTTTAACATCCCCACTTATATTATAAAATAAAAAAGCAACATTTTTTTCTGTAAATTTTAACAAATAAATCTTGTCACTAAATCAGTTCATAAAACAGAACATATTTATTGTGTAAAATTAAAAATAGATACGCATATATCGTATTTTTTTCAGTTGTTTTAATTATTTAACATTTAAGTTCAATTAACATAACAGCAGTATGTTAAATTAACACATGAATGTGTTAAATATTAAATACAAAAATTTGAACGGGGACTGTTTTTAAAAAAAGAAAACACAAATTTTTCTACTGTGTAGTCGCTAGTTTTATTTAACAATAGAACTATATTCATATTATTTTTTAATAAAACATTACATGTATATATTTTTTAATATTCGTCAGTGAAAAAAAATCTCCGCGAGCTATACGAGTTAACAAAAATGGAATTGCGATATTCGAGGGAATATTTTTCGCCCGACGATGTGCGACACTGTAGTGTATAATAGAATTGAGAGATTGCAAAATTGATTGCAAAATTAATTGGATAAAATTATATGTTCGATCGAGACGTCACGTCTCTATTGTTTGAAAAGAGATGAGCGAGCCCGAATAAAACGATCATATCCCGCTATTTTATCCCAATATATACATACATATATTGGTTAAATATGGCTGGGATCGTAATTTAACCGCGACCCACATTTGCGGGCTGCAAAGGTCAAGTGTCTAAAAATCAGTCGCAGATTCGGGGCCGGAAGGAGGAGGATATTGGACGTCATAGAAATGCGGGCACGTGATATCTTCGCGCCCCATTACACTGTTCAACAAAAAAATGACTTTTTTCGAAACAAGGCTAGTCGTTCCTTATAGTATTTCCATCGCGTCACAATTTTGAGAAATTAAGGTTGCAAGAAAGGGCTATTTTCATGAACTTTGTCATATATTGCAACAACGATATGTGACCGGAGAAGTTTTATTGCAATCAAAATAAAGTATGTTGTTAAGACTTTTTCGATCGATAAAACATATTTGGTCAACATTCCCTTAGTGCCTGACGTGCCATATTTGGCACGTTCACTTTATTAGATTATTCTTAAAACGCATCAATCTATAATTTAAATTTTTAACCCTTAAAAGGAATTTTTGATTTCGGACTGACGGTTTACTAAATAGTTTCTAAGAATTTTTTAGGTCGTTGAATATACGAATTCAATGTCAAAATTGTCAAATTCAAAGTGGTACAATATGGGGGGATGTCAAAATCGTAAAAAAATTCTTTTGTTATATAAATCTGCTACATTTGACAACTTTAACACTAGATTCGTATTCAGAATCACAAGTTTTTAATATATTTTAAAATTATTGAAATTTTACTGTATATTTTAATAAAATTAATCAAACATATTTTATATTTTATTGCGATAGATATTAATATTTTTTAACAAAAGACCTAAAACACCTTTAAGTTCAAATGACTCATAATTGAAATCTATTTTATATCCTTTATTTTGATTGCAATAAAATTTCTCCAGCACGTCACATGTAACTATAATATAAGCAAAGTTCATAAAAAAAGCTTTTTTTGCAATTTTAATTAAAAATTTCTCAAAATCGTACCGCGATGGAATAATTTCGAAACCAGATTCGCATTCAGCATCCAAAAAAAACTATAAAACGACTAGTCTCGTTCCGGTTAATTTTATAATTAAATAAGAACATGAATTGGAGCACGTGGTATATTCCGCGGAACCCCGGGAACTCGCAAACAACTCCTATAGTTATTGTTAAAACCGCGGTGGACAACGTCGCGTAATCAGCGCTGAATCGGGGATTTAATTAATTTTAATGCCGCGATTGTCAACTGCAAATTGTTCGAATAACCCATTTGGCGCCCGACGCTCTTTCAGCTCTCTCTCTCTCTCTCTGCATCGTGTTTCTCCGCCCGCGACGTCATTCAGCCTCGCATTTAAAAGCTTTGTAATCACGAAAGAGAGAGAGAGAGCGCGCGCTCTTAAATACGTAAAAACCTGGCGCGTGTGGAAAAGCACTCTCGCGCAATTTTGCACTTTGCGAAAAATTCTGAATTAACAAAGGGAAATATACATACATATGTATTTTATAAAGGACCACTCGACCGAACTCGACGAGCGACTTTCCTGTCTTTGATACATACATATTTATTTTGAACGAATAATATAGTATTAATAATAAAACGCACATATATACGATATGACGTAGGTATACACACGTGGCACGTGACATACATATTCCGATCTCTCTTTGCGACATACATATATATATATATATATATACAGTGTTGTGCTTAGATTTAAAAATTAGCTAGGTAATGATGAGATAAAAATATGTAGATTCATCTTAGATAAGATGAAGATGATTTTGTTTTAAATATATCTAGATAAAAGATAAAATTATATGACGATTTATCTAGATAATAATTTTTAAGACTGCTTATGTAAACACAGTAATAAAAAATGTAAATTATAAAAAGGATATAAAAATATATGTATTCATATTTTTATTTATAAATTTGTATCGCTTACTGCTTAAGTTCTACTATTTAAGGGGATGCTGACCAAATATGTTTTATCGATCGAAAAAGTGAAGTTAAATTCGACTATAAATCTATTTAATTAGCTATACGGATTGTTTATTCTTGAAATTATGATCTCCCCTATTTGTTAATATTAATACTTTAATTATGCAAAAGGATTTATCAATTTGTACAGTAAATAAAAATATCGGCACTTAAATCTCATAAAATTATGAGTTCAAATGCTTATATTTTGATTGACTAATACAGATGACAAATCCTTTTGCACAATTAAAGTATTAATTTTAACAAATGGGGGGACATCATAATTTCAAGAATAAACAATCCGTATAGCTAATTAAATAGATTTATAGTTAAATTTAACCTCACTTTTTTGATCGATAAAACATATTTGGTCAGCATTCCCTTAGTGCCTGACGTGCCATATTTGGCACGTTCACTTTATTAGATTATTCTTAAAACGCATCAATCTATAATTTAAATTTTTTATCGCGCCCGTTTAATCAATTAATTCCAAATAAGTTGTAAATATTTAAAAATCCTGTCCTGTGTCGTTCAAAATCGCCAGAAATCCAATATGGCGGCAGCATTTCTAAATCCGAAATCCGAGTCTCGGACTTAAAGGGTTAAGTATTTTATTTTTATGTGCTATGATTCTAAACCAAAATTATCTAAGATTTATTCTAGATAATTTATAGTAAAGATAATACTTTTTTTCATCTAAGATGCAGATATAGATCATTTTTATACATATATTTTTATTATCTATATATAAAGATAAGGTGACGTCAATGTTTCATCTAGATGATCATCTATATGATTTTATTTAGAGATAACAGCAAGCACTGAGTATATATATATATATATAACGTTTCATCTAGATGATTATTTATATAATTTTATTTAGAGATAACAGCAAGCACTGAGTATATATATATATATATATATATATATACAGTGTTGTGCTTAGATTTTAAAATTAGCTAGATAAAGATGAGATCAAAATATGTAGATTCATCTTAGATAAGATGAAGATGATTTTGTTTTAAATATATCTAGATAAAAAATAAAATTATATGGCGATTTATCTAAATAATAATTTTTATATATATATATATAAATGATTATATATATATATGATAGTATATTTAGCTACAATGATACGAGGGCGAGTGCCCGCGGTTGTAAGCGCGTATACGAGCGGAAGGACCTTTCGCGTGCTACGTATTCTCCCGGATAAATACGCGTTCCATTATGCAGAGAGGAGACGAGAGAGTGCTTAGATCCAGCCGGCAGTGCTTATTGTACGTGTTACTAAAAATAGTCGAAGGCGTATGTAGAATAACGTAATGAGAGTCCGCGGGCACAAACGGGGTTGGTCGGTGCTAATTAAAGTGCGTGGTTTTAAGAGAGGACAGAGAAAGAGAGACCCTCTCACGAACCCATGATAAATTCGCGCCACGACACGTCAGATTACACCCTTGTACGAGGGGGATGAATACTACAGCGTACCTCGGATAGGTTGAAAACGAAACCGCCCTCTCTATTTCTCTGTCTCTGCTCGTTCAATTTTCATTCAACGCCTGTTTTCGCCTTTTATAAATCGAGTTGGCGTATATATATATATATATATATATATATATATTATATATATATATATATACGGAATTATTTATATGAGAGAATTCAATCGTTCGCGTTTTTCATCTCGGATATCGGCGAGAAATAAGTTTGAGAAAATCGACTCTTATTTCTTTCGTAGAAAATCCTACTTTAAGTTGAATCGCGTCTTATTTACGGAACTCGTTTTATGGCTTCGCTCTGAATCTGAATCTGTCGACGTCGTTAAAGGAGATATTTGACATTTTATATATAATTTTATTATGAACTGTGTTTATTATATACGTTTTCTTTGGAAAAGAAAAAATATTATATAAAAAGAAAAAAAATTGCCATTATACTAGCTATTTCAAGAGCTTTGTGAGCCTTCGCAATATACAATTACAAAATATTACATAATCATAAAAAGTATAATGCTTTTCTTCGACGACAATTGTCGTAACTCGGCGACAAAAGATGGATATTATCGTTCCACTTTGCGGAATAAATTCTCTTTCAAAGCGCCGGTAATGCCAGGGTTTTCTCCCTCTTTGTATATACATAGTTAAGCTCGTACATGGATACTGAACATCGGGTCCGTCTGAAACTGAGTCTGTGACCCGAGAATGTCTGACCTCTTTTTGCCACACACACGAGCATTAAAACCGTCGTTTTTCACTCGGGACCAAAAGAGAGTGTTCCATTTTCTACATTCGGAGTGCTCTGGAGAAAATCCTGCAAATACATCCCCGAACGCTGACAGACAGTTGGACGAAAGCTGTACGTCAGATTAAACTGAAAGGTCTGCACAAAAATCATCCGACGTGTGTTCGGGTAAACCCATCCTCGAGATCGAGGAATTTCTCGCGTCGTCGATGCACGTCGCAGCCCAGATCCTGATTGATAGAAGCCAAAAGACCCGTTCGGTGCCGGCCGAAGCACCCGGTAATTTAAGGGACGATCGATCCTTGCACGCGGCTCCGAGGATATTCGGCAGCTTTCGCGTTATAGAATGGGATGGATTTCCAGGTCAGAAGGTCACGACGTCATTTGCGAGAGCGGCGCGCAAAAGCAGGCTCGACACACAACATCCAGAGTGTACACAATATCGAGGGAATCCGAGAGCTTTCAACGAGAGCGGCCTGCTTTTCCGCCCGAAGCCCTTCGCACGCATCGGAATTTTGCGTGCCGTCCTTTTCGCTCGTTCACCCTCCCACTTCATCCCCCTCTGTCTCGGTTTTATATATTGTTGTCGCGGAGAACTACGTTTGTTCATAAAATACGGATGGCGCGATATGTAGGTGTACGCAGAGGGTCGACAAACGGGGGAGAATTTCTCTCTTTTTTTTTTTTTCTTTTTTTTTGGCGCGCAATATTGAAGGTGACGAAGGTGAAAAAGAGAAGCCAGGTCTCTCTGACGCTTTTTTTTTTAGGTTCGTTCATTTAATGTCTCCAGAAAAAAATTAAAGAGAGACATTGATGGAAGATTTCTTAGATATATGTATATACATATAGGGTGTCTAGCGGCCAGGGAATTTTATAAATCTGTACAGAGAGAATTTTCTCTTAGAATTTACCCTGAAAATCACGGTAATCTGAGACGATATAATATTGAAAGAATTTTTATGAGAGTTCTCTAATTAATATTTACCACAATAAAAATATTAATCTTTCAAGCGAAAACAAAATTAAATATTTTTTCGCGGATTTTTAATCCTGACAGATTATGAATTAATTCCCTTTCTCTTATCCTTAAAATATTAATATCTGTCACAATAAGATATAAAATATGTTTGATTAATTTTACTAAAGGTTCGATTAATTTTACTTAAGGTAAAAATATTAATATGTACATAGTAAATTCTATTATGCACATATTAATATTTTTTATTGTGATAAATATTAATCAGAGAAACTCTTATATAAGATTCTTCCAATGCCAATCATATTGTTTCACGATTACCATGATTTCCAAGATAAATTCTAAGAGAAAATTCTCTTCGTGTGGAATTGTCAGGGAAAAAAGTCAGCAAATTTTACTATTTATCTGGATTTTTTCACATTATTCTACATTTGTCTCAATAATTTGAAATTTTTTATTAACTAAATATAAACTTTTCCTTGACTCCCAGCAAGCTAATTTTCTGTGTTGTTGAAAATCGATTCATCTACAGCGTGTTCGTTCATTTATATTTTCATTGTCGTGTTATTTTATTTTAATGTGTTTGATAGAGACAAAACTAAAAAAATTTGATATAATATAAATAAAAAAGATGATTATTTAAATAGTTTTTGTTTCGATTATTGTACATAATATAGATTGTAGAATTTATTTAAATTCTTGTTTTAACTTCCGAACCTTTTCATTGTTGACAAAAATATCTCAAGGATTTCATGATTAACATTTAATTAATTTATCATATAGATATATGTAAATTATATATTCGGAAAAAATAATATTAAAAAGTCAGGGAAAAAATGAATTTTTGGTCTTGGAAAATCTGAAAAAATCAGGGAATTTTTTTCGCTGATACAGAGTTTTAGGAGGAATGATCAGCTAGGTTATTCTAGGACATGATTGTACTTACATTTTAAGCAAAAAAGTTTATACACAGGAAGAATTTTCTCTTAGAAGTTTACCCTGAAAATCATGGTAATCGTGGGACAACATAGTACTTGAAGAATTTTAAAAGAGTTTCTCTGATTAATATTTATCTATGTATGTTATAAATTATAATATGTTTGATTAATTTTTTTTAAATATGTAGTATAATTTCAATAATTTTGAAATCTGTTAAAAACCACGTGAAAAACTTATGATTCTTTAAGTGTTTTAAATACACAGAGAATTTTACTCTGAAAATCATGGTAATCGTGGGACAACATAGTACTTGAAGAATTTTATAAGAGTTTCTCTGATTAATATTTATTATAATATGTTTCATTAATTTTACTAAAATATGTAGTATAATCTTCTCTTAGAATTTATCCCGAAAATTATAGTAATCGATGGACGATATGGTGTTGAAAGAATTTCATTAAAGTTTCTCTGATTAATATTTTTACTACAATAAAAAATATTAATATCTACCACGATAAGATATAAAATATATTCGAATAATTTTACTATGTATGTATTAATATTTTTTATTTTGTGATAAATATTAAACATTGAATCTCATATAAAATTCTTTGAATGCATATTATCTCACAATTACTATGATTTTCAGGGTAAATTCTAAAAGGAAATTCTCTAAACATGTGTTCTATTCTCTGGACGATTATAAAGATATTTAACTTCTCGTCGCAGATAATCTTGATAAATTTTATTGATTTTTGTCTTCTCTCATTTCTCTTATCTTCATTAAATATGAGAAAAAAAATGAAATACATGTTCAATTTTAAGGACGAATGCATTTATTAATTTAGTAAAATCAAATGCTATACGAAACAATTACATTAAATATTCGTCAATTTAAAATTTTTGGTTTCTGCTATAAAATAAAATAAAATAATTTTTAAGTAACTTTCGAAAATTAGAAAGCCTATGTGAGAGTCTTAAAATTATTTTTACTTATGCCAAATTATTAATAATTAATTAAAATTGTTATTTATTAATTAATAATTATTCTAATTTATTGTAAGCTTGAAATTTAATGTAATTGTTTCACAGAATTGGGTTATATTAAGATTAATAAATATATCCGTTCTTAAGACTGAACATGCTGTATCTTCATATCATCCAGAATAGGATACATCTTTATAAACTTTTTTTGTGTACAATCAAGTTCTAGAATGCTGACCATTTCTCCTGAAACACCCTAGATATATTTTTTTTATTAAAAAAAAGTATTTTATTAAAACATATTTTTTTAAATAATTTAATATTTTATTTAAAATATTTTATATAAAAAAATATATAGGGTTAAAAAAATTATTTTATTTAAAAAAAATATATATATACTAACAATAAATAAAAAAGTCTCATCTCTCTTGTGGCTTTTTATATAAATACAAATGCATGTGCGGTTTTTGCGGACTGTATCAACGAAAAACATTTATCTCATGTCATATAAATCGCGGTTTAGTCTCTTTCACAGACCGATGCTTATATTTGTAAGGAAAGATCTGACAGTAATAAAATATATTGTAACTGAAACACTATCGATTCGTATTATATTACAACACGACGGAATAAATCTTCCATAAATATAAACGCATTTGTCTTTCACATGAATACGTTTATACAATAATAGAGAAATATTATTGTGTGCAACGTGAATTAATTTTTTATCGTTTTATACGAGTTACACCGTTCTTCATGTATTATGAAGATTTTTCTCGCGTTTTTATTACCGCGAAGAATACGTCGAGCGATAATATCAGGTATTTTCAATCCGCGTATACTCCAGGGGAGACATATCGCGAGAGCTAAATGAATTAAGTAGAGCGTATCCGCGTCGTGTCTGACCTAGTTGAACGTGCGTGCCTAAATATCTCTTGTTATCTTCACATGCGACATATTCATGGTTTTCGAGAAATTCGTGGGATTAATAAAAGTTGATAATGAATTAAAATTGCTTTATCTTGAGCGCGAAATATATTCATGGCCAGAATAAAGAGGGACAGAGAGAAAAGGTTTGACATACTTTTTGAAGTACTCGGGGAGAAAATTAATCTCAGAGTCTTCAGAGAACTTCACATTTTGAGATTAATTTCCGCAGATTTTACGTTTTAAATTAATTCAACGATTATTCTCGAGAGTCTCCTAGTTGGTACGAGATATTCTATCGTTGTAATAAATTACTTTTGTACAGCCATATATTCCCAACAGCCTTATCTTTCTCCACGAGCAAATTCAAGGGTGCATCGATAGATACAAAAAGTTATTTCTCACGTACATCGCGCGTACTGGAGCGATGATTAATCGTTCGACGATGATTAATCGACGATTACTTCGAAGAAGGCGCGCAAAAGGATGCCACAAGAAAAATGGAATTCTTCCCTCGACTCTGCGGATTCGACACAACCTTATAAAAGCTGTATTATTCGTCCTTATATATAGAAGCGATGAATATTCGCGCACATTCGGGGACTACAGGGAAAATCCATTAACACTACTACTTCCGCCGCATTCACACCTCCACATCGCACGATTTTATGATATAAAAAGTGATTCGCGATTGCATTAAAGGTCATTTCACAATAAATTGCAAATGCCACTTTGATAGTTGCGAATTAACCAATCGGAACAAAGCAACCTGTCAGCTGATTGTCAACTGGCAATTGTACTATAAAAAAATTATTAACTGGACTAAACCTTTTAACTAACTTACTAGTTTGTTAATTGAACATATATTAGTATTTAAGTAAAATATACGTTTTGTTAGATTTAATTATGTTACATTAAATTTAAATATCTTTATATGTTCAATTAACAAAATAATATTTAGTTGAAAGGTTTAGTTAATAATTTTTTTTTACAGTGTGCGGATTGACCAATCAGAGCAAAGCAACCTGTCAGCTGATTGTTAAGTGACAGTTGCGGATCGATCAATCAGAGCAAAGCAATCTGTCAGCTGATTGTCAACTGACAATTGCGGATTGAGCAAAGCAAGTTGTTAGGCGATTAAGCAACCCTTAAAGTACCGCAATTATTTTACCATTTCGTTTATTAACGTCACATTAGGATGCGAGTCGCGGAGTTACGAGCACTCAACGAGGAATTACCGCGAAACTATCTGCTGTGCCGAGGATGTTCTCGTCTCTATTGTACCGGTGGGTTATTCCGAACAATAGCCGGCGGCCAAAGCAGTTCGCAAACTGCATAACAATCGCACGGAAAACAATATCCAATGTCATTTGGTAACAATTAAACTCTCGGTTATCCGAGGGAGAAGATTCCGCGAATGTAACTTCACTTCCCGTGTAATTTTGCGACACGTCAAATGGGACGTGTAGCGTTTTATTCCATTTACGATTGAACACAATACTTTGCCGTCATTCTCTCGTGAATTCTGATGGCAATTTGGAGAGTGTAAAATGTCACACGATTGTGTGTGTTCATCCGCAAGAGAGAGAAAAAGGGAAGCATGAAAATGTGCGAAATGAAGAATCAAGTATTCCTTTTTTCTGCGTTTGATGAATAGGGCTGCCTGGATGGTTGACGTTGCACAAAGGCCGCGTTCGAATTTCGATATCACGATTCGCGAGATGAAAGTGACACACACACACATACACGCACACAAAGAATCACCTGACCAAGAGGACCAATCTCACCTGGCATTCAATGTCATGTCGCGTTGTGTTTTTTTTCTTTCTCTCTGATCTACTTGGTGTCGAATCCAACACCTACACGTCCGACTCACGAGACTGGAAAAGTGGCTCCGACAATAAAGCAAATATACTGTTGGCTGGCTGGAGTGTCAGAGAGCGAATCCGCCCACGGCTCGTCAATAATTCCCGCGGATTTGCACCGATGTTCAATAATCGCCCCTATATACCATGAAAAATTCAAGTCCCAAGGGACGGCTGTCGAGGATCATCGCTGAATTCTTCTCGCGGTTGAATATGCTAATAAAAAATTTCAGCTTGGGGGTAATAATTTTCGATATCGGCTTCGCATATCATTGACACGGATATATCAAAAAGGATCATCTACTTTATTATCGAAATATTCTGAATTTTCTTCTCGTAAACAGTTCTCTCCCACGCCAACTCATACTTGAATCATTGAAGAAAATGGTCTTTTTTTATGAGATCTAGTCTATCATTATTTATTGATCAAATGTAATGCAAAAGCTTTCTCTCGTGAGCAAAAAAATGCCTCCTGTGAGGTTTGAACTCACGACCCCTGGTTTACGAGACCAGTGCTCTACCACTGAGCTAAAGAGGCGTTCTGTCTCATCGAACGATACCATTCACCCTTGTGGTAGATAATCGTCGAGGGACATCTACCCTTCTATAAACAGCACGCGATAAAAATTGCACAAGACATTCACGCGACCAAAAAAAAAGAACTAATACACTCTTTTGCTTTTTTAAAAAACAACAGAGATTAAAATTGTAATAAAAAAAAAATAAAAATAAAATTGGAAAGATACAGGACACATGAAAGTGGAAAAGTTTGTAGACTGATCGATTAACACGATCGCGACTGCAGCTACACATTTCGTGTTCTCTCTTTAAATGATTCACATTTTTTTACTTTATGAAAATATTAATTATATTATAATTTAATTATATTGTACCATATATATATATTATTAATTATAATTATAATATATAATTATATTACATATTATACATATATATATTTGTTATATATTATATTATATATTATTATATATTATATATTATTAATAATTAAATATTATAAACATTAATAAATATGAAACATATCGATATATAAAATATGTATAAAATAAAAATATAAAACAAAAGAATATATAAAAGTAGAGAACAAGTCATCTATTCACCGCGCTGTCGCGAGATTTTTCAAACTTTGCCCGCGTGGGCAAGAGCCCGCGTTATCGCGCGAGAATTCCGAGAATACACCCTGTCAATAATATGACACGGTGATCGCCAGACATATATTGTTCCAATACTTGGCGGCGGCGGCTGCGGCGGCGGCGGCGGATAAGCACACGAGGCGATAAAGCGCGCCTCGCGGCATCAGCTGTTCGGCCGGCGGTGTATTGACAGCTGCGGCGCGCGCGATCGCCGCCGGTGTATTTTGACAGCTGCGGCGGCGCGGCGTATTGACAGCCGCGCCTCGTGACTCGACGGTGGCATGAAAAAGCGCGCGTCGGTGTCTCGCGCACAATAGCACACGTGGTGCCTCGGCGAGAGCGGGACACATTTTATTTATAAAGCGGCAAGAGAGAGAGAGAGAGAGAGAGAGAGATCAGTATGTATGACATGCGCCATGGGAAATGGGGCACGCCGCGCCGGTGGAGCTGCTGCTAGAAAAGAGCGTCGTCGGTTGCCAGACCGATGCGTCGTCGCCGTCGTAAACGTCCTGGTGACGAGCTCGCCGGGACGATAAGTAACGAATGTAAAGGCGGATGTCGCAGCTGAAATGTCGAGACAACGGAGAGCCCGTTCGCGATTCAAGGTACACGAGCATCGGGGAAGGTTAGGGTCAAGACGAAGCACGAGGTAACTGTAATTAGGTCGATCCGGAATACGAAACGTCCCTAATAATCGTCTCCGCGGCGCGTGGCCCGGTAACAATGCTATTATCGATTGTTCATGGCCAATGGACCTGGATAACAATGAGCATTGTTGGATCCGTTGATTCGTGACGTCCCCCGGGTTTTGTGTTTGGTTTACCCTTACATCCGTCCTTTTATTTGCAGGATGTAAAAAGAAGAATACAGGAATAAGAATTTTAATTTAATCTAAAATTTAATTAATTATATTTTAATCAGTATACTTGATCAGAAATGATGTCTTTGCAATTTACATGTATATATGTTGCATGTGTTTAGCCATACATTATTAAATTACAATCTTTTGTGCTCTATATAAGACTTAAATTAATTGACAAAAAAAATTGAGAATAGCTACGTTTGATAATTTATATGAATTTCTTCCAATCCAAAGCATAAGGCATTTTTCAATTTCACAAAAATAAATTTTACTTTGATGTCTTTTAAAAACTTGAAAGTTTTATGTTTTAATTATCACAATACTTCAAATTATTCTAATATGTAATAGAATAGAAAAAATATCTATTATAATAGTTACATATTTTTACAATTCGAATTTGATGACATTTGTTATTACATTCTTTTCAGAGTAATATAAGTACCATAAATATATGTGTAATGATTAATATAATATTATTTCTTATGTATTAGGTGATAACTCCACTTCGATCATTGGTTCTTTGTGGTGAAAATAGACGAGACATGGAGGAGTGGTTGAACGCGATAAGAACAGCGACGGAGAATCGTCCTCAGGGTGATCCTGGAACTGCCGAGTTACTAGGAGGTAATCATCAGTGGTATGCAACTAGTCATGCCAGACCTACGTATTGCAACGTTTGCAGAGATGCTCTGCATGGTAAGGAATTGTATTTCTTTGTTATAACACAATCATAAATGAGAAATTTCTGTAAACTTATTTATTTAAAACATGAGCATTAAAATATGATTGTTATTACAGGTGTTACTTCCCATGGTTTAAGTTGTGAAGTCTGTAAATACAAAGTGCACAAGAGATGTAGCGCAAAAGCAATAAACAATTGCAAGTGGACCACTTTAGCATCCATTGGAAAAGATATCATTGAGGACCAAGATGGGGTGCATAACATTTTATTAATTAAACATGTTTTTACACAAGAATTTAATAAGCCAATAAATACGTAATTTCAATTGTGCATATACATTTCAAGAATATATCAATTACAATTGTCTGATAAATATATCAAGAATGTCTTTTACGTAATAAATTGTATCACTTAATCTAAAATTGTTTCACATTATCCTCTTTTGTAGAACATCACAATGCCACATCAGTGGATGGAGGGAAATTTGCCAGTGTCCTCAAAATGTTTCATCTGTGAAAAGACATGTGGCTCTGTACTTAGGTATTTATTCTATGATGCATTCTTACATAAAATGACGTTCGATCACACAACTGTCGTATGCAAATTGACGTGTTATTCATAGGCTTCAAGATTGGCGGTGTCTATGGTGCAGAGCAACTGTACACACAGCATGCAGACCTGCCATAAGTATCAAGTGTCCATTAGGACCAGCTAAACTCAGTGTAGTGCCTCCTACGGCTTTGCATAGTATAGGTAATAATTGTACTTTTCGCCTATATTGTAAACAATAATTGTATGATTTTGTGTGTAAATAATTTATTATAATAGCAAAACTATGTTCTTAATGATTATCAGGTAGTGACGAAGCTTGGGAAGCTGTTAGACCTACAGGATGCAGTCCACTTTTAGTATTTGTAAACAGTAAATCTGGTGACAATCAAGGTGTTAAGTTTCTTAGGAGATTTAAACAATTACTGAATCCCGCACAAGTGTTCGACCTTATAAAAGGAGGACCAGGTCCAGGGTAAGCATAATGAAATGTATTCTTCACAATTAGCTGCAGTGAAACATGTCGAATATCGAAATTATATTTTTTGTTTTTCCAGATTAAGACTGTTCCGTCACTTTGACCCGTTCCGGATACTAGTTTGCAGTGGAGATGGATCGGTGGGATGGGTGCTTTCGGAAATTGATCGATTGGGAATGCACGTGAGTATCTTGCAATCAACAACTTTATTTATCTCTTTCAGCGCATGACTCTTCAATTTATCATTTTCAATCATTATTTTCTTTTGAGTCTAATTCCGCTCTATCTGTGCGAGGCTACTATGTAAACGTATTTATTTCAGTATGTTTCTTTGCACAACGACTTGGCACAATAATACTTTTCTGTATCAAGCGCATGATTATAAATTATTATTAACCTAAATATATGAGAATTATAGAAATATAAAACAGCATTGATGTAAATTGTTTTAACATATTAACGTATTTTTTACACAATACAATATTAATATATAAACAATAGTCTGATATTCAGTATTCATTATATTACAGCCAATGGTTAATCTTTTCGTGTTTTCGACCATAAACTGCATGGCGTGTCTCTTTTATGATTTTATTCCAGATGAAACTGGTGTGTGTGCTTTAGGCTTCTTTATATGCGAAGCTTCCTTAACTTTATTTACAGACGGTAAGTGAAATGCATGACTAATTTATTAATTTAGCAAGAAAATTTATTACATATTAATTATTTATGTAGAACAAGACATGCAGATTAAAACGTGTTTTCCAAAATTTGCAGAAACAATGCCAGGTCGGAGTGCTACCTCTAGGAACGGGGAACGACTTGGCTCGAGTATTAGGCTGGGGAGCATCTTGCGACGATGACACACATTTACCTCAGCTGTTGGAAAAGTACGAGAAAGCGGGCACAAAGATGTTGGATCGATGGAGCATTATGACGTTTGAACGCAGCATATCTCTGCCATGTCACAAAGTGACTCTGCATCAGCCCGACCCGGCTATAAAATTGAGTGTAGCTCATCAATATGAGGACAACGTACTTGCTCATATATCAAACATTTTGCAATCCGATCAAGAGAGCGTAGTTCTATCTAGTGCCAAGTAAGTGATTTTGGTCACGCGGGTGTGCGTATGCGATTGCAAAATTTTGCCCAACCCGAGATTTCCTTTTGCAGAGTTTTATGCGAAACAGTGAAAGATTTTGCGACACACATACTGGAAGCCAGTCTAAACACAGGGGACCAACAATTGGGAGAAAAATGCGAAGCGCTTCAACAAAAACTTGATTTATTATTGCAGACATTATCAAAAGAGGAAAAGTATTTGTTCGATAACGCGGAGGAAGCTGACATTGGCACTCTAAATACCGAAACTTTAAGTTGCAATCAAGAGAAGGGTGCTTTGGAAAAACCAGAGAAGGAAATAACAAACTTTAAAAAAGCCATAAGAAGAAGATGTTACATGGAGAGAGATGCTGTGATGTCTAGGTATGCAACGTACATTATTTATAATACTGTATTGAAATATATAGAATAAGAGACATGTGTTTTAATACCTTACCATTATTTTTTAGAGCAAATAGCTTGAAAAGAGCCATCAGAAGATTAGTGGAGCATACGGAATTGACCGTCGATGAACAGAACGACCCCTCGGACGAGAAGCAAGGTATCAAGATGCCAAACATCACTATAACATGCGATAATTCGCCGACTACTCCGACCAGTAAGTTACTTGATTGAAGATAATAACAACGAAAATTTTCTCCTTTTAATTCATGTTCTTGTAATGGATAATTTAGATAAAAAGCAACATTTGGACATCCCTGGCTTCTTACAAACAGACCAAACATCGGACAATATCAGTTCAATGCCAACTGCAGAATCCGGTAGCAGCCTAGAGATATCACCTTGCCCGAGTCCTACCCCTAACGTGGCGTCCTTGAGTCCGATGCCGGACTTGAGGAGAGATTCGCAACCCGAGGAATTGCTGACTCTTCCCGCGCCCGACGGTTTCGCCGACAGTAGACGAAACAGCGAAAACATGCCGCAAGGGTAATTCAATTTCAACGCGATCCTTATCAGTGTTTGCTATTATCTAAATTAAATTATATAGATGATTATCTAGATGACATTTTGGCGTCATCTTATCTTTATATAGATAATAAAAATATGTATTAGCTGTACCCGCGCACCTTAGATGAAAAAGAGTATTATCTTTAAATTATCTAGAATAATTTTCAGATAATTTTTGTTTAGAATTATAGCACATAAAAATACTTAAATAGTCGAACTTAAGCAGTAAGCGATAAAAATTTATAAATAAAAATATGAATACATATATTTTTACATCCTTTTTATAATTACATTTTTTGTATAACTGTGTTTACATAAGCACTCTTGAAAATTATTATCTAGATGAATCGCCATATAATTTTATATTTTATCTCGATATATTTAAAACAAAATCATCATCTTATCTAAGATGAATTTACATATTTTTATCTCATCTTTATCTAGCTAATTTGAAAATCAACCAAGTACAACACTGATCATTATACATATGTATAGTGTCTGGATTGTCAAAGTTACATCTTGATTTGATTTTAGAGTTTTCAGTTTTGACTCGGCCGGCTGTCAACAAGAGGCGCAAACAACTATTACCAGCGACAATTTCTTTTTGTCCTCCGAACGCAGCCAGCTAGAGGCTGTCTCCGACCTCCCAATCACTGTCACAAAGACCACTTTAGACACAAGTACACCATCAGACGACGCGACCATACAAGATACTATCGTTTCTCCTGACACAGATTCGCTTCATTCTAGAAATATCTCGCCAGAACACGCGCAAAAAACCGCGAAAGACACGTTGGGACCCAGAGGTAGCTGTACCAACAGCATCATCAGTACGGACAGTATCGTTTCCGATATGTTAGATTCCAAAAGTTACACCATTCGGAATAGCGAGAGTGAAATTGGTAGGTAGATTCTTCGCCGACGCGACTTGTCGCGTTGCTTTGCGTGTATCTAATTATTAGATAATTTCTCTACGCTTTTCAGGACACGTAGACAGCGATATATTTGATTCCACCAAGAGATCGGAAAGCTCGGAGATCGGGCACATCGACTCGCCGGACAACTCCGACATGCTTTCTACGGAGACTCAACATTCGGAGAGTGGCTTGGAAGATCTGAGTTCTCTCGGACAGGATGTCATCAGTGCGATAATGGGCGAGAAGTACGATTCTGTCAGAGAAGGCTTGGATATCGAGGAATCGCGAAGACCTTGCGGTTTAGCTCGGTTCAACGAAGGCAACGACATCGGCAGGCAGTCATTCAAGGCGAGAAATTTAAAGGCGGATAAAGAGGTAAAGAATGGAAAAATTATATAAAGGTGTTTTTTGTTTAGTTTCTCTCGTGAAATTGAAACATTTAAAATTACCATAATCCCCGTTGCTTGGCACACATTTAAATATCATCGTGTAATTTTCTCTTCATTTATTGTGTAAAGGTTTATTTTCTTTTATACAGAGAAATTATGCGAGATATTTTCTCATAATGTTATCTTTTTAAATAAATTTATTTATTTACTTTTAATTTCTTTTAAATTTATTTATAATTTTATTTTTCTATTTTAAATCTACTAAAATCTGTACACTGAAAAAATTGATTAAATTTAAATACACAGTAGAAAAATTTGTTTTCTTGTTAAAAACGGTCTCCATTAAATTTTTTGTGTCAAATTTAACATATTACTATTCTGTTAATTGAACTTAAATGTTAAATTATTAAAACAACTGAAAAAATTAATGTCGAAATTGTTGTTAACAGGGAATGCTAAATAAGACAGACGGTTTGACGACGTGCGTACGTGTATCAGGAGCTAAATCGATGCAATCTGTAGAAACGAATATAGTATCCATCAAGTTCGATAACATTGAAAAGGAAAGAGTGCCCGATGCCGGTTTGTTGAGTCCGGTGTGCTGCTTCCCCGTCTCGTCGGACAACTCACAGGCCAACGAAAAGTGTTCCATAAACTTTCCACCTCAGATTAGCGTCATCATTGATCCGCCAAGTCCATCGTTGTCGATTGAGAGCCATCACAAACTTAATTTAGATTACAACCTGGACCCACATGACAAACAGTACAGTGGCGGCGGTAGTATGGAGAGATGTAAGTGCATCTCGGTTGATATATCATCAGATCTTCTTAATTGAACTGACTGCATTGGTTCAGAGTTTATCTCTTTCCTTCCAATGTGGAATACTAATAGGTCTGTTATTTTTTTTTTTTTTTTTTTTTTTTACCTGAACTGGCTGTATTTGTTCAAAGTTTATCTCTTTCCTTTCAATGTGGAGTAAAAAAGATAAACTCTGAACTAGTGTAGCTAGCTGAAAAGAATAGATTTAAAGATAAACTCTGAATTAGTAGAGCTAATGACGTGTGACGTAAGCTGATGACGTTTTTATATGGTGCAGTAAGCGTGGAACTGCCCGAATCGGGTTTTTCTCCGCAAGCTACGCGGCGCATCAGTAGCGGCAGCTTGTTGAAGGCATCGGAAGTTGTGTCATTGGCGGCTGCTGCTCGTCTAAGTGGTTCGAGTTTGAGCTTGCGCCACGAAAGAGCGAAATCTGTCGACAAAACGGAGGATAAGAAACTTCCGATAATAAATCCCTTGGTCCGATTACCGATGTGGCCTAGTAAGTCAAAGATGCAATATCGAAGAATAATTGCTTCCATGTTACATATTTTTATTTATCATTATCTTTTTAAATGTAGATGTAAGCGGTGGAGCTGGTCTTATCAGTCAAGCGTTGCTGGCAAACGCGGATGCTCTGTGTGCAGCGGTATCGCCATTAATGGATCCAGATGAAACATTGATGTAAGTCGTACGTCATTGTACAAGTAATCACGACGATCAAGCAATTGATTTAATTCTGAATTCTACAGGGAAGGCTACTTCGAACGTTGCGTCATGAACAATTATTTTGGAATTGGCATAGACGCGAAAATTAGTCTCGATTTCCACAACAAAAGAGAGGAACATCCTGAGAAATGTCGATCGCGCGCCAAGAATTATATGTGGTATGGCGTCTTGGGATCTAAACAGTGGCTACAGAAGACTTATAAGAATCTCGAGCAAAGAGTTCAGCTGGAATGCGACGGCCAAAGGATACCATTGCCTTCTCTGCAAGGAATCGTTGTGCTAAATATTCCAAGGTACCTGCAAAAGAAGACATAATCGGTGTATCTGTGTACAATTTTTTATGTAAAATTTTTGTTTCAAATGACAGCTTTATGGGCGGAACGAACTTCTGGGGCGGTTCGAAGGAAGGAGATCTATTTCTGGCACCGTCGTTCGACGATCGTATATTGGAAGTAGTGGCGGTCTTTGGATCTGTTCAAATGGCCGCTTCGCGGCTCATCAATTTGCAACATCACAGGATAGCTCAGTGCCAGACAGTTCAGATTAACATCCTGGGCGAGGAAGGCGTTCCGATACAGGTCGATGGTGAGGCTTGGGTTCAGCCACCCGGTATTATAAGGATCATACACAAGAATCGCATGCAAATGCTTTATAGAAACAGGGTAAGTGTCTGTCTACTGGTTTCTCACTAAGTACAAATGATTAGCATGTGTAATTAAAAATACTTTATGTCACAGGCGCTCGAGACTTCGCTGAGAGCGTGGGAGGAGAAGCAACGCAACACGTTAAGCGCCGTGACTCAATCCACTTCTACTCTGAGTAGTGTATCGCAATCGCAGTCCAAAACGCCGTTGCCGATATGTAGTAAACCGTCACAGTTGACCGACGACGAGCTCACTATTCTGATCAGTTTCATCGAAGCGGTGACGACTTTAGTCAAGTGGGTGAAACTACTGATTATATCACACCCGAGTCTAGAACCAGATCTGTATCAGGTCGCCTCACGAACAGCGAATGCGCTTGAACAAGTACATCCGGATGGTAAAATTTTACAGGGGGTAAGTGATGTGATTTAAGTGAGAGAAATCGAAGAATAAAGAAAAATAATATAATAAATCTCATCGCTCATATTTATTTATCTGCCAATAGATGAGCTTGAGGCCCATGGTAACTGAATTGGTGTCAAGTGCGAGACAATTGTACGAAGAATCTTGCGAGTTATTGCGCGATAAAGCTCACAACTTGGTGAGTATATAAATATTAAGTGAATATATATTTATATATATAAAAATATATAAATGTCATTTTATAAAATTAATAAATTTATTAAATTGATACTTATATTTTTGTGCGTAAAATACAGAGATTACGAGAGGACTTGGAAAACAAGCTATCTATGTCTTTAGCTACTATGGAACAGGAATTACGAAAGTGTACTTTTGATGAAGCAGGCACAGGACTGGTTTACTTGCAAAACGTTCCTGCAGACGATCAGGTATAGTTCTTTCTTATGCTTTCTGCAATGCTGTTCGAGATCAATTTTTTAAAGCTACAAGCTATATAAAATAACTCTATTCTCGTGTTTCTGTCGTACATTTTGCATTGTGATAAAGAGTTTTGTGATATTTATAATACATTTAATTGGAATAGCACTATATATATATATTTAACTCGCTAAAATTAGTATGTATAAAGAAAACTTTGTTTTTGATATAAATATAAATATTTAGCTGTTTGCTTAAACAGAATCTAGAGAATTAGATTTATGTGTATATTTGAGAGATACACCATAATATTTTTCTACTTATATTTTACTTATTGCACTTAATTTTTCACGAATTTATTGAAATCAAGCAAAGCACATTAATATATGATTATAAAATCTTTTATTTTATTATATATCATTTTCTATTCATGTTCGATATTCCATCTCATTAAAGCATATTTCGAGAGACTCGTTCGACGTTCAATAATAAATTTTAAAAGCTAGCTAGTTGGATGTAATATTATGAAAGCACCTCTCTTTATACAATACATTAAACACGAAAATTTACAATTCTCTCCACTTTTCGAGAGAAAACTTTACAATTCATTACACATATAAGTGTTGTTTACAAATGATAATTAATAAATTATCCTATGCTTTATTTCGGATTGATTGAGTGCTCAATCCCAATGCTGGTAATACGCTTTTAAGTCTTAATGCTTATGATATTACGTTAGAGAAATTAGAATTAGCATTTTAGAGACTTAGTTTTGCAATTGTAACGAGATATGGCGCAGATTATTTTTGTACACGTGCATGTTATATCTGCTGATCAGAGATGGATTGCTCCATTTAGATGTTTTTATTTATCTATTTATACGCTTATATGGTTCTCTAGTCTGCGAAACACAACAGTGATATATTATATATATTATGTGATATTTAGCGGTCTTAGTCGATGCTGCGCATCCATTTAGTTTATATTAGCAAGAACACAATATGCACCACCTACTTAACTTTTGCTTTTGCCATCGCGCGCTTCCGCTGTATCTCATGATTTCGTTGATGATGAATCGTTGTGCACCTTGTTTAATTAGCACTGTAACAACGAGAGGGGAACTTTCGTGATTTTATACGAGCCTCATGAGAGATTTGTATCTTGTAGCGGATGTACATGTGTGAATCTCGCTGAATTATATAGCAATAAATATCTAATGGAATATCTCATGTCTCTTATTAATAAAAATATATATATACCGGAATATGTATTTGCGCGAACATATATATATAATATATATATATATATATATATATATATATATATATATATATATATTATATATATATACACACTTTAATCATTGCGAAACCACATAGATCATTCGAGAGCTACTATGTGTGCCTGACGAATCCCACATATATATTATAATCAACCCCGAGTGCAATTCTCTACCTGTGCATATGACTAGCATGTCTCTAACGTATGTCGTACATAAGATAGCGTGCCGCTTTGCCACACGCTTTACCACTAATCTGACTAACACCGTGTACTAACCGGCGTCTCGAACTCTGGATCTGCAGGGGGATAAAAAAAATCGTCATCGAGGGTTGTTCTGGTTAAAGTTCCGTCGTTTCGCCGGCAACTCGGGCGCTACGGGTCATCCGGCGCGAGATCAGGTTACCACGTGGGGCGTGCAGGAGGTCTGCACCTGGTTGGAGAATCTGCAATTGGGAGAGTACGCCGACAGATTCGTGTCCCACGACATACGCGGCAGGGAGCTGCTCACGCTTGCCCGCCGCGATCTCAAGGAGCTGGGCATCACCAAGGTGGGACACGTTAAACGCATCTTGCAGGCTATCAATGACCTCAACAATTGAACTTCCGCGAGTCGAAGTTTCGCACGTTCCGGAACACAGGATATACGACGCGCAGGTAGCCAGTTACCTATAGATAGTGTTTGACACAGTAGCAAAAGAGAGATGTATCTACATCTACGGCGCATCATTCCAAACTGTAGTGAACCGATATAGCAGAGAAGATAAAATTTAAAATTGAATATATAATTGACAAAAGAACTTTCGTAACAATTAATAGAACAAGATAGATAGATTGTTATATATTCTTATCCTAAAACGTTAATTAAAACGTGCATTTCCCGATACATATGCGAGTGACATTAGGTCTGTTCTTTCCAGCTCAACTGGCTGCAGCAGTTCAGAGTTTATCTTTTTTACTCCACTTTGGAAGGAGAGAAATAAACTCTGAACTATAGCGTAGTTCAGCTGAAAAGAATAGACGTATTAGATTAAGGCTCCTTGATACTCGCCGCAGCTATGTTAGATTGTGACGTCAGAGGCGAGAAGTACACGTTGAAAATTTTGACGTACCATTTTTAGATAAAAAGATATTTTAATGAAACACAGCTTAATATGGCTTTAGCACACTTTTAAAATATTCCGAAAACTATATTTCCCATTTTAATCAACAGCCGTAAAATGACCAATATATGAGACCTGATTCTTATATATTCTTGCATATGTGCAGTCATTTTGCACGATAAAGTCTGATGTTTCAATTATTTTATGGTTGTTGATTGACTGTCAAAACTGACTCTGACGTCACAATCTAACATGACTGCGGCGAGGACCCCGGAGCCTTAAAGAAAAAAAAATTAAAAAAGATAATGTTAAGGGATAAAAATTACTACTAAGAAGTTACATCTTTTAACAATGTCGTATATAAGGAAACCATTTTTTGCCTGTGCCAAATATTTACTCTATACTTGAAATCACGATAAAAGAAAAACAAAAAAAATGAATTTATTATCTCATCAACAACACACACACACATATATATAGTACAAAATATGAGATACGTCATCTCCCAAGGGGATGAATTTCCTTTCACTTTCTTATCGAGGCAATCCATGACGAAAAACTGCATACACACATAACGGAGTAGATAATTCTTGTAAAATAGTAGATTTTTTTACATCACAGACTATTATACTAGAATAAAAAAACTAGCAACATCTCGGACATACATACATATATATATATATATATACATATATTTAACAATTATTGCGTGTACTTCTTGTTCAAAATTGAATCTTACGCGGCACAAGTATCTTAAATCTTGCAAGTATCACATTCTTAAAGAAGTGTTTCCTATTGTCTTCGACGTATATAAAAATTAATTGCATTATACTCGTAATTTTTAACTCATTCGGTCAATTTATTCTGATTGATCTTTACACATGACTTCGTCGAGCTACCGATATATAGTGTGCAATATAAATATACATATACATGACGGATGTGTACTCTTGTAATTATATACACAGATTTGTGATTTTTTCGGTTGTTTGATGACGTTACTAATTCGTTTGAAAAGCAATGTCTGGGCCAAGATGTATATGAAAGTGATTCTACATATATCTCCTCTTATGGCAATAAACACGATAAGTAAGAGAAGACCTAGAGATGCAAAGTGCATACACTAGTAGTTCTAACAGATTATTATGTGTACATGAAACAAAGGAATATTTTTTTCTTTCGGAATCGTAGGCCGTAACTTGCAGGATAGCTCTTGCTCGAGCTTTTTCTTGCCTTATAACGAAGCTAGTCTTCATTTTCTTACTCTCTCAGTTTACAAATATTTATCTATTTTTATATCATTATTTTTATATGGTCATTGTGCTATTTGATTATTTGCATAATCTTCTATCAGCGTAATAATCAAATATTGCTCATATTAATGATAAAAGAGATGCAATTTTTGTATTTTTTCTCCTGATAGCCTGTCTTCGTTTTGTTATTATGTGATAATTGAAGAATCTCTCGACACGCGAAAAAGATATTTTTATCGTAATTTTAGAGAGCATTATACTTTTCTCATACAGAGAGGTAAATCTCACACAAATAGATGAGCATATTACATACAGTAGTGTATTTAGTCTATGCGATAAAACAAATAAAATTAATTATATACAAACACAATTATATCTGACAAACTTAAAACAAAGTAGAATCAAATTGTGAGTACACACTAAAAACAATTATGCAGAGGTAAATATATATTCTCATCGTAACATGCAAAGAAAATATAGATTCTTTATTGGCAATGTTAGTTAGCCACAGGTTGTCCGATGTATTAATGCACTACGATGATCAACTTATCTTTGTCTTTTATACCATAACTTGTAATGTAAAACATGTTAACGAACTTGATAATCAAGTTATTTGGGAGTGAAAAAAATTTCTTTACATTCCAATATATATATATATATATTATATATATTATATATATATCTGAAAGGACTAAAGTGCCTATCCCTATAGATTCACTAATCTTACATACAGACAAAAAATACGATCATATACTGTCTACGTAAACATGAATAGTATAACAAATTGCGTATTATTTTTTTATTTTGAATTTAGAAATACGAAACTGATTCGCCAACATACACAATATGTATTTTTTTATTTTTTAATTTAAATAATGTCATTACAATCGCGCAACAAAACGTCGCATCTTAATAGATAATATTGTTGCAATAATGTAATGCAGTATTATATAGAATAATAATATTACATTAAATGATTTTTAATTTATTATAATATAATATCTTTTTGGGAAACGAAGGAGAAAAACTTAATTGAATCTATAATATTAAATATAATATAATGACCTTTCTATATACTTTAATCACTAGATAATTTATTAAACGTTTAAAAAAATTAATCAATTTAAAAAATAATAAAAAAATAAAAATGATAAATTAACGTTCATGTCTTCTTAAAATTGATATTTTTAATTACAATCTCCAAATGTTCGTTTAGTACTTGTCAATTCTTATTACTTAAGTCTTCTGCTCCTTTTTAAATCTAGATATAATTCTGTAAATGTTATCTTGCGTATATTCGTCGGAGATATTTTCTGCAGTAAGATTCCTAATATACAGAATTGACAATCTCTCTCGTATTATCGTGTGTAATCATGGACGTCCGCAGAATTTTTTCCAGGGGGCACATGATTAAATTTTTTTCTTCCTTATTTTTTTCTTAATTTTTTAAATTTAATTTTTATTTTTTTTTATTAAATATGCAAATAATTTCCAGTATTTATTTAGTAGGAGAGAAAATGCTTAATTTTTTAAATTGATTCCAAGGAGAAATAAATGCCCCCTCTTGCCTCTCCTCTGTGGATGTCTATGTGTAACACACATACGAATAAAATGTATTATAATTGTAAGATACTTCCCTTTCCAAAATAATATACACACACATTGTTGTTTTGTATACTTATTAAAATAAAATATTTGACATATACATACCTCACAATTTACGATAAAATGTTGAAAAGCTATGTTACATGAAAACGAATGTATTTAATCGTATTCAATTATTGTTCCTAGGAAAAAATATACCATTTTACTATATTATTAATGATGTATATGTAATCGCGCGAAGTATGTAAAGGTATAAGTCTCTGGAGGAAGTTTGGAAACAATAGTATTCATAGTTTTTTAGAAATCTACTAGCATCTGTGTGTTTTTCAAGATTTCTTTCACTTGAATGTATCGTACGATTTTTTTCAAATATGTATAACATGCATCTGCGAAAGCATTTTACCTCTTTTTATCTGTGATAAATTTTGCGTAGCTTCTTTAATCTTTTAATTCAAAAAATTGTGTTATTATAACAAGTAACTATCAATATGTATTCACGCAGATGTATAAAGATACATCTTTCGTTCCTTCAATCAGATGTATTAATTTTTTTCGTTTCTATTTTATATCATTAACTTAATAAAATTACTTAATTAAATAATATCTTTAAAAAACACGTGCATATATAATGTATAAGAGCAATGGTATTATATTACATACATATATATATTCTACACATATATATAGTTTTATGATATACATAGCTTGAAATTAGTACTTAAAAATATTTGAGTTTGTACATAGTGAACAATCTCTAGAAATATTTAAAACAATATATATTTATTAATATATTGAAATTAATATTCGAGAGAGATTTAAAATATTTTAAAAATTACTTTTTCTATTTTTGAAAGATCAAAGTAAATATCTTCCTGTTTTTTTATTGTTTATTTGATCAATATATTGTTTTTAACAGATTTCTTTATAAAACCATACATATACATATAGGTATCTATATTTAAACACAACATTAACTGACATTTTACAATCTTAGAATTGTGTGGAAATGTTCGTAATAATATATAGATTGCGATAAAGACATCCGAAATAGGTAAATAAGTTTTTCGTTTACAGAGAATAGAGTTATAAGTATATTAAAAATGAATCTAAAACTACTGTGATAAAGACGCTCTTAATCTGTAATATGAAAAGTTATTGTCTACAATATTAACATATTATTTATCCAAATTTTAGCAATATTATAATTATTTTAATTACATCATAAGGTTTTGTTGTATCATCTCCTTTTAAATTAAGATCCTACATTGTAAGCTTAAGTACATAAGAATATGAATCGATCTATATATGTCAAGCACTTCGATTTAGACAGTTTTAATTTTTTGATAATGCATATTTACACTATTATTCTTGAATTGCACTGAGAATGACGAAGGAGTTATATTTCATTACATAATATTTAGTGTTTTTTGCGTCAGTTTTAGAGCTACACATAAAATCTTGTATAAAACATTTTATTACAGATTTTTTGGTGAGATTTATGAAAACATTTGTTAATTTTAATAACAGCCTTATACACGAGCACAGATTTAAATTTTTATAAAAATGGGTTTTGTAATAATAATAAAACTTTTGAAAGAGAGGCTGACCTGCCGAACAATTTGGAATTATTATATTTGAATAGTTCGAAGAGTTATATTATATTATACTATCAGGCATAAAATAATAATAATTGGCAATTTTAATCAAGCAATATCTTTTACAATAGCAGGATTTATAAACATATTAAGCAATATTTAATAAGTACTAATTTTTAACATTATGATTGTGTGACTAGTCTTTTTTAAAATAAACATCAATTATATTGCACAATTTTTAACACTGCATGAATTTTTTATTTTCATATATTTTATTGAATATATCAAAGAACTATGAAGCGTATTTTTGTCTATGATACTATCAGACTTTATATTACTGACTACAAAATGCTAACATCGAATACAATATACTAATATTTTATATGTATTATAAATCCTGTGTTATACAAAAGAAACACACATAATATATTTAAAAAGCTGAATAAATGTGTTCAATTTGTTGTATACATGCACTTTTTGTACATCTGTTTCGTTAAAATAATTATGCATTATTTCTACATGTTTATTATTATATAATCTTTTTGTACTTAAGTGTGCGAGTGTTATTATAAATTATCTATTACATTATAAAATGAAAATATTACAAACTATTAACTGTATCAAAAATCAATATTCTATAATAAAGTTAACTCTTAAAAAGTTCAGAGTTTTTACAAGTACTTTCTTCATTTAATTGTATATTTAAATTATATATTAAATAATTTATTAGTGTAAAGCATGTTTTAATAATTAATAATATTATAGAACATTAATATTGTAATCGCTTTTAGATTATCTTTTTCACTTCAATTATTTATATATTTTCCATAAAATATATGGAATAATATATGGAAATATAGACAAAATATTTTATTTAATTTATTTTAAATTATATACAAAAAATGCTTGACTAGAATAGCATTAATTATTAAAAGTGTAAATAATTTACAAATAGTTTTTCTAATTTCCAGCAATAAAATGCAATTATTTGTGGAAGATATTTTAATAATATTATACTGAACTCTTTCTGTTATATATAGTAACATATAAATTTAATCACAAATCTATTCCAGATGTATCTTACTGTCAATAGAAAATATGTCACAATCAATATAAAGTATATCACAATCTTCAATTAAATAATTTATATAAATTCTCAGGAAACGCAACGCTGTAATCGTAACAATGTTCTATCCTTTCCTAAAATTTCCATCATTTCAGCAACGGGTGGTCCAGCCTATACAGCATTTTATTGTATGTATTAATATTTTTCTCATAATGGAAAGAAATTTATATTTACACGCCGTATTTACCTTTAAACCGCTTAAAACGCTTCTCAGAATTTTCATCAAAGCAGCAAATGGAATTTTATTCTTTTCGGCAAAGTTTTTCAGATACATGATCATCCAATCAGTCTTGTAATTACTTTCATCTATTTCACCTAATTCTGCATTTAACAGTTTGATCGCATCTGAAATAATATGTAATATAGCTTTGATCAATAGAATTAACAGTTTTTGCGTAAAGAAATATTGAGATACCTGAACATCCAGCTTGTTCAATATTTGGCACAGAAGCTGGAACAATCCATAAAAATGCAAGCTCCTCTTTGACAAGATCATTGAGTGTAGATATTCTATTTTGTGACCATTTTAACGTACTAATTATGTGATAATCATCCAACTGCAAACTTCCATCATTTTTCCTAAAATAAAAATAATATCATTAAATTTCTCTTGAAAAAAGATGAAAGATAGTATTAACGATATTCTATACAACATTAAATATACCTTTCGGAAAATGCTTCCAACACTAATTTTTTAACCCGCTCAATTAAAAATTTATGATTCTTCTCGTTTCTTAGCAAGTTTGCTATTTCCAATTTATTAAACTCTAATAATTTTTCAGGCATAAGTTTGCCAGAACTCATTTTTAATTTACTAATATCGAACTGAAAAGCAGAATATATATAAGTAATAATATATAAATAAGAATTTTATTGCAATGTATATAAAGAAAGCAACCTTAATTAATTTTCTATTATCAACATTTATACCTTTTTAATTAGCTGCTGATAACTGTAAAGATCTTGATTCTGTTGTTCTTTATAGAAACCACCGCCAGCGCCTATCACATAATTCAATAATGCTAATGGAAAAATACCCTGTTTTCTAAATGACTCAACCTTTATATCACCTTGCCTCTTTGATAATTTGGTTCCATCTGCATTTAATATTAAAGGCAAATGTCCATAAATAGGAGGATCCCAACCAAACGCTCTGTAATGGATAAAATCAATTAAATATGATTATATAGAAATTAAATAAATAAAAATTTAAGTTTTAGAAAAAATTTTAAATTCAAAAGTTTTTATTTAAATTGATTTAAAACATGTGAACAGATGATTATTTTGAATAAAGCTACATACTTATAAAGCATAATATGCTTAGGTGTAGAAACTTGCCACTCAATACCCCGTAAGACATGAGAAATTTCCATAAAATGATCATCTATCACATTTGCAAAGTGGTAAGTAGGATAGCCATCTGATTTTACAATGACTGGATCCCCTTCAGTTTTAGAAATATCATGCAATACATCTCCATAAACCAAGTCGTTAAAGGATTCTGGTGTGGATGATAACTGAAATATTTAAGTGTAAACAACTATTTTGACATTTTTTTACTAATCAAATAATATGTGTAAAAAAAAATAAACTTAAAGGATACCTTAAATCTGATACAATAAGACGAATTCTTCCTAAGCATTTCTTTCACTTTATCTTTATTAAAATGTCGACACCTGTTATCATATTTAGGTATTTGGCCACATTTTATTGCTTCTTTTCTTAATAAATTCAGTCTTGTCTCAGTGCAAAAGCAATAATAGGCAGATTCATTGTTTAAGAGTTTCAACACTTGTTCCCTGCAAAAAGTTGAGAAATTAAATAAAATTATCCATAATTTCTCATTTTATTTCATCACTTGAATACATACTTATATAATTCAAGCCGTGCTGATTGTACATAAGGACCGGTTGGACCACCTCTGGTAGGATCCTCGTCAGGTATGATTCCTGCCCATAGCAAGTCGTCCTGAAGTTTCTCTATTGCTCCAGGAACGACTCTTGTCTGATCGGTGTCTTCGATTCTCAGAAGGAAGGTGCCCTTGTTGCTGCGTGCAAATAAATAATTGTACAATGCAGTACGTAATCCTCCTAAGTGCAAATGACCTAAAACAGATAAATGAAAATTGACATTCAATGCTTACATAAAATAATATTATTAATAAAATATATAATTATTATAATACATATATTCATTATAACATACATATTAATTACAACATACATTTTTTATTATAATACATAAAATATTTGAATATCAAAATTTATTCTTTAAATAATAAAAATTTTAATTTGTCACTACAGGAGAAGAATAAAAATGATACGTTTGTGTTGATGAATTATTACCAGTAGGACTGGGCGCAAATCTAACCCTGACATGGTATTTCTTGAAGAAGCGTTTTTGCAATAGCTGAAAATTTGACGCTCGGAGTAAATTACGCTGCATATTTCTATTAAAATATTCTAATGAATCCTAGAAAGATAATAAACCGTTCATACAACGCGAATTCTAATGACTTCTTCCAGGAACTTCGTTTCGAAGGACGCAAATTTGAAGCCATATGTTCAGCAAGTTCGTGATTAGGACACAATTATTCTTCGGACATACTAATTTTATTCTTGTACTGATGAAAATTACATTAAAATTTTATATACATATTTTTGTAAAAAATTAACATTTTTTTCTCTGTATTTTTATTTCAATTTCTATTCTTTTAATTTATATATATATATATATATATATATATATATATATATAAGATATAAATATAATGTAATATAATATATATATAAATTAAATTTCAATTATTGAAATTGAAATAAAAATATAGAGAAAAAATTTTATTTCAACATTGCATTATTTTTATCCAATTGTTCTTTTATAATATATAAGAACATTATCCAAAATCAGAGATGAATATTAAATTTGATAGGAGAAAAGCAAAATAATTCAGAAAGAATTAATTTTTCGATATTGAAACAAAAAAATATATATACAAATATTTTTATATTTAGATTAATATTCATATTGATAAAAGGAAAAAGAATAGAAATATAACATAATTAAGATCTAAATAAAAGTGTCAATTGCAATCACAGAATTGATCATTTTGTAATTTTCTATTTCTTTACATTATAAATATTACATTTAAATCTTAAAGCATAAGAATTGTGTGTATGTATATACTTTCCTAGATTTCATAAACGAACACTTTATGCAGAATAGTAGTATTTTTCTTCCTCACACTCTTTCATAACAAATATATATACATTTTAGTTTCATTGTTATGATATAATGTCATACATTCGTTATTCATTAAATGATAAAAGCATACACAAATAAATTTTTGAATTAATATATCTTATGCATGACTACTATATTACACATGTTCGTATTTTACATTCTCTTTTACTACTTTGAATACATAAAGGTACTACTAGATATTTAAGAAAGAATGATATATGATATTATGAAAGGCTACATATATAAAGTTTACAAAATTATATAAACTATGTTACATCAGTTGCAACCATTAAACTGTATGCCGTAAAATTAAAAAAAGAAACAAAATTTTAACTATTTTAGCATTTTAGTGTCTTGTTTGATGAATTTATTATTTATATATTAATTGGTATATACAAGCGCCTTTCGTCTGTAATGAACAAAATTATGTATGTGTTTAACATACAAAATAATAGAAAAAAATTGAGCAAAAAATTTCATAAAATTTATACTATTTATAAATTTTTCGTTCTTTAGAAAGTAGACTTATACACAATCTTCCAAACAGAAAAAATTATATTTTTTTTATATAAATTTCCTATATAAATTTATATAAAATTTTAAATATATATATATAACATACATACGTATATACATATACATGTATATATATATATATATATATATACACATAATTTGCACATTTTCTTTATTTTTAATTTTTCTTTCGTATCTAATGCTAAACAAGGAACATCTATTATGCCTAAAAAAAATAAATATACACATATTGTGTGTACATATATATATACATTTTTTAGTCACATGGAGATGATCCAAACATACGTTTCGATTAAAGATTTGGCATGAATTGAAAGGGACAGATTAGAGATCACGAATTGGAATGCTGAGACGGTGTGAGGCTACCAGTATGTTCAGGGCTATGTTTCTGTTTTTTCCTCTTCTTCTCCTTCTTCCGCTTTTTCCTAGCCTCCTTCTCTTCATCGTGTCTCTTCTGCTTCTTATGTTTCTTCTCATGCGTATCGGAACCACCCACATCCGTCGTCGCAACCTCTTGTCCACTGAGTACTTCTCCAGGCTTATGCTTATGCTTTTTGTGCTTATTCTTGTGTTTTCTCTGAGGAGCTTGATTAACATATCTATATTGTTCTGGTAGCTGAAAATTTATGTTACACATTTAGTAATTTGTTTTTTGTTCCGATATTGTATACATATATTTTAACATAAAAAGACATCTTACTGGGCCAGGATGCAGTCGAAAACCAGCAAGTTGTACACTCGTTAAAGGCAATAACTCCTTACCACATATCGGAGGTTTCTCAATCACTGATCGCAAGGAGCTAGAAAGGAAGGATAAAACAAAATATAATAATTTGCAATTATTCCTCTTAGAAAATTCAAATTACCTATTATCATGATGTCCAGGTTTGTCTATGATACCAGGTAGATTTGGCAGGAAAGACGACAGCTTCTCCTTGAGTTTCTTACCACTGAACTTGCTATAGGAATGTTCGAGACCATAATAGGCCATTAAATTTGTCGCTCCAGTAAGTTCGCTTTCCCCTGAAGAAGCAACAAATTTATCCTTAATAAAATTACAAGTTTTCCTTTAAAAATACTTCCAAAATTTCCCATAATGCTCACATAAAGACAAGAATACAATACAATGCATGTAATTAACATTGATTTTAAGTTCCCATCTTCCTCGCTCACATGACTTTCATTACCTGGGGGTTCCTTCATCAAGTAGAAAGGTCCGCTGTGAACGATGGAAGGGTTCTTGCCCAGGGAAATAGTCGTCTTTAACGTCCCGGTGGAATCCTGACGAGACACAACCGGGGAACGCGCGCCCCTCGGCGAAGACTTCGGTGAGTACTGCTCCACCTTGCGAAACTGATCGCCCATTATCATCCTGGGGCTTTAGTTTATTGCACGTTTACGTCAAAATAATCTACTGATCCGAACACCTCCGGAAATGGATTTTACACAGTCCAACTAACTAAGGACACTCGTCAGCGTCGAAGCTTCATCGACGGCTGCAGCATTCTGACAGGAGTTCGAGGCCGATCCAGGATTCATCTAGAGATAAAAGATCAATTAAAATCATCATCATTATTAATACCATGTTACATACTCTTATATATTTTATATATACAATTTATAATTAACATAGAAAGCATGTGTCATAAAAGAATTATTTATTTATATATTATTATATATAATACTATTATTTATAATATAATTTTACATGAACAATCTATTTGCAAAATAACTTATTTGTATTCGTAGTTGTTTCATGTATATTTAAGCAATATTTTTGAAATTTTCAATACCTCTCAATATCTTCTTCAATAACTTGATGTACTCAATTTATTTATATATATTTAATACATTTTCTCTTCAAGAGAGAGAATCCATGTAAATATCCGCTGAGCCAGGAAGGCGATCGGCATCCTAGGAACGTGCTGCACGCATCGTCGGAATTTAAGGAAAGTACAATGACCTCAAAAAGTGTCCTCTTCTACGACGTGGAACGTAAAAATACTCGAGATACACTCGAATGTACGCTTTCCGCTGCTATCATCGCTTTCCTCGAAGGATAGCGGTCTCTTCCGAGATTCCGGAATCGGCTCGACGCAGAAAACTCGGTTGGTTGCACGCAGTCGTTTTACGCGTCCTCGCTCGTCGCCCACGAATCATATGTGTTTCAGGCGGATCCGCATGACAGGAGATCAAGCCCGGTTTTCAAGTGTCGACAATTTCCGAAAATTCATATTTTTATTCTAGATTATAATTTTATTTCATTTTCCTCACGAAAGAAATTAATTAATTCAATTTTAATTTTTTATTTTTATTCGTCTTTACGAAAATTTCGGCGCATTTTATAATTTATAATAAAGTAGAGAGAGATGAAAAAAATATGTTAGGCTATTCAACAGCCAATAGGAGAATTGAAATGAAACTGTGCGACATGTTTAATGAGGTTAGACCGGATATTTACATGGATTTTCTTCTTGAAGAGAAAATGTGTTAAATATATATAAATAAATTAGGTACATCAAATTATTGAAAAAGATATTGAGAGGTATTGAAAATTAAAACAATATTGCTTAAATATACATGAAACAACTACAAATAAGTTATTTTGCAAATAGATTGTTAATGTAAAATTATAATATATTATAAATAATATAAATAATAGTATTATACATAATAATATATATATATATAAATAATTCTTTTATGACACATGCTTTCTACGTTAATTATAAATAGTATATATAAAATATATAAGAATATGTAACATGATATTAATAATGATGATAATTTTAATTGATTTTTTATTTCTAGATGAATCCTATGTTGCGTACGGTTCGAGCTTGCATGTATTCTGTGAGACATGCCCAGTATAGCACTTTACCTTCGGAAGCAGTAATATTTACGGAAGATGATAGGATGGTTGTCTGTTGGCATCCAGAGAAACAGTTTCCGTATGAATGTTCCTTACCCTTGCCTGAGGAGAAGCCCGATACCTCTGCATTACGTGTCGGAGACAAAGATATTGCAGATGTCTTCAGAAAAACGAAGCCCCTTCAGCTTGTGCATGAATTAGCAAAGATTACACATACTACAAAACACAAATGGTTTCCCAGAAGCAGAGACAAAAGAGCTAAAAAGACAGAACCTGACAGACCATACTTGTAATCTTTGAAAGACATTTCAAAAGTAGCTCTGAAAGAAAAGTTTAAATTTGCTCTAAACATGTAGTTATTTTTAAGGAAATTTATATCAATAAATGCTGTACAAAGATAACTTTTGTGTGTGTTACATTATCTGTATAAATGAACTGAATGAATTACTTGATGATTTATAATTTGGTTTATTTTTTCTTTAAACTTACATATATAATGTTGTACAAATTTTCTATTTAGAAAAAAAGAGGTAGAAATTAGAAATAATTACTCTTATCAATTGGTATTATATTACAATAAGTGATTCCGATATATATTAGACTGATACTTTTATGACACATGCTTTTTATATTAATAAAAATATATATATTTTATCAAGCGACATACTTAATATTGTCCATAAATATAATTATCAAAAACAATAATAATATAATTACATTCTACTACTGATACATTAACATTTATACATATATATTTGCTGCCATGTTTATATCACTGATTTGTAATCTAGCAAAATATTAAAAATTGATTGATTTGTTATATTGTCCCTATCTTGCTATATTACAAATGTTGTGGAAAAAGTTGCCTTTCTCCTTCTTGCATAAAAATTTGCAAAGCTTTGTACAATAAATATCTACCAAATTTTCGTTTTTGTTGCATGCTCCATGTTGCTGCAATGCCATAATATTCGCCACTCTTGCAATTACCTAAATGTTCTCTCCCTATTGCATCTATCATGGCAGCCTCTCTTGTATATGCTTCCACTGGAATAACATTTTGAAAAACATGTAAACAGATCACGCCATGATCACTATTCCATATATCAAGAATGCAGTTGATTTTTTTGTTTGTAATAGTTGAACTGCCAACCCATGTTTTAAATGCATCATAAAGATGATCGAACGGTCTGGAACGTTTGCCTTTCCCAATGTAAAATATAGCGTTAAGGAAGATCGACCAGACTTCAGCTTCTGTCAGATGTACACTACGATTCGGTAGATCTTGTGTTATACGCGGATCTAATAGTAGATAAGTGAAAGACGTTTTTGATCTGCCCTCGCGCCACCTTCGAGATGGATCTGGCGATACAAATTCTTGGAATACATGCTTTTCTAGACTTTTGTAGGTATCCACATGATTTAACCAATCTCCAAACTCTAAATAAGACTTGATTTTGTCGCTCAGTTCAGCGTGATTTTGTGAGACGTTTCGCTGGTTTGGCATTGATGAAGTATTAGCGCCTCTGATGCTTTTTAAACGCATAAGACGTCTTTGGTAAAGCTTTCTAGTTGTATCAGTAATTGGACCAGGTTGATCACCAAGCTGTCTAAGCTCTCGTCTAAGAGTAGCATCATCAATGAATAGTAGCTCTTCTGGTAAATTTTGAGAACTGGATGTATCTAATAATAAAATAAAGAACATATTTTCTAATTGTCCTATTATCAATATTTTTATAGTTAATAATATATTGATGAAATTTTTGTTAGCTTACCAGATGTTATCATTTTGCTCTTGACATCACATTCATTGCCACTGAAGGTACTGAAAAATTGATAAGATTATATATATATGAGCTTGATAAGATTAAGATTGATAAACTTCATCTCTCATTTTTTACAAACAAAGTTGTAAACAAAGTGTTATGTAAATGATTTAACTTGATATAAATTATTATTAGAAGAAAGCTTAGAAAAAAATAAATATTGTAGTTGTAAACTCACCTAAATGGTGTGATGCAAAGCCGTCGTTCTAATAAAATTACACCTTCTTCTGGATCTTCATATTTATATTCTTGAGTGCTAACATATGAAAGCGTAGACCTGTAATTCACATTTTATTCAAGTAAGAAATTGTATAACTTTTGAAAAATACTGTTCTCAAAAAATAGTGTGCCATACTCACGAATTTTTTTCGATTTTGTACATATCTAAGCTTTTGACTCTCAGTATATTCTCCATCTTCTTGGAATCAGTATTATTTTCTAGTCTCGAGGAAGAGTATCTTTCAGAATCTAGTAAATATACCTGTTTTTTACACTGTATAGATGAGTTTACAGTTGGCAGTGAATTATTCTCTTTAATCATTTTTTGTGGCTCATGACATTCATTATTGCACCAATTTTTTGCATGTAAATTACAAGTCTTACTTATATTCATATCCAGATCTTCATTCAGTAATTTTTTGGTGTCACAGTCAACGCAATCTATACAATTTTCTCTATGCAACATATCAAATTCGGTTGTATAAGTAGATTTTATATTATTAGTGAAAGCGTCCGTCATTTTCGGTGCTTTATCAATTTTAAATCTATCTTTTCTGATTGTTACAAATTCGGTATTTATTTGATCATTTTCAAATTTCGTATGTTTCTTAAGATTATTAAAGTTGTTCACAAATTTGTTTTCCTTTTCCATTTGATTAAAGCTGTTGTCCTGAAGATTTGCCTGACTGTTATCAGGTGTTATAAGTAATAATCTATCCTCGTCGTATCTTCCCTCATCTAAGTTTGTTACCAAATAATTGTTGCAATGATTTTGCAAAAATCTCATTTTTGAGGATTTTTTAACATTTAATGATGCATAATCACTACTTGAATCTAGGATATCATAACGAGTATTTTCAGCTCCTTCGAAGATTGTTCTATTCAAATCAACTAGTTTTAATTCGTGACAAGCAGTAAATTCATCAGAAGTGACATCACTTTCATATTGATACGGATTAAGTCTTCTTTTCTTGGAACCGGAATGAAACTTGTATATCGATCTTTTCTTCCTTCTTGGCGTTGATTGTGCAACATGTTTTTTGTTCCAGTTAAATTCGGAACATTGCATTTGAGTTGCGAACTCACGAAACTTCTTGAATACATTCGTGGAAGAATGATTGTTGATGTGCGACGTTTTTTCTAGATTTCTCTTCTTAGTTGTACAATCTGGTGTTGTAAAATTAGGTGACTTACTAACGATGGAATCATTAATATACGACGGTGTTAATGGCGTTTTAGCAATATTTTTTCTCTGTCTATAATTAGGAGTATTAAAATTCGGCGACATACTAACGATAGAATTATTCAAAATATTACATGCTGTCACAGGAATTTCATTGGAATTTTTTTTGTGTTGTTTCCTAGAAGAACTTTGTGTACTATATTTCGAATATTGTCCTCTCACGTTAGGAGTATCGAGTTTTAAAATATTTTTGTTAGAAGTATGTTGTAGTTTAGATGGATAATTCTGTAAATTCTTGTAATATTTCCGTTTATGTGCACTTATATCCTTCTTTACTTCATCCGGCATATCAGAATCACTTTCCGCAATACTGCTTTTCTTGCACTTGTTCCTTTTGCGATTATGCAAAGTCTCGTTAATAGTACAATCGCTTGCTAATGATGTTGAAAAATGATTGATGATTTGACTAACAAGACACTTTTCTTTTTGCATGACATCAGAAAGATGCAAGTTTGCAAAGTCAAAATCAAGATTAATCAACGAGTGGTTTGGCACTTCTTTCTTATCAGTCCATGCAAGATTATTCTGCAGTTGAGCAGTTATAATATTAGTAGCTCTAGAGGAATATTCATCTAAATTGTTCAATAGTTTGTATTTAGTCTCTATAATATTATCTTCATTCAGTGTGTTATTCAAATTTACAATCATTGAGGAAGAGTTTGAATTAAAATCAGTAAGTATATTGTTCATTATTATATTATCCAAATTTGATACTATATCTTTTGACGCAACATATTCAGCAACAATGTCCCCATTAGTAATTAAAACCTTATCTAGAATATTAAGAATAAAAAGATAATAAATAATTCAATTTGATTATTCGAGAATTAAACTCTTAAAAAAAAGCTTACCGAGCACCATATTATACTTTGGCTTGTCATCCTCCTCTTGAATATTCTCACAGTGATTTGCAAGCATTGTCACAGCTTTGAAATACTTTCCGTCAAAGGCATAATGAAATGGACTGCGTCCATCATTGTCCAAATGCAATGGATCGCCACCATTTGTTAAAAGTAACTGTAATATATTTAATCTTCCCCAAGCTGCTGCCACATGAACCGGAGTCATTCCATCATTTGATCTGGAAATACATAAGTATTGCATTCACATAATTATAATATGGACTAGATTTATGATCATACCTCACATTGGGATTGCCACCATGACGTAAGAAAAGCTTGGTGACTTCTTCCGCAAATTCTTCTGAATCATTCCCAATGACCAAGTGAAATGGAGTAACCCCATGCATTGGAATTAAGACATTGGGATCTGCATCTTTATTTAACAGAAGGGTCGCCACTTGCCTGTGTACAAGAAAAATTTGTAGATTAATTTTTTAGGAAATCTATAAAATAATGTAATTCTAGATCTTTTTTGTCATCATATATTCTTGCCTTATGTTATTATCCTCAAGTCCATCGCAGAGGGATGAAGCTAAAAATAAGCCACCCTTTTTTTTCGGAGTCGCTAACATCCTCTTGCAGTCTGAAATAAATGCTACAATATGTATACTTGACAAAAATTTAGTTTATACACGTTTCACTGTAATAGTGACAAACCATGAATAATTTACGTAGCAAAACAATCGATATCAATTAGTTTTCCTTCCCAAATAAATATACATGATTAAACTTTGTATTTTAAATCTCAAAACTTTGACATTTAAACTATATTTCAATTTTTCATTTTATACTTTGACATTGAAACTTCGTATAAAACGTCAAAGTTCTCGAATTTAAATAAATCGTTTTCCTTTATCATCATTATCACACAATAAGTATAATACAAATTTTTTTTTTTTTTTAGTTTAACGTGTCGTCAACCGGTTTACAGTTTGTCATTATATTGACACACTTCAATTCTTTTTGAACCTTGTCTCATATCATTGATTTCTTGTTAATGTTATGTTACTTGACCCCAGTCTGTTGTCAAAAAAAACTATTTATTGCTTTATATTATTTTTCCACTATTTTTCAAAGTATAATACAAATGTCCTGTGATAGGTTACTTTTTCATATACAGTTTATCTTTTGAAAATAGAACGTTTCTAAATAACGACGCTCCGATCGGCCAATCGGAATCAAGCGAGCGAAGCTCCCTCGCTCCCGATTGGTCGGCGGCCGAAACGTCACGAGCGCGCATGCGCGGACGAATCGGCGCGCCGAGCGGAGCCGAGAGAGGCCGAGTGGCGCCGAGGCGGGCGGAGGCGACGACGGAGACGCCATTTTGTTCGCTGCGTTCCGAAGAACGAGGCGTAGTCGTTTTCGGAAGAGAAAATAAAATCCGCGGTATTTCCTGGCCAGGCTGCTTCCGCTGTCGCACGCGTCTCTCCTCCTCCCCCGTCTCCCCCGCGCCTTTCTTTCTTTTTTCTTGTTCCTCGTTGAGTTCCGGCGCAGCAAGCAGCGTTGATGATTGGGATTCCGCGGGACGATCGACATAAAATCACGGTCAAGATCCGCAACAACATGAAGAGGAGCTCGAGTCGCGACACTCCGCCTCCTCGTGTCAAGCGGAGCCGATCCTCGATGGGACGGTAAGGAACCTGGGGAAGTTTCGCCGAAGTTCGCGCATCTTTCTGCGATTCGTTTACTTGCGACACGAATTTGCACGCATTTCCTCCTAATACGCCTTTATTTATTTATTTTTTTTTTTCTTTCCTTGAGCTCGTTTCCTCTCCCTCCCATTACTCCCTCTCGTGATAAGATCGTTGAACTGTGAATCAATCAATGGTGATGATGTGTGGTCACATTTTTTCCTTCGGGCCTTCATTCCTGTGTATATGTGTGATGATTCATTAGTGTGTGTGAAATGTAGTTGGACAACAATTATTTATCTGTATAGATAATTAAGCATGTGAAGAGAGATAAGATATTTCTGTAATCTTGTTTTTTTTTTTTTTTTAGTTCCCCAGTAAGCAAGAAATATTTAATCAGCATTTTATCATGTTGATTTTATATAAATTTTCCAAACGTTATGATATAATGTTGTATAAATATGTTTAAAATATTATTAATAAATATTCTAAAAAAATATTTTAATTGATGTTTTATAAATGTTTTAAAAATATTATTTAATAACATATTGCTCTCATAATATTAATAAAATATTTTAAAAACGTTAATTTCAACATTACCGAAACCTCTAAATCGATGTCAAAGTTTGTTCATAATGATGTTGCATACAATGTTAAAAACTATACTTGACAACAATAATAACGTTGTAGCAATGATTTTTTGCTTACTGGGTAGTGATAACTCGGAAGATTTTATTGAAATTTTTTGCTACACAAGGCCATTCTGCAACATCTAATATTTCTCTACCTATCAGAACTTATACTATGTTTTTGCTACTTGTAAATGTATTTTTTATTCTGTTTATTAGAATTATTATGGAAATTAATGCAAATCTAGCTTGAGGATGTATGGGAGACATCTAAAAATGGTACAAAATCATGAAAATTGTCTAGTTTTCATTTTGATACTGAAGTTACTGGTTAAAAGAAACTATTTTGGCTTTAATTTACTAACTTATTTAAAAATATTGCAATTTAAATTTCTGTTAGTTTTACACATCTTATGAAAATTTATTACTATGATTGATATATTACATTTGAATTGTAGAAAAGATTGTATCATATTTCAAATTTTTTACATGGAACTTTAAAAAACAATGTTGCAAAATTACATTAACATTTACAGAACGTTTAAAAGAAAATAACCATAATTTGTTAAAATTATGACTTTCTCCGATTACTGAGCATCTGGTTGTGTCAATGCTGAAAACAGCTGAAAGTTAGGACATTAAATTGTAGTAATTTTCTATAAGAAGTCTGTTCATTTTAGTTGAACTGGCTGCACTAGTTCAATATAGTCGAGTTTATCTTCTTTCTTCTAATGCGAGTAAAAAAGATGAACTAACTAACGCAGTCACTAACCAATAGTTGAACTAGCTAAACTAATCAGTTTAGTTACAACAAACAAATCTAAGATGTACAGATTTTCTACAAGATGAATGAAAGATTTTACAAGAGTTTGTCTGATTAATATTAATAAAAAGTATTAATCGATCATAATAAGATGTAAAATATGTGCGATTAATTTTACTAAAATATATAGTAAAATTTCATTAATTTCAAAATGTATTAAGAACTACGTGAAAAACTTATGATTCTTTAAGTGGTCTAAATGTACAGAGATAATTTTTTCTTAGAATTTATTCTGAAAATTATGGTAATCAAGGGACAATATGATATTGGAAGAATTTTATAAGAGTTTCTCTGATTAATAAATTAATTCTCTGATTATAATAAGATATAAAATATGTGCGATTACTGAATTTTACTGTATACATATTAATATTTTTTATTTTGTGGTAAATATTAATTAGAAATTCTTATCAAAAATTCTTGCAGTACCATATTGCCCTACGATTACCATGATTTTCAAGGTAAATTCTAAGAGAAAATTCTCTCTGTGTAGCATTGGTACTTATCATATCTCCCATACATCCTCAAGCACATTGTATACCTTAACATTGATTAATTTGTATATTTTGCGATCTCTAGGTATGAGGATTCCAGCGACGAACGTATCACTCCGGAGAGAATTCGAAGGCGAAGCCGGGGCGCAAGGAGTCCGAGTCCGCCTACCCGAGCCTCCTCTCACGCGCGCTATGTCGAGTCCAGCTCGCATCGCGACGAGTATCTGCGCGCGCCGCGCGATGTGCCGCGAGAACGACCCTACAGCTACAAGGTTCTCTGCGTCAGCTCCATCCATCCGAAAGCCAGCGACGAGATGATCAAGGATACCCTGTACAGGGAGTACAAGAAGTTCGGCGACCACTCCATTCAGATCTCGCACGAGCCGGACGAGCGCGTCGCTTACGTCTGTTTCAGGAGCTCGGAAGACGCTCGGGACGCGAAGCACGCGAAGCCCCGCATCATCATCTACGACAAGATGGCCATAGTGGAGCCAATGTACGACAGAGCCGAGAGCTATCGTCGTCCGCGATCCATCACGCCGCCGGATTACGAGAGATACTACGGACAGGCCCGGTCGCCCGGACCCACGGACAGGCACAGACCGCTGGAGAGATACGACCGGGTGTACGGGCCGCCGGTGAACCTGCCTCCGCATCGGGAGATGCGTCGCGAGACCATTCCGCCGCCGCATCACGAATTCGTCCGGCCTCCGATACATCCTCACGGACCGCCGCACGTTCATCCGCCGCCTCATCACTACGGTCCACCGCGACACATGATAATACGCCATCCCGGCCACGGATTCGAGCGCGTGAGAAACAAGAAGGACAAGTTCCCCAATTATCTGCACCACGTGTCGCCCGAGGACGACCCCCTCGCGACTCGAACCTTGTTCGCCGGTAATCTGGAGATTAATATCACGGAGGAAGAGTTGCGTCGTATCTTTAGCAAGTACGGGATTGTCGACGACATCGATATTAAGCGTCCGCCACCGGGCACTGGAAACGCTTACGCATTTGTACGCTTCCAGACACTAGACATGGCACACCGGTGCAAGGTCGAACTGTCCGGTCAGTACATTGGTAAATTTCAGTGCAAGATTGGTTACGGCAAGGCCACTCCGACGACTCGGATATGGGTGGGCGGACTGGGACCGTGGACCTCAGTGCCGCAGTTAGAGCGCGAGTTTGATCGGTTCGGTGCAATCAAGAAAATCGACTACATCAAGGGTGACAGTAATGCTTACATACTCTACGATTCAATCGACGCTGCTCAAGCAGCAGTCAAGGAAATGCGCGGTTTCCCGCTCGGAGGACCGGATCGTCGGCTGAGAGTGGACTTTGCTGACGTGACGCCTGGTTTTGGCTTCAAACCCAGACCGTATCCCGAGGAGAACAGCGACTTCAGGCCTCGTCCGGTCGATTACGAGTCTCCCTATGGGGATCCATACGGACCCGAGGGAGAGTTCAGTTATGGACCAAGAGGTTTCCGAGGTGGCAGAGGTAATGCAACGTGGCACGACCGAAGAGGAAATACTCGTGGTGGCTACAGAGGCTCTTATCCCGAGGGTTACATGCGCGACGAGGCCGACTGGCCAAGCAGAAGACCACCGCCCGAACTTGAGTACGAAGCGCCACGTGGTCTGCGAAGATCTCTGTCGCGGGAACCAGGAGTGGACAGATCCAGATCGCGTTCTCCACGCAGACGACAGATGGATTCGGACTCGGATTCCGAGAACACTCGCAGTGGGATGTTATCGACCTCTCGTACGTTGCCGGACGTCGCTCGCAAATCTATCGCCGTCTGGCAAGGCGCGTTGATACTGAAGAACTCGCTGTTCCCGGCCAAGTTCCATCTGACCGATGGCGAGACAGAGATCATCGACTCGCTCATGAAGGACGAGGAGGGTAAGCACATGTTGCGGATAACACAACGGTTGCGCCTCGATCAACCCAAGTTGGACGATGTGTCTAAGCGAATCCAGACGTCCAGCTCGCATGCAATCTTTCTTGGTCTAGCCGGTTCGAGCACCGCGATCACGAATGATGATGCCAACGTGCAAACGCGGCCGCTGCGCAACCTCGTCTCTTATTTGAAGCAGAAGGAGGCGGCTGGTGTGATATCACTGTTGAACAAGGACACAGAGGGCACCGGTGTTCTCTACGCCTTCCCGCCTTGCGCATTTTCGACGGAACTTTTGAAACGCACGTGCCCTAGTTTAAGCGAGGAGAGTCTTAAAGAGGATCATTTGGTAATCGTAGTGGTTAAGGGAGGTAGCGCCTAAAGAGAAACCTTTAGTATCTCTCGTCTTGTGTGCGTATGATTTTATATCTCGTAAGTGCAAAGATTCTCTTTAAGGCTTCTGGATTCTAGACGTGGTCATCTTAGATTAAGTGACATTAGAGTGGGGATAGCGCTGAAAATTCTTGGATGCCATTTTTAAATGCAAAGATTTTCGATGAAGCACTATTTTAGATAGCACACTTTTAAAATACTTTGAAAACTATTCTTTTCCTTCGATAGTCGATCAACAACTGTAAAATGATTATGATTATCAGACTGTCATGTGGAATGACTGCGCATGTGCAAGACTATATACGGATCAGGTTTTAAGTCACAGTTTTATGTTATTTTATAGCTGTTGATTGATTATAGAGGGAAAATAATAGCTTTCGAGATATTTTAAAAGTGTACTAAAGTCATCTGAAGTGCCTTTTCATCAAAGTATCTTTTTATTGCAAAATGCCATCCAAGAATTTATAGTGTGTATTTTCTCGCCTCCGACATCATAATTCCAACATGATCGACGAGGAACCAGGGGTCTTAAGCAGTGTACAGAGTGTGAAAGAATTTAGGAGAACTTGTGTTTTTTGATCGATGTAAGTATTTTGCTTTTTAACGATGCTTCCACAGATGCGACGAGATTTGATCTTATATAATTATAGATTAGGAGAGCTATTGATAATATTTGAGATGATAATATTTGATACTTTACTTTACACACGAATGTATATTGCATTGACTTGAGATGTCGAGAATATCAACTTTATTTCAGAATTAGATGTATGATGAAGATTCGCGACGTTTGACATTTGATTTAATTGAATTTACTCTAGTGAATTTATTCTAGTACTTAGGATTTATACAGACTTCTACATGTTGTATAAATTTCATATTATCTTGATGAGATTACTTGGGTAAATTCTTGAAGGTAAAAATTTAACTGCGCGGATTTTCATCACTCGTTTTCATGAGATCTCTTCATTCTTGTAGTTATTAATTAAGCTTAACGCTAGATGAGTAATTTTAAAATATATTACCGGAGAATATTATTTTTTTTTGTACAATATAATCTTACATGATTTATACGATATACTTTTTCAGAAGAATGACTACTTTTCCATGAATGTGTATATTGTCGACATTAACCGCTAATACAAAAGCTAAGAGATTAGAATACTTATTTTCTATCAAAAAACACAATTTTGGTACTGTTCCCCATTATTCTAGTTGACCATCTATCAGATAATAGCGATTACTAGTGGAACAATTTTTATCAAGATCATTATTCATTATATTGAATCTTATTAGGAACAGTGTAATCCTTATTACAAATATGTGTGTGATTACTTCGAAATGTAGTATAAGAATTTATTTGTATTATACACAATTACAATATATATATATATATATATATATATATATATATATATACATATATTACACACACACACACACATATATATATATATATATATATATACTAATATGATTATACGTATATATTGTGCACCGTTCTTTCACATTTGCAGATATGCATATTATTATTTCAATGTAATTGCTTAAATCTTTGTTGCAAATTGCAGAATGAATATCTTTCAAAGATACGTGTGTGCATATCAAAGTAACTAAACATGCACTTATTCTGCTTATAATGAAAAAAAGATTTTTTTGTATGATTGTAGATTTTAACAATATTAAGTCAAATATTTACACGTTTTCATCGACAAAGCTGTACGCTTCTAAATAATACTTTTGTTAGAAAAATTATGTGGACAACATTCACGAAGAGTGCACTTTAATATATGGCAAATACATTCAATAGCTTTATAATAATGAAAGGACACTATGTGTCAAATGAGAATATAATTTGCAAAAATCTTTAAAAATGTGAAAGGTCTGGTTTAGAGAGTATATTTGATATGAAAAACATGTATAATTAAGCGTTCAATACTTCTGTAGATTTATCTTTAGTGTGACGTAACATATAGTAAGTGATAGTGCAGTAAATAATCCGTGAATAGTTATGACCAGTTTCTCAAGTTTGGACTGTGCCGAGAAGTGAAGACAGTGAGGAAAAAAGGAGCAAATCCAGGAAGAGACAGAAATCTGTTAATCGTAAAGCAAAGTTTATTCCTATCTGTGTTTCCATAATGTCACCGAGAGTTTATTTCTTTCCAAGTGAGGACTGATTTTTTTAAAGGACAGTGTTTGGTTCGTGGTATAAAAAAAAAGCGCTATAAACATGTGTACAGTGAAATGTAAAAGAAAAAAAAGAAAAATAGTGATTGTGTTCCACATTCAAGTATGAGAAGCGTTTTGTGCGAATACATATCTGGAATATATATTTCTATATTTATTCCAGAGATGGAAAAGAAAGATGATCTTCCTCATACTTGGATGTGACTGAAGGTGCAGTGGTTAAGAGTATAACTTAGTGTTTGAAACGGAAAAATAGATGCAGTTTATGTAGAGAAAAATTACAAAATGTGTCAATTTTCTTAGCACCGTTTTTCTTCACCTTAATAATTAAAAAAAAGAAAAAGAAAGAAAAGGAAAAATCGAAACTTCTCAGGAACTCAATAATATTCACAGTGATACGTTTTCTAATGAATGTTGCTATTCGCGAGGAAAGTAAAAAGGAATTAGACAAATTCTAGGGCCGTTAAAAAAATATCGAATGTTCAATGCTGTAAATCTTCGATTATAAAAGAATGCATGCACGTGGCCGACAAATTAAGTAGACTATTTTTGATTCTCAAGAGAGTTTTTTTGTACTCGGTATGTAGAAATTTAGTTTTTCTTGCTTTTTTGTTAAGTGAAGTTTATCGTGCAACAATATAGTGCTGTGATAATACATTTGAGCAACGGTTTAGACAATCGCGAGAATGTAGATTGTAGATTTCAAGTGCTTGTGTTGCCTGAGAATGATTTTCCTTCTTCGTTTGCGAAGGGAGGAGGAAGGAAGGAAAGAAGGCTGTCCTATCATTTGTATCTATTGTTGGCCGTAATGAAAAAAGAAAAAGAGATTGCCACTGTGACATTAGTGACATTTCTTGTGGTTTGTGAAAGAGAGAACAGCAGTTAAAGTCGCGAATTAACTTTCTAAACGCTCTTATTCGAAATTCTTGTTTAAAGAGGAAACTAAAAGTAGCTGTGCGTCTGAAAGAAAAAATAGTAGAGGCAGAGGAAAAAGTAGAGAAGGAAAACTGTAGGAAAAACAAAGTGGTTTTTCATTGTTTCTGGCAAAAATTCTTTCAATCTTGTGTGCGGGTAGATCAAAAGTGAGTTCTATCAGTGGGAAAACTCCTGGTTTCGATTTGCATCAGTGTTGTGCTGCTTTGCTCCTTTCCTGCAGATTTTCCATCCTTATCCCATCCTATTCACCGAGTTTCATTGTGACCTCTTCTGGTATCGCTTTGTAAAATTGTGAAATCTGTTTCAGAGAGAATCGAGGCCAAAGGAAGACATCAGATTGCTGTATTTTTAAATTTGCAAAAATAAATTACGCAGACACGGTCACTTGAGACAATATTATGCTCGTCTTTCTTTCGCGAGTGTTTTTACACGAATCTCGACTTTACATCGCAATCTTTAATATGTATATATATATATATATATATATATATATATATATATATATATATATATATATATTTAAAATTAAAGATATTAAAGATATAAAATATATATAATAATATATGTATATATATTATATATATATATATTTCTTTATATTATATATATATATATATTTATTATATATTTTTTTTCCTTTTGCAGTAAAAAATATATGCTCATTAATTTTTTCATCGATTCTTTCGTAGAACCTTGAAATTGCAAAAAGTTTCTTGTGACATAACCTATTCTAATCTAACCTATAACATAATTTGTACAAGATAAAATACGTGAACGTTTTAATTACGAGATATGCAAATGTGCTTGTACACTTTTATAATTATGCAGTTCTATATTAAATATTGATTTTTATTGATCGAGGTAACAAAATAATTTAAATTACTTGACATAACCTATAAAGGCAGAAAAGATATTTAGAGGATAAAAAAATACACTTTTTTTATAAAAAAAAAAAATTAGATTTATTTCTAATTACGGTTTTCCTTTAATTTATTTTTTATTTTGCGAAAGTTATATATATATATATATATATATATATATATGCACATATCCACTTTAAGTACAGAAAGTGTAGGCAAGTGCACATAAAGAGAACAGCTGATTTAGCATCACGTGTCCATAATTTAATTAAAATTTAAGCAAAAAATTTTAAGACATCTTCCTATGATACTACAATAAATTGAAACATTCATTTTTCTCATAGCAAAAAAATCTCATAATTCAACAGTTAAATGCAAAAGACACGTGCGAGAAATATTTCAATTTTTTCAAAGAAAAAAAATGTGTAAACGATATTTGTATTTTAGACATTTTATTGGACAGTGTATATTTTATTTTTAGTTTTCACAATTTTTTTCATAGATTAAATTAACCATCGCTAAATCTCTGTGATTGAAAATAATTGAAGCTTTTATCTCTTTATTAAAAAAAAAAAAAAGAAAAAAAAGAAAAGGATCGCTTCCCAGGTAGCAAGCTGACGTTATTAAACGCCATGACGTCATTTTGGCGTTTAATGACGTCAGTTTGCTACCTGGGTTTCTTTAAATCTTAATAATAACAATGTAATATCGGCGTGCAATTCTATTATAATAACGGGAAGAGACGCAGATCGTGTAAATGGGGAATTACGCGTGTGTAGAAGAAATTATGCAGCCTTTTTCTGCGATACGTAACAAAAATACACACTTTCGGCAAACTTGCCTTGAACATCGATCGTGCGAGATTATTCGTCGAGAAGAGTAAAGCTATAATATATAATTGGCTGATTTTCTTTTATTTTATATAATATATAATTTATCGCTCCCGTCTGTGTAATATTATTTATAATACGCACATAACGAATCTTTGAATATTTCTGACGCGAAACTCATGCTTAATCTATGAAAAATCTAGTTTTTCTGAACCATAAAAAATGCAGAAGGAAATTATGAATGGTTTCCTCATCGCAATCGAATATTCTATTATCCTTATTAGTGTGCTCTCCAGTCTTACGAGGGTATGTTCCAGTCTATCTTTTTACTTCGGAGCATTTAATTAGCAAAGAGAATTAATATGAGAATTTTAATTAGCAACAAATATGTATCTAATATTAAAGACTTAAAAAAAAAAAAATTCACATAAAAACTCATAAATTAAAAATAATATCAAAAAATACAATTGATCAAAAGTTGACAAAGAATTGAAAAGTAAGTATACTGTATATTAATTTGTAAAGACGCGTGTAACGGATTTAACTATGTTAATTATATAGAGATGTTCAGTCTCCTCGGAGTGTTGAATATGGAAGGCCGTGTTTGGTTCGAAGAAAACCTTATACGAGAATACTCCTTCGGTATATTACGCTCACAAAATTCGAACGTTCCCTGCTTTCTAGAAATACGAATATCAATGGGTAGAATACGACGACAAGACGACGATTCGCGATTAGATATATTAGTTATTAACGTTTAGTTGGTTTGCGCTTCTCAGTTAACGATGCAAATATATATTATAATACAATAATTTTTGACACTCTGCATTTGGCGCAGCCACCAAGAATTTACGAAGAAATTTTAACATTCTAATACATTTTCTTGCACTTCCGTCGTAGAGAGAGAAATATATTAATATACATATATATATATATGTGTGTAGTACTGAAGTAAAATTTAAATCTCGCGCAATGTGTGTGAATTTTATTCTCGATTTCTAGGTTCCTTCTCCCTTTTATACATAAACATTGAACATTTGTCTGATACATTTCCTCGCCTTCGTTTTCTCCACTTGTCCGACTTCTCTTTTAACTCATTCGTTCGCATTGCCTAATAGATGAATAGATCTACATCTAGTCTCATGCTAATTCACGAACGCGCGCGCGAAACTATATCGTCTCATATACATATATGTATGTATATATATATATATATATATATATTTTTTTTTTTTTTAATCAGTCGTCGAAACCAAGCCTGAGGGTAATTTGATTCGATACTACGATTGTTTAATGATTCAGTCGTAGCGTTATTACGGGCGCATCGCTCGTATTACACGCAAAAGGAGCTTAAAATCGTAACATTACAATATTAAGCGAGGTAAGAGCGACAAGAGCGCGCTGAAGCTTCTCTTTTTTCTTTATTTTTCGCGATCGAGCTCAGAGTAACAAATCTAATCGAATCTTCGAATTTGTTTATATAGCACAGGATATATTTCGGATTGAGTCACGGATGACTCTGATATGTTTTGCATATGTATCTCTTAGAATTCGTACTTGATAACGAACAAACTTTGTCGCAAATTTCTAAAGTATCTTGAGAATTTATTGTAACTTACATCTATTTCGGGATATTTAGATAAGAATTTAGAAAGAAAAAAATTTGTTTCTCTTTTTTTAATGAACCGATGTCTCTCTTCAGCGCGTCTCTTGCGACTCGAAGAGCCTCTCTCTCTCTCTCTCTCTCTTTCTCTGAGCACCGTGTTTCTTAGAATGAATAAATCCGCCATCTGCTTCTTTTTTCTCCTGCGAGAAAAAGGGAGAATAGTTGAGAAGGAGCGACAGCGGGGGCCGTTCATCGAAAGAGCGCCGGTCCTCCCGGAAACGTCAACTACTGATTTTCCCTTTCCCGATAGAATTCTTGTCTGAGAGATTCCTCACTTCTTCGCGCGCCTCTAGACAACTCCAGGATTATTTTAGTAGACAACGCGATGGGGATATTGATAACTTCGCGGTTGGGAACTCAATTGCAGCTGAGCCGTGGAGTACGGATCGTAGCTCTGAAAATTAAAAAAAGGAATATATATACGTTTTTGTACACATATATATACATAATTTCTACTTTCATCCTCTAATTGCATCTTTAAATTTTTCATTATTATTTTTAAGACTCCTGGCTTCTCACTAATCATGTTGGAACTGATATGTCAGAGATCAGGTAAAAAAATATTTTGATGGAACATTGATTATAACGGGAAAATATAGTTTTTAAACTATTTTAAAAGGGTGCTAAAATCATCTAAGTACTATTTCATCGAAATATCTTTTTATTTCTACGAGCTTTCTCGCGTTTGACGTCACAATCTAATATGACCGCAGTGAAGATCCAGGAGCCTAAATTATCCTTCGAAGACTACAATTGTCAAGGCCAACTCACCTGCGTTCGCTTTTTAGACACCATGAATCTCTTTTCGTGAGGATAGTAGGCACGCTGAGGGTAAACGAAGCCGTACTGTGAATTACCATATTGAGGATTGCCGTACTGCGCGGTGCCTTCGTACTGCTGTTCCAATTGATCGTAATAGTTGGGTGGGTGAGTTCGGACTATTCCGATGTCGGAGGGCGACAACGTCTCGTAGTGCCGAGATGAGGGATACACCGCTTCTAACCATGGAAGAGCTAAAAGGAAATCTTGATAAAAATAGGAATCACGTTTAGTAAAGAAATTATTACATTATATTCATTTTATATATTATGCTTTCATTTGAATATATTATATAGATATACAGGGTGTCCCTTTTATATGATTATTAGCACAGTTTCATTACTTTTTATCAATAAAATAAACTGGTATACAAACATTTTATTTATATCCATTAAACACTGTAGGCTTTCCTCTTTTCAACACAATTTTTGTTTTCTCAATAACTGCATGCATTAAAAAATGACAGCTGATTAGTGTCAGCAATTTCCTGTATATTGGACACTCTGTATGTTGGTATCTTAATTATAGGCAATGAAAAGAAGAGATGTCAAAACGAACCATTCCTAGCGTCTTCCTCGTCGAGGAAACTGTTGTCATCCATCATATTCTCGTATTCTTCTTTAGCATAGTTGCGCCAGTTTCTGTTCGAACATGGAACAAAAATGGAATCAATATCAAGTGCGTGTGTATTTATAGAAAGTGGTGTTAAAAAAAGAATGCACGCTCTCTCGGCTCATTACCCGTTACGCCGTTCATTCTCCCATAGTGACAGAAGGGTCAATACGTCCTCAGGATCAATGTCCAAGGGTAGGTCTCGTTTGAACCGTGGTTCCTGGTAGAACGGGATGCTGAAAATTTAAACAAGATCAATGTTTCTGTTGCCGACACGATATCCCAGCAAATTTGTTATTTAAGGACTTAAAAATAAGAATCTAAAAATATGTAATCCGAGGCTGAAAAGTTTAAAATCTTCATCGCTGGACAACTTTCGATTTCGGATGTTGTATATCGTGCATTAAATACAGTGTTTGCTGTTATCTAAATAAAATTATATAGATGATCATCTAGATAAAACTTCAGCGTCATCTTATCTTTATTCTTTATATAGATAATAAAAATATGTATTATCTAAATCTACATCTTAGATAAAAAAAGTATTATCTTTACTAAATTATCTAGAATAATTTTCAGATAACTTAGAATTATAGCACATAAAAATACTTAAATAGTAGGACTTGAGTAGTAAGCGATAAAAACTTATAAATAATAGTATGAACATATCTTATCATTTTTTTCAACATTTTTTTTACTGTGTTTATATAAGCGGTTTCAAAAATAACATCTGAAAGAGTTATCTAGATAAATCGCCATATAATTTTCTCTTTTATATATACCTATACATTTAATACATTTGAAATAAAATCATTTTCATATCTTATCTAACAACAAGACGAATATTTTCAGCTCATTCTTATCTAGCTAATTTTAAATCATCTAAGCACAATATATCGAGGAGGAATTGATCGGTGGAACGAAATTACAAGACCTGTCATCGCTTTTCCGCGATGTTTGTTTCGCCTCTCGCAATCTCCTTTCGGAATCGCTTTGTGAATTCATTATTCTCGCTCTGTCCCGCGCAACACGTTTATATTTCAAGCTTGATCGATGCTTATCCATGACGCAAAGCTACCGGGCGACGATATATATTCCCCTATATATATTGTTCTCCGGCACGAATGCGATGCTTTATCTCGCCGTCGCGAACTATCCTTTGTAGACGCGATAGGTGTATTCAAACTTCTTTTATCCGACACAATGGCGAGCGCGCGGACAATACGCGCCGTCTTGGTCATGTGCGAAACAATTGTCGCCTCCTGTCGATCGACGCAACCCATCACACGTTGTCCTCCACGTCCGATGATTACATCGCATTCACAGCCGGATGAAATGATCGATCCGACACCTGGCAGGGTTTAACGCCATCAGCTGATTGGTTGGCCCTGGGCCAAAGCTCGTAGAATACTTTCATTCAGCTCTTTGGTGTTTATCAACACGTAGTAAGGCTTCGGCTGATTATACGCTTGGTCTTACTACTGCGACGCATGATCCGTTCGTATATAATGTAGCTTTGCATCTAGAAATTTTTATCACAACAGTTAGTTTTGCATTTTGCGAGAAAAATGTGCTGCGTTTGATGTAAAATCCACCCAAATAGCGAGTGACGTCATTTTGATGTTTAATGACGTCATTTGCTGCTTGGGTGTATTTATATTGAAAAATAGAGAAGAAATATGCCTTTCCAGAGATGTTATAGAAGAAGGCGAGGCTTTCTCTTCTTAATACTTGTACAATTATTAAAACGAATATGTTTTCATCACTTTTTTACATAATCTATCATTTATTTTCTCTCTCTAAATTCACAGAATTTGCATTCGATGAAACACTTGCGCATAAATAATCCTCGAACGAGGACGGGGCTGTTGTTTAATGCATCGGGTGGATTATATTACATCACGGGTGGAAACCAAAAATTAAAAAAAATCGGCGGAAAGCTCCGCAGCCGGAAGTATCGTCGATAAACTCGGAGCGCGCTCCGAGTCAGCTGATTGGTTGGAGATACGCCAAACAATCAAGCTGTGACCTACTTTCGCCTTCCCGGCTCCATTCAGCTTTTCGTGGGCCCACTCCCTCAGATAGTTCCACCACCAGCACCACCGCCTCCGCCTTCTTCATCGCCACCACCACCACCCCTATCACCTGCGTCACGCATATCGAGCGATTCGTGCACTGCACCAAATTCTTCTCCGTTTGCGTGGTTGTGTGTGTATGCGTTTATATTCATGTACTCGGCTAAATATCTATTTGTGCTATATGTGCTTTAGATTTTGCATGCTAGAATTATCTCCCTTTATGAGGACACGGTCCAAGAGTCAAGAATAATTTGCAGGAACAATGGAGGGTTTTTTTTTTACATATAACAGGATTTTTGTTTTAATTCCAACAAAATGTTTGACCTTTTTCATTCTAGTTTTTCATTTTTTGACCACTTTGGAGTGGAATATTTTTTTAACCGTGAAATCCGAATAGCACTTTACAAATAATTACAGAGGGTGTGTATTCAAATTTTGTAAAAAAAACCTGAGAACTCTCTCTAATTTTTTAAAATTCCAAGTCACTTGAGAAAATTTGTAAATGCAGATTTTTAATATAAGTTTCTTGATTGTATACGCTTTCTAATGCAAAGTTATCAAGAGTACAGCTCTCTAGCATTTAATATTAATTTATTAATTATAAAATTAATTTAGACAATAATAAAGATATATATCACCATATCTAAACGCTAAAAATATATGCAAAAATATAAAATAAAAATATTACCTATTAAAAAATTGAACAATTTTCTATGAAACTTATATAAGATCTTGATATTAAAAACAGATGTAAAATAAAAAAATCCACAAAATTTTAATAAAAACTTAAATATTGCAATAATATTTCTTAAGTGCTAAATAAAATGATCAAAGGGGCAATTTAAAAAAAAAACTCCCTGAATGCCAATTAAAATCCATGAGAATTCCCTGAGAATACCAAGTTTCCAAGATTTCCCCCAGGAGTATACAATCTAAATTAATAGAATATAATTAACAGAGAATATCTCTGGAGAATCTTAATAGGAGGGATTTAATATGGTAATATATTCGGAATCAATCGTAACGCAAAGATTATAAACTGTAAACGGAATTTATATGCAATATCGGGGAGATAAGAAATTTATTGCGAATATTCTCATAAAAATATTCAAAGAGCTTTTAACGGGGCGCTCGAGCGCTTCTATTATTACAACAGGTTCCAGGATGGTTTAAGGATAACGCGTGTTACGTAAGCGTGTCGAGCATATAATGGAAACGGTGGGGTGTGCGCGCGATTATCGTGTTATAAGAATTTCATCGTGGAAAAATTAATCGTCCCCGGCCGAAGCGACCTGTGACATTTTGCGACGGTCACATCGGGCAGGTGCATTCTTGTACAATTTTTCGTGTAAAAATAACGTCGGCAACGGCTAAGTTTAAGACGATAATAATGTCCGCGCTCGATGAAAGTCTCGTGTGTGCGTTTAATTTTAAACACGGCCGGCCTAAGGCAATTCCGTGCGAAGCGCGAGAGGCCCGTCCGCTTTTACGACTCCGATATCGAGCGCGTTCGTTCGTGTTCACGCGATTTCCTCAAATTAGATTCGCCTCTCGATAAATCCGCACTGCACTTTCCGAGAAGGTATTTTTATCTCACGACCACGCACGATAATACATCAACGAACGTAACGTCGCGTTATTATATCAAGCGTCATGAAAAAAATGAGTGATATGTCAAGGATGTTATAATCAATTAATTCATCTATATCCTTTATAATTTTACCCGGGGTAATCGCTTCTATTCATCGGTAGATCGCGATCCGTTCAGACGTCCCCTGGACATCATCTGGATGTCCTCCGAATGTCCTTGACGTCTTCCGCGAGATCCTGTGCAGAAGGATTTCCAGTTTGCCCGTACTTTGGAAGGGCACCCAGTTGAACATACGCTACTGATACGTTTCCCGATGACGACAGCCTCTCTCTGCAAGTGGTTCGATATGACTTCGGTCGTCAAGTCGACCGCCGCCGTCCCTGCGCCAGGGGGCAACGCCCTCACGAGCCCTCTCATCCCCCATTCAGAAGAAACGCCGGAGGAAAAGAGGGATGCTTGGTGGGCGGAAAGGGTGGAAAGGGCGCGCATGATGATGCACAACCGCCGCCGCCGCCGCCGTCGAGTCGATCCGTTCTTTACGTGGAAAAGCTCTCCAAGTTTCGCTCTTGATTCTCAACTCCACGGTGTGCAATTTAGAATATTAAAAAGTGGACGAAGGAAATTGCGTCCTCGATTTCCGATTGTTTCATCCTGTTTCTCAACAACAATGTCATTTTTCAATTCCTCTTCGAATAATTTCTCGCTTCTGTCTGGTAAACAGGAACCACGAGCCTCGTTATCTGCGTGTGCCTTTCCAGAGGATTTCGTTACCTATCGCACTCTAATAGCGGTTGCTCCCGAGGAGAGTATCGATCACGCCGGTTATCGATTTCGGAATTAGGAGAAGTAGGACGCGGCCACTTACCTTCTCTTAACTTGAGCCTGCACCGGTTGCTGGGTAGATACGAGACGTCTCACGATTTGGCCCGGTTTCGCCCACTCGTACGTGCTGGTCGGAGGCTGCAACGTCGTGATGCTGCTGCTCGGCTGCGCGCTCGCAGTGGACTTTTCCGATCTCTTGCGCCGATCCTCGCCCGTGTAGTACCGAGAATACGGCGGAATGTCCCATACCCGCGGTCCGTCCTCCTCGACCTCGTTCATGAGGACCTTACCGTAGCTGAAGGACAAGTATTACATTCATTAATTGACAATTCATTAGTTGGATTAAGGGTTTCAACCGAGAGAGATTATACAAAATTATAATAAAATGCTTAATTACATAGAAAAATTAATATAACAAAATATATTGTACGACTTGACGTATTTAAATATTAATTATATAGAATATTATATATAATGTATAATAAAATATTATATTATATATAATAAAATACTTATTATATTATACGACTTGGTATATTAAAATTTTATTTGATAGAAGAGGCTTACTCGTAATTTTTGTCGTACGGCGAGTAAGTCTCGTGCTCGTACATGGAGTTGCTAGGAGATTTGGGCTGGGATGGTTTATCGTCTTCGGCGAGAGCCGCTTTCAAGCCTCCCAGTCCCGAGGAAGCAAGGGTTCCTAAAGTCCGTAAAAATGGGTTTCAGAATAGTCATGCAATATTTATCATCGCGGCGCTTTTATTTCCAACGATGCACTCACGTTTCTCCGTATTTGTCGTGAAAGATTCAGCGGCGGCAGCGGCAGCTGCAGCATTGGCCTGTCGGTTCTGCTGATTACCGAACATCAGCGTCTCCTGAGTTCGTTTTGCTGAAAATGATGCAGTGCAACGTTTAGGAGAAACGGATGGAAAATGTTGAAATGGAACAAAATATATGATACAGGGTTTCGATAAGAGGAAGTTTGGAGCTTACACTTCGGTTTCATGGCCTGCTCAGCTTTCTTCGGGTCCTCCATCCTCGTGGGCAGGCACATGACTATCGAGACTAACGAGAACAGCAGCAGCAACCACGCCCAGTTGTACGTCATCTGCGGAACAGAGTTGCGGAAATTTTATTAGTTCGCACTTAAAGGATTAAAATTAAAGCTACACCTGGCGCCCTCTACCTTCGTGAAATACAAGAATATGTAGAAACCAGCTCTAGAAAGGGGGTTTATCGCATGAATGAGGCCCAAATGTCATGAGTCTATTTCCGCGACGCGTGAAAGATTGAACGAGGGCAATAAGGGCTCGCTTTGATGTTTGCGGTTATATAAAAATATTACGTCGCGGTAAGGGGAAGGGGCTTGTGTGTTCTATAATCGATAAAGAGCGATACAATTTCTTCAAGTATGACGCCATCGCTTCATCTGGCGACTTCATAATCGACGCGGTTTACTTTCTTCGCCTATGACGTTACCGTCTGACGTATACGCGCAAAGAGTTCGCAGCTGCTACATCACATGTGTACGTAACTTGATCAAGTGCTTCCCTTATCGAACTTGGTTTTATCGCATGCCAGAGCGATCCTACATACATGTATAATATAAAAAAATTTTCCATGACAAATTAATATAGATTATCCTAAAACGTCGACCCTAAAAGCGCGGCTTTAATCGATATTTTTGAAACTTTGTCGCGTCGCGTGCGTAATTGGAGAACTCGAATTTGTGGAATTTGCACCTATATTTAACTTGTTTATTGGAGAAACCATTAGATACTTCAGAGAAATTCCATACTGCAATATTTCCGCATGTCGCAAACATTAATTGCTCTTAATTGGACTCGCATTAATGAATTACAAAGACCCTGTAAGTTAACACGCGTAATTACATAAACTCTAAAGGGGATGCTGGAAATGGCTGGGACAAAGTAACAGGGAGAAAGAGAGAGAACACACACAAGTACCGAAATGTCAGAGTTCAAAATTGCGTACAGAAACGATGTACGTGTATATATATATTTACGCGACTGCGTATTTACATTACTCTCTCTCTCTCTCTCTCTCTCTCTCTCTCTCTCTCTCTCTCTCTCTCTCTCTCTCTCTCTCTCTCTCTCTCTCTCTGTGCGATAACTTCGCTTATTGTATCCGCGCAGTTTCACGTAGCGAATAGCTCGGATTACACAATACGGAAAATTTAATCAGATTTTTAATAAAAAAAAATATAAAAAACTAAAAAAAATACACGTCGCACCTCTGACATTTGAGATATTTTGCAGTAAACTTTTGTAATATAAATGTCATTTAATTTAGGTGTTCGTTTATATTCGTGTTATATAACATATGCGACTAAAATTACGCTCATTAAATATTAAAATAATTTGTTTCATTCATTGTTAATATTTAAAGTTAAATCGCTCTCGCGATAATTCCATTCTGCTGAAGTGTCAAGTTAAAAGATTGTAAACGCTTATGGGAATTACGTTCCCGGAATTGACATTTGTCCGAAATGAACGGCAAAGTTTGACAATTAAAGCGACCTAAGCAGTAACGTCAAACCGGATATAGTAGACCTAGAAATCGTACACTTGTTGCATCTACAAATACTATAGTCATTTATCAGTATACGAGCGTATACGAGCTTACACGGCTAGGCGAGTCGAGTTTAATTAAAAATGTATTTCACTGAATGAAAATTTCATTGACAAGTCTACGGCCGATAAATGCCTTTTCTCTCCGCCTTTAATCGCCTTATTACTGTTAATTAGTTTCAATTATAACGAGAATGTCGATGAAAAGTGTTATTGTTTCGAGGAGATATAGGCAGAAGCATAAAATTACATTTAATCCCGAACCAGAGAACCAGTAAAGCTCATTCAAGTCTCTTGAAACATAAAAAATATTACGAATATTACTCAAATATTTAATAATATTTCATAAATACTTAATTTTTTATACACTATTTAATATTTTTTATCCTAATATTTAATTTATATTATTATAATATTTAATAAATATACATTCTTTATATAATATTCGGTAAATATTTAATAAAATAGTTTTTTCTGTATTTTTAGTCGCGCAACTACCTGTATGAATGCGCTAAGGACGGTCGACCGCGCAAAAGCGGGTTTAAACTTACATATACATATACATATATCGCGAGTCGCTTCAATTTCAGGATCCGGTTTGATTGCCGGATAACTGATCAAAGTCGAGAATGAAAGAAATACGAGAATACACATACACGAAACACATCACGGAATCTGAATCCCATTTACCTTGCGAGACGTGGCGATCGTCAGTCTATATCCTTCACGTCTGCTCGTCCCTTCTGGTTCGTCCTGAACGGTCCTTCGCTGATCCTTCGGCTGGCACCGATTCAAGCTGGAGAACGAGCACGTCCTAGCGTATCCGCCGGTTCGGGGTGGAATGAATGTCGGGGCTCGGCAGGACGAGTAGAAGAGCGGGTACGGTCGATCAACCAACCCCCACCTTGGTGAACGAGCATTCCCCATCTCTCGACTCGCGGTGGTGAGCACCCTACGACAACGCCGCTGGCTGCGCGCGCGCTGCGTTTCCTCGACACACGACATCACGAGAAATATATATATATATATGTGTGTGTGTGTGTGTGTGGGGGGTGCGCACACACACGAGCCCATCCGTGATATAAGAGAGACGTCTGCCCACGCGATGACCCAACTGCGTCTTCCCGACGCGGATCCCGGTGCTCTACGTGGCGTCGTAAGGATCGTTTGCGTGAGGATTTTCTTGTTATTTTGCCGTCGAAAGCCTGTCAGCTGATATTATCCGAGGTGCGAAGTTTACGGCTTGCTGTCGTCGCTTTAGAAGTAACGTGGAGATGAAAATCTGCATCTGAAAAATATAAGAGAGTATAATGAACGTTTCAAGTTCTCTTTGAGAGAAGGGTTGATTAAGAGTTTTTCTCACATCGAGATATGATTAGGATCGTTTGTGATATTAATGATGTGAATTCCTTGCACGCGCGCAATTTTTTTTTATAAAGTGATATAAATCGCCCTGCTATAATTTGATATTTCTGTAACCCGAGCGGTATTTTTCTTTGACGAAAGGGCATAGGTACGTTTATGCTTTCCTGTCAGCCCTTGAATGTAGTTTAACGGCTCGCTTCTTCTTGAAGGAACGCAGCCTTCTCTTTAGAATCAAGAAGAAACCACAGAAAAGTATTCTATTAAGCTATTTTTCGATTTTATTCAGTTTTATTATTAAAGTAGAAAAATAGCTCTTTGTTTATTTATAATTTTCTCCGTCTTATAAAGGAGAATTTTTCTTATAATTATATATCTTACATGTAATTATAATCTAGCATTTATGCTGTCAATCCGGTGTTAAATTTAAAAAAAAAATGTGAAAAAGAAAAGCCAATGTTCTACTAAGTATATTTAATGCACAAAACGTAGAGCCTCGGAAGAATTAATAGAAAATTAAAGCACACCGCATATCGCGGACATAGCAACCCCACTGCATCACACATTGACTATGATGACGTAATCTACTCGCCTTTAATTTTAATGTGACCGTTATGCAAACGTCATAGGAGTAGTTCTTCTCTGGCATTTGAAACGGTGACGTACGAGTCGCGATTCTACAGTCTATGATAATAATGTATATACTTAGAGAAACAGTAGAGACGTGTATATTTTCAGTTGGAACATTATCTATCCTCTCAATCTATCTTCACTTATCAAACATTTACTTTTTCTACCGCGCGTTATGTTCCGATAAATTTAGGAAAAAGAGAAGAAATCGCACGGTACGATTAAAAAGGAAGAATATAAAAAAAGCGCGGAGCGAATAAAAATTCAATAGAAGATCGAAATTGAAAAGGGTATTTTTATATTTCTTTCAGATCATTTTCAACTTGAAAGATACAACAAAATTATGCAAATCCATCGAATTCTTATTCCACTCTCTGATGTTTGCTTTTGTCACTATCATGTTCTACAAGTTTTAATATATGCACATGTAATCATTCCCAGATAGCCACAGTAATTATTATGACATCAAAATAATGTCATAATAATTACTGTGGCTATCTGGGTTATTACCGTGAAAAGTGAAAATTGTGAATATAATTTTAAAAAACTGTATATAGATATAATTTGAATGCAATTTAATAAATAGCTATATATATACAACATTATCATGGGCATCCGCAGAATTTTTTCCAGAAGGACACATAATTAAATTTTTTCTTTTTAAATATTTTTAAATTTAATTTTCATTTTATAAATATGCAAATCAATTTCAGCAAATGCCCATGGATATTATATTAATATACATATAAGTTTGAAATTTTACTTTTTCCCTTCAACTTTTCTTAATCCGCAAACACATTTTAAATTTACATAGGTACATATATCAAGATTTATGTAAATTATATTCACAGCATCAAAACAGATTATATGGCTCGTGAGATATATCGACTATCTGGGATTAGGGTGAAAATCTCCAATGACGAGCTCAGGACGAAGTACGCACAGCCTAGTGTCGTACATTACTTCGCCGCGAGGGAGAAGAGAGAGACTCTCTCTAGCCTTCATCCCTTCGTTCTGTATTCATCCCCAATCACCTAGCTTCAACCCCCGCAACAGGCCGCACGCCTACGCGAGGACGTTACGCGCCCACGCGCGCGATTTCTCTCTCCCACCTTCCGTATTTTCCGCACCATCAAATCGACATCCCTATCGAATATCAGGATTAGAGTGCTTAATAACAGTCGCTGCAAATGCGAAGATAATGGATAATGATAAATATCGTCGATAATATACCATATATACACACCTAATTAAGAATTATCTGCTTTATATTTGTTTCACGAAGCGAGATATATTGAGCGAAACGGTATTTTATTTTTTACCTATATATATATATATATAGGTATGTATATATATATATATATATATATATATATATATATATATATATACCCAGGGTGTCCGGTAACTAATGGACCAACGATTACAAATGGATTCTTTGGTCAATTTGGGAACGATTTTTCCTCAGCAAAAATGTCGAAAAAAGTCATCATTTTTTACAACTTTTCAATATTTGTCATTATATGTATCTTTATAACTAAGCCTCAAATTAAAATTTTATTATAGTAAACTCTACCTGAAATTAACTGACAAATGTAATTATGTTAGACTTTTAGCTCCAAAACGTTTAGTTTTCAAAAAACCCATTTTTTTCAATCGCTTATAACTCGAAAATTATTGACTTTTCAACGTTTTTGCTAAGGAAAAATCGTCTCCAAATTGACCAGAGAATCCGCCCTTAATCATTGGTCCGTTAGTTACCGGACACCATGTATATGCAAAAGTATCGTCCCTAGACAATTTTGATGGAACTGTGTGTCTGTTATTTTTTACAAAAGGGTCGGTACGCGACCGTAGGAATCTCTGTTATGTAGAAGAAATGTTTCTAGAATAAATGTGACTCTTACGTCTGAAGCTTCCCGAGGGATGATGTCGCTGCACTTAAAGTAATATCATGTCCGATAACATCAACGGATGAACACTCGCGTGGCTGAAGGGACTTCTTGATGGGTGAAACGAAAACTGACATGAAGGCTATAAACGTGGATTATTTTGGTGCGCATGTTGTGTTTGAATAGAGTGTTTACCTCGAGATAATATTTATCTTGATATATACACGTTCTATCGTACTACTCTCTATATATATGCCATTTTCAATATCTCGACAAGTATTAAATTTGAACGTTTAAATTGGATTATTATCTAGAAACTCGTGACACAGAATTCGCGAAACACGGTATTCTATTTATATAATCTTATGTGACATACTTTCCGCGTATGTATTTCAATCCTTCAAATCAATTTTCCTTATTATACGAAATCATGGGCGTCCGCAGGATTTTTTCCAAGAGAGGACATAATTAAATTTTTTGTTCCTTCTTAATTGTATTATTTTTATTTTTTTATATTAAATATGCAAATTAATTTCGGTGTCTATTCAGAAAGAAAGCGTACGCTTAATCTTTTTACTGGTTTCAAGGGGGCAAATGCCTCCTCCTGCGGACGCCCATGCACGAAATTATAAATGGATCTAAAGCGAAAGAACTTTGAATGCTTGGCAGTACCTATTTATGAAACGATAGCTCGAGGCAATATCAAAGAACTAAATCGAAGCTGCGTGTCGAATCGATCAGACGCCCTCGCGGATATCTCGTTAAAATGAAAATCGCCTGCACCGCAAGAGAACTCGCAAACCCATCGATCGAATCATCGATGCAAATGACAGGCGGGATGAATACAAATAGCCGGCGATTATTTCCATGCACCGGAGTATTTCCGATCGTGTCGATGACGAGCGGAAAAGAATCGTTTCTCGGCCCTCATCAGCCCTCACGGTATAAGTGCGAGGACTGAAAGTACATAGTCGTACTGTTTCATCGTGTCGGCCCTACTTTCGCGAGCCGCGAGTCGTCGCTCTCTGCTTCTCGCCACCTCGGGCTGCGACGCCTCTCCCGGTGCATCCGCCCTCGCAGCGTAATTGACCTACTTTCGTTAGCTCCGTCATCGTCGTCGTTGTCGTTGTTGCCGTTGTCGCGAGCCGTTGCAGCACGCTTGCGCAAATTTGCGGGTACACAACACGTTGGTGAACAAGTGCAGCCGGCGCTTCCGGCAAATTACAGGAGTCCGCGCCAAGCGCTTCGCCGTCGTGGAAAAATAGGGACATATTTGCTCCCTCTTTCTCGATCTGTAATCAAACGAAAGGAGATTAGCTGTGAGTCGAATGGAAAAAATTCATTATTCCCTTCCAGTTTCTTGGGAACAAATTTCCCAGTAAACGATCCAGAAATGATTCCTCGAAGAGCCGTCGCTATAAAATTGCAAAATAATAGTTTTCACAAATGTTAGATTAATTGGATAATTCTAGTTAATGAATGAATGAAATCCTGAGTCTGAGTTTTCACGAGAGAACTTTACACGAAAGGGGCTGCGCCGAGTGTTAGAAATAAGAATCATCTCATCGAAAACTTTCCAAACGATCTTTTTAATTAAATTTTCTAGCTAACGAACAGTTAAGTACATTTGTTATTACTGGAAAATTTAATTAAAATTTGTGCCAATTATCGAGACGATGAGACTCTCTTTCTCTAAATACTTTTTTGCACCTCTCTACGAAAGTAATTAAATTTGCCGACTATAAAGAAACAGAATTCTACTTTTTTTCACGTCTCTCTTCATTTACGCTATACATAGTAGCAACCTTAATCCGGAAGCATAATGAGCTTTTCGCTCCTTTTTCTTTATGCGTATAACTGATGTGTCTGAAGAATCTTATCGCTACCATTTCACCGCAATGATTTATGATCTATGTTACTTTCGCATTCACGTCGGCTTGTTTTTCTTTCTTCTGGCTGAAAATAGCCACGGATTATTCGCGATACGTTACAATTCATAATTTAAACCGCAAACAAGTTGGTAGGTAAAATAGAAAATGTCGATGAGAAGAGATAAAAGACAAATTTAGCACAAGATTATATGAAGAAAAGTAATAAAAGATGTACAGCATATCATATTAAAGTATGTTTCAAGAGAAATTAATTAAAAATATATATACGATACTCTGAATAATTTTCAATTTTAATTTCAGACGCAATGTATATTCTTTCTTTGACATTCTTCAGTTCTTTGCTTTGTAATGCGAGTAAAGTTTTTCTACGCAGAAATCTTCCACATCGGTTTCATCACTTACATCGCTTTGTTTCGCACGAGGCTGACTTTCGCAAAGTCGACTAACGAGAGCGAATGATAAAGTTGAACGAAAAAAAAGAAGAAAACAGAAAGCATGCAATAAATATTAGCCAAGTTTCCGGCTTGCCTACGTCTTTTTCCAGAGAGGGAGAAAAAACAGTCTTCGCGAGAATTTTTCGCCTCCGTTAAGCTTCGATCAGGCTGGCTGGCTGGCCTGGAGAGTATAATCGCGATGGTTTCGTAAAATCGCGTAAGTCTTGGTCGAGTATCGGCGTCCCCCTGTAGGCCGGGCTCCCATTGACGTCAGTCTTTGAGCCCGTCGAGTGGCGAATCCCCGTGGCACGACCGGTCAAAGAGAGAGGGATGATGGAGGGGCGGAGACGGTCGCGCTTTCCCTTCTACCCTCTTTGACAGGGTGAGAATACAGGGTGACGTCATACGATCCGCGTCTCGTGCCTCCTTCCCCCGAGATCTATTTACTCTTTACTCGCATTATCTGCCAGCAGATTAAAGAGCGTTTGTTGTGATGTCGACGACATGTGTCATAAGCCGGGACAACACGTGTGTTATTTTATGACACTCGATAGACTCGATCGAATGCTGAAAGCAGACATTTCCTCTACAGTCAACAGTTATCATAAATATACGAAATATAATCAAGAGTTCAAATAATATAAGGACAATGCTTTCTTTTTTTTTAAATAATTTCTAATAGTTTTTCTAATAATTAATGTTGCAAAATAAACATAGATTTGTATATATTATTTCATATCTTATTTATATTTATTTTTTATACTATTCAATTTAATAAATTTTTTTATATTATAATTGTATAATATATGACTCATATGATGACGTCACTCAAAATTCATTTGGAAAAAGATTTTTTTTATATTACAATATTGTTTATTTATTCTATATTGTTCAAACATAATTCTGATCATTTTTTAAGCAACATAAATTAAAGGGCTTTAAATCATTTATTTTATCCAGATAACTTTTAAGTGATTAATAAAATTATGATGACATCATTATGACCTTTTATACTGAATAATCGCATTAAAAAAGAGTATATAAAGCTGAGTTATATCGAGAGGAAAAAATTGATAAATATTTTATATATACTTACGTTTGTAGATTAGAAATATAATCCCGGGGGTGAAATTAGTTGATACATTTGCGAATTAGCAGCACAATCGAGCTTTTTTTTTAATAGCCGGCTTGCGAACCCTCACCGATGTATACAACCCTGTAGAACGTGAAATGTAATGAGTTCGGGGAAGAGGGATGGTCCCGAAGGAACGGATCGATGTTCCCGCTGCGTAGTAAAGGACGCCTGTTGATATGAAACGGGAGCGGTTTCATTCATGAAAATGGCAAAACGAGATCGAAGCGTCCGCGGATGCTTCGACGTTATTTCGATGCAAATGCAATTTTTATTGGAACTCCCTCTCTCTCTTGCAGGGATACAAAATTTGCGCGTATATTTCATCCTTCACCTTTCGCGTATATCGTATTTCCCAAAAGAGATGTATATCTTTTTATATATATTTATATATATATATATATATAATATATATATATATATATATATATATATTATATATATACATATATATCGCCACTTTTTTTCCTCCATTTCTTGGAAAATTCCAAGCGTGAAATTTTCCGGCAAAATCGGTATTGCATCATAAAAAAAAAATTCATACATACATATACATACATACATACATACATACATATATATATATATATATATATATATATATATGTATGTATATATATATATATATATATATATATATATATATATATATATAAATACAGAAAAAGATAGAAGATAAAAAAATCGGATCTTTTTAATTACATCATATTGTCTAATTTAAAAAAAAATAAAATAAAATATTAATAACCAAACCTCTATATAATTTTATGCACCAATAAACTTGGAGTACATACATGGAATTTTCATAATCCTTTTTACGCATTATAAGATGCGATTGCATTCCCAATGTAGGAAATTAATATAACTAATTCTTAGTCTAATTCACAAAAATATGTGAATATTTGCATGTAACAATAATTAATAATCATACCTTCTTACCTCAAGCACGATTTATCAGTGTGAGTGCATAGAAGAATTCCGTTGCAATCGCACACCAAACGCCCTCTGTCGGCCAAAATTGAGACTTGAACGACAAATAAAAGGTAGAACGCAGACTCGACTGACAAACGAGTCGACCAATCAGAATCGAGCACTCTCGACTCTGATTGGTTCGCCGCCTGACAATTTCGTTGTTTACTACTCTTTTTTTTACGTGTTCTAAGGCCTCAATTTTGCTCCAATTTCCTTATAAAGGACAGCACGAATTATATTGTTTAGAAGATCTTTATGTCGTGAAATCAAATATTTTTCCATCGTGCGAATTTTTTTCCCAGTAAAACGTGGAATCTTGCCAAAAGTGACGATTCCCCTTGTTTTGATTGCATTTTTGCGCTTCGAGCGAATCAGCTGTTTCGAGAACTTTGATGTCAGACAGATAATAATGTTATAAGTATCCTTATAAAATTTGAGATTTGTCCAGCCAATTCTGCGAAGATGAGCTTACCCGAGAAAGGAGACGACAATCTGCTCAAGGACGAGTGGGTGGTGAAGCTGGAAGAGACTGCTTACATGCAAAAGCTGTCAATGAATAATCTAATCATGAATTATCTAGTGACAGGTGGGAAACTTTAGCCCTTTATTCCCTTATGATTTTATTTGTGCGAGAGATTTGTTTGGGAAAAATAAATGTCTTCTTACAGAGGGATTCAAGGAAGCTGCGGAGAAGTTCCAACAGGAATCAGGAGTGGGTCCAACGGTAGAACTGAGCTCTTTGGACGAGAGGATTCGTATTCGAGATGCCATACAAAATGGTCGGATCCAAGAAGCGACGGATTTGGTGAACCAGCTGCATCCAGAATTGTTGGACAACGATAGATATCTCTACTTTCATCTGCAACAGTTGCATCTGATTGAACTGATACGCACCGGTAGAGTCGAGGAAGCATTGCAGTTTGCGCAGGACCAACTTAGCGAAGCTGGAGAGTCTGATGATAATATATTGTGCGAGCTAGAACGTACCTTGGCATTGTTGGCTTTTGACGAACCGCATAAGAGTCCTTTCAGTGATCTTTTACACCCAACGCACAGACAAAAAGTGAGTTGAATTTATTTTGCTAAATTAATTTTGTATGTTAATTCTTTATTTTTCTTTCTGCAGATTGCAAGTGAACTGAACGCTGCTATATTGAAGATGGAACACAGGGAATCAACTAGCCCTCGGCTCAGTAATTTGTTGAAGATGATACTGTGGGCTCAAGATGAATTGGATAAGAAAAAAGTGAAATATAATAAGATGATTGATTTAGCTACTGCTAAAATCACTCATGAGAAGTAATTTTGTGGTAGACAGAGACTGGGAAGATAACTTCTCAGTTTTATTTATAAATAAGATAAATATCTGAAATTGACTCTAAAATGTTTTGTGTAAATTGCTGTTTATACTTTGTAGAAAATTATATCTAAATTTTAATCTTGAAAATAATTTAGAGACTAGAACTATTTAACACATGAATTATAATGTAAGAATAGTATAATATTATTATAATTATAATTGTTGTAAGAAATAAGAATTATTATTGTAATTTTTCCTCATTTATTTTTTGGAATTCAACATTAATATAATATAATATAGAAAAATTGCTAAAATATTTTCAAGTTTTTTAAATAGAATGAACGATATCTAATATATGCATGAGACATCCAAAAAAAGACATTTAATCTTATACATTACTTTTTCGACTTTTAGTCGTTTTGTATAATTAATTATTAGATATGTACATATGTAATATAATATAGATATTGTGTAGTAATATATTTAAAAAAAGTAATAGACATTACATTTTCATCATATCATAGAGAGAACATAATTTTCAAAAAATTTAATTAGAAATAATTTTATGCTAGAGTTAAAAATGTTCTTTTAGAGATTTTAGGTTTTAGAAGATTGAGATATCTTTTTTATAATTCTTTTTCTTTTGTATAACTATTTATCTGATAGTATTCAATAAGTATATTTTTATCAAATTAGCACAAAGATATTAAAAAATAAATCAACTACCAACCAAATACGTATTCCATTGCTCTAGAAACTAAACCGGTAGATCTTTGTGGAACATTTTCTGGTGTTTGTGCAGTTTGTGGACTAAAATGTTGATTATAACCCGCTGCCAAAGATCTTAACTTTCGTCGTTTCATAGTAGGTGATACATTAAACGGAGAGCGTTCGATTCTGCCCATCGAAAGTGACCTCATGACTCCGTTCAGCTTAGTACGACTCTCTGTGTCTGCGCAACCTAAAAGAACGCCCTCATCTGTGCACGGTATGACACCGATCATAATCGAACCGGAAACAATACTGCCATTGCACGTGAGAGCTCTCTGTGCTTCCTGCTCCGATGCACATTTCAAGTGTATCCAATTGCTTTGAGACTGCGGTGCCGGGTGTTTGTCCACTATACGAACTCTACTAGAAATATGGGACAGAACAGCGTTGATATCGCTTGGTAAAAAGCCAAAGACGGTTACCCACTGCAGCAAACTCTGCGATTCGCTCGCGTTTATATTTATTGGACTGTCTGGAAAGAGCAATGGACTGTTTATCGTGCTCGTCATGAGTCTGGATTGATTTACAGATGTAGGCGTGACAGGTGGAAGTGCAGTTGACACATATGGCGACGACACTTGTGGCACTTCCAAACTGTCAAACAGTCCACGCGTTGGTGGTCCTCCGGTATGATTCTTCGTGCTCATCTGTGGTGTACTAGCAGTTGTAGTGTTTCCAAACACAGCTTTTTGACGATTAGATCGATAGTCTGGAGTTCCATAGGAAGCTGCCGACATCATACTGGCATTGGTGATATTTAAATGGCGTGGATTATCTTGAGGGCTCATTACATTGATCTTTGTCGGCTAAAAATTTACAGATAAATGTTAGTAAATGCAGTATTATACACATTTTTAATTTCATATGAAAGATTGTATTCTAACAGTGTTTGTATCACCCAAGAGAAAACTTGGCAAGTACGCAGAAGAACTTCCTGGGGTGCCAGGACTTTGTATAGGACTACTCATCGGTGATCCCAGGGTCATAGGCTCCATCTAACAAAATGAGAATTTTCAAATAATGGAATTAGGTATTAATAATGTTAATTTTACTTTCTTGTCAATTAAAAAAAAAAAAAAAAAAATGTTAACGTATAATCATTAATTTAAATAAAACGGAGCATAATCACTTTCAAACTGTATATCTTTTAGGTTAAATTAACAAACATTTTAGATAATTGAATTAAAAAGGTCTCAATTATTCAGTTACTTACGTTAAAAATGTCTTCTAAGTAACTTTTTAAGCGCTACAGTGATTAATGTATACTAATGTCTTATTATCTAAATAAAATTAAAAAACACGTTTGTACTTTATCACGTGAGACGACTCTGGATTCGAAAGAGAAAGAAGGAAGACTTCTGCGTCCTGATTGGTCGAATTGCTAAATTTTGTAAGCGCGCCACAAAAATGGGCAGCCAATCAGACGCGCTCGAGAGCCTAAGAAACTACAAAAGAGTTGCGAACGCGCCTTTAAGAAGCCGGGTGCAAAAGTGTCACGTGACCATTCAAATATTTTCCTCTTATTTCGATAAATAATCATTTATCAACGATGTAAAAAAAAAGGCAAGATATGTAAAAAAATCTATTGATAAACCCGCTTTTTTAGAGCATATACAGACATTAAAATTTGCATTTTAGTAAGAGGAAAAAAAGATTTAGAGTCTGTGAAAGTCGACCTCGAGCGACGACTCGCGGCAGTCTTCAGTCGACGACGACACGGTTCGGACGTAGAGCGAAAAGTAACGCGAAAAATGAGAATATTTACGTCGAATCGGACAATCGATGGCTCCGAAAGGGAGAATCTTCGTCGTACTTCGTCAGGCAAGTATTAGATCGATCAGTCAAGCTCGAAAATCTATCGCGGCTCGAAATTCTTAACAAAATTCGGGACAAGAAAATGAAGTAAATGGTCGGGTCGTGATTTTTTCCGAATTTATTTCCACATTTTTCAACATCAAAACGAATAAAACAAAGTCGAAATCATCGTACAATATCGCAGAGTTCAATCTCGAATAGACATATATTCATGTGGTTTTATTTATTTTTTCTCCAGGTCTCGAAAATACGCGGCGCAGAATTCTCCGAAAGCGGCGGAAAACATTTCTCGAACTTGATCCTTGTGTTGATACCGTGCGACGCCGGCCGAGTCGAGCCGAGCCGAGCCGAGCCGAGTCGAGCCGAGTCGAGCCGAGCCGAGTCGAGCCGAGCCGAGCGCCGCCGAGGCCGCGCGAAGTTAACCGAGCGGCGCGACAGTTTCGCGGACGGATTCGAAGACTGCGCACGGCGCGCGAGTGGCTCGGAAAGTTTCGCGGAAAGTGACAGCATCTGTCTGAAATCAGAGTGAAATCGGTGACTCGGAACGACGAGACGTTCGTTCCCTTCCATCCGGGAGCTGTCAGATTCGAGTTTGACAATTCGTTGTGACGTCATGCTCCGAAAATTCGACGCGCAAAATCGAGTGATATTGTACGTACATGTATATAGTGATGGCGGCGCGCGCGATTCCGACGCCGCCCGAGGAAAGCCGAGCGATTCCAAGAAGTGACAGCTTGTTGCAACGCGCGCACGTGCGAAAAGTGCGGCTTGTTTTTTTTAAAGTTCGATAACCGGGCGACAAATTCGGAAAGTGTGGCGACAAAATCGGAATGAAATTGTGTGATCGAACGAGGGAATATTTGTGTCAGTCAGTGAATAGTGAAAAGCTGTCATGAAATGGATTAAATATCTTCTGGAAATCAGTGGATTAGGAGCAGGTATATTGCTACAAAAAGTGAGTCGTATTTTATTTATACATTTGTTTTGCTTGTATTTTCTGTTAATTGTGAGATTCTTTATTGTTTTCTCATTCTCTGCCAGATATTAAAATATGTTTATATACATTCAGATATTAAAATATGTTCATATACATTCATCTTATTTCAAGTTTAGAAATTTTTGGGAATTGCAAGCAAAACAAACATTGAAAAATTAATAAAATATAAGAGAGAGATAAGAATAAACTCTTTCTCTTTATAATAATATTAATTGAGCGCGCGATATATTTAAATATAATTAAATAAATGAAAATAAACTACGAGAGAAAATGAGGAGACCAAATATTTTTATAGTAATTATATAAGAAGCAGAATATATTTTTCTAAAATAATTACATCACAGGAGTTTGGAAAAGAGAGACAAAATGACATATTCGACAATGTTATAATAGTGAATAATTTTAATAACGATGAAAATTATGTACATATTTACACAGGCTTGTAAACACTTATTCTAGTAATTAGGACACGTATTAAGGGCCTTAACGCACTACCTCGTATGAAACGCGTTTTCCTTTTTCTATTCGATTTAAACACAGCATTTCGCGCGAATTGCGCAGCTTTAAATTTATTTAACACCTCGGCGCACTTTACGCATGAAATCGCAATGCAAAATACATACTTTGTCTGAGTCTATACGAAAAATATATCGAAAGGATATCTATCTTGAGCGTATCGAAATGCTTACGTTGATTCGGAAATAATAATATACAGGTACGCCGCTCTGTGCATTTGCGCTTCAACCCTGGAAAGAGCGAGGAACGTCCTAATTTATCACACTTATTGTTAAAGTTATAATTAGGGTGGCCAATCGTCTCGAATTTTTCGGGATGTCCCGATTTTCGATCCTCATTAGAAGCATCCTGAAAGAACTTTTTACGGGACACTATTTGTCCCGATTTTTCACATAATATTAAATAATAAAACAAAATAATAAATTATACTAAAATTTTTTTTATATGTACATGCACAGTAGGAAAATTTGTGTTTTCTTCATAAAAAACGGTTCCCGTTAAAATTTGTGTGTTAAAAATTTAACACATTCATGTGTTAATTTAACATATTGCTGTTATATATATATATATATATATATATATATATATATAACACAACACACACACACAGCAATATGTTAAATTTAAGTTCAATTATATATATATATATATATATATATATATATATATATATAATTGAACTTAAATATTAAATTATTAAAATCACTAAAATCAATGTGCATCTATTTTTAATTTTACACAATAAATATATTCTGATTTATTAGTGGCAAGATTTATCTGTTAAAATTTACAGAAAAATATGTTGATTGTTTGTTTTATAATATAAATGGGGATGATAAAATTTTAAATCAACATATTTTAAGTTATTTAATAGTAATTTAATAATAATAGTAATTGTTACATTAAAAGTATGTTAATTTTACACAAAGTTAATTTTAAATTATTTGTAGTTTTGCATTAATTTTGTGTTAAAATATTAACACATTATTTATGTCTCCATTTAACAAATCCATATTATGTTAAATCTAAAATTTTTATGGACCGTTTGGGATATGTGATATTTGTTAAATTTAATACATTTTTCAAAGTATAAGATTAATTTTAGAATTTTATTTGTTTGTATTTTGTATGAGAAAAAACTTTGTTTATTTTTTATTGCTTTTATTTTGGTTGCTAATTTTATTCATTAATTTTATTTTAAGAATTTATCAGTGTAGTTTCATACTAAACTAATGATTATATATATACATATATATATATTTTTTTTTAATAATATGCAATAAAACTGCAATATTACAATCATATTAAATTATGTTACAAAATTAAAATTATATGTACAATAAAAAGTCCTGATTTTCTAAAGTTTATATCTTGAACTTAGTCGATCAAGAGTTGGTCACTTTAGTTATAATAAGACTATAAAGTACACTATAAAATAATTTTTAATTATAAGAAAAATTTTTAATTATTGTAAAGTACGTTTTTTTCTTCTTTCTTCTTTTGTCGCTTTTATAAAAGTTGACGAGAAAGCAAATTTGTTAGAATGCTTCCGAGAGAATTTCAATATTTCTTTTTAATTTTTTTTATTTATTTATACGATGAAAGAATTACGAAACCTTATCGTTTTTTATCGATAGATTATTGGTAATCTCTTATTTTTGTTTCTCTGTTATTCAATCGACGCTCGTTTACGTAAGATTTTTCGTCGAAAAAAAAAATACTTAAACATACGGAAAGCCGGATGCGATAAGTTTGTTTTTCGTTTCGCTCGATTCGGAAACTTTTTATTATTCGGCTCCGCCGCTCTTTCCAGGTTAAATCACGCGGAATAAAAAATGTTGCGGCATCGAAAAATCGCGAGTCTTCTTTCAGATATGTGTGTCAATTTTTCTCTCCTCTCTCTCTCTCTTTTTCTCGAGCTACGGATCTCTCCTACTTTACGAGGAAAGTACACCATTTGTCGCGTTGAAACGCGGCATTCCGTCAAATATTTGCGTCGCATATTTTCCTCTCGTGAAAGAGCATATGGTAGAAAAAAGGGGGCGCAACGACGCTCATATTGAGAGCATGAGTCATTTTTTCCGTCGCATTTTTTTTTTTTTATGTCGAGTACTCTCGCGGATGCGTTCCATAGGCTTCGCCATTCGCGTAATCGCTATTTACGACTTTCAATCATAATGACATTTTTCTTGTTATCTATATATACATATATTTTCCACGTAAGGCAATAACATATAGCGTATCACTCGGAGTACTTGGTTTTTTTTATTTAAAACCTGATAAAAAATTTTTTATATATAATTATATATAAATAATATTGTATAATTGTACATATAACCGTAAAATTATATGTAAAATACATGTCCATTTTTATACATAATTATATGTATAAATTTATATATAAATTGTAAGAGTTTATACACTGAAAAAAAGTTAATTCTTATAAATATTTCTTTCAATACTGCTAAATAAGTCATTTATTTGAAACTAATAATATTTATCTGATATGAAAAATATTTATTTAATATAAGAAAATCCTTTTCAAAACAAATAAATATTTATTTGTTTCAAATAAATGATTCATTTGACAGTATTGAACTAAATATGTATTAATTCTTTTTTCAGTGTACATAATCATGTCAAATTATATATGAGAAACATATATTTATATATATGAAGGAATATTATATATATATATATATATATATATATATATAAATTTATATAAATTTATATAAATTTATATAATTATATATAAAAAGCACTATTATCTAATTATGTATGGCCATATTTCATATATAATTTTGAGATTTTATGTACAATTTTATATATTTCTATATAAAAAATCTTATATTGTTATATATAAAGAATGTTTTACTGAAAAATGCGATAACGAATTGAAATATATCTGGGGTAATTGATGATTTTCCGGTATTGTGCTACTTTTCTATACTTTCATACATTTCAGTACTTGTATCGATATATTTTGTATTTTCTCCGCCATTCTTACGCGAGCTTACGCAGACGAGCTTGCGATAAAATCATCTCGAATCGATTGCATACAGCGACGGGGTAAAATGACCTTAATAGTGCTCGCTAGGTAGCCGTAATGTGCTAGGCGGCGAAAACTCTATCCCCGAGTCATTATCTAATAAAGTTCACGAGTATGTCGTGGAGCGAATCCTCTATCGTGTTGGATAAAATTTAAATAATAATAATACATTTTAAAATAAAATAATTTTAAATAATAATACCCTATTTTTTGAAGAAAACACTTTTCCATAAAATTGCGATCAATTTTCCCCAAAAGAAAAAATCTATTTGTACACACTTTGTTTCTATTATAATGTAAAAAGTAGGTTTCTTTTATGGCTTCGCAGTTGAGAAATTTGTGTTAAATTTAATAGATGTCTCAGAGAAATTTTTATGTTAATTTAATATAATACGCAGATTTGTTAATAAATGGTGACACGAATATTGTGTTAATATTTTAACACAAAAAATGCAAAGTTTTTTTCAAGTAATGTGAAATAAATTTTGTGCAAAATTAACAGTTTTAATGTAAAAATTATCTTAAATATTAATTTTACATTCTTATATTATTATAGAATAAAATCAACATTTTATTCTGCAAAATTTTAATAGACTGTCACTACACGGAGAGAATTTATCCTGAAAAATGTGTGAAAATATGATATTGGAGGAATTTTATAAGAGTCTTTCTGATTAATGTTTACCACGATAAAAAATATTAATATATACATAGTAAATTTTACTATGTACATAGTAAAATTAATTGAATATATTTTATATCTTATTATGGTAGATAATAATATTTTTTATTGTGGTAAATATATTAATCAGAAAATTCTCTCGGTGTAACAATACATATTTATTATGCAAAACCAAAAATAGATGCACATTCTATTATTTTTCCACTGTTTTTCAATTGTTTTAATAATCTAACATTTATAAGTTCAATTAACACAACTGCAATATATTAAATTAACAGGTCAATGTATTAAATAATCCTAACAGAAAAATTGTAACGGAGACCTATTTTTTTTTAAACAAGAAGACAAATTTGTCAACTGTGTTAAATAAAAATTCTCCGTTTCCTCTCCAAATTCGAATTTGACGAATTCCCAAATTTCGCAGACATGTTCGATGAATGTCGCGCATTATTAATTGACGTCTGGTGTAATTCCCTCGTGTTGGCCTCGTCGGGACGAGAAAAATAGCGATTCAGGGGACGCTCACTGATGTCCGATGTCCGGGATTACGCATTATTGTTAATTACGACGACACGTTACGGACAGGCCTAAGTGGAGGTCCGTGTTTCCTCGTCCTAGGTTCGTGCGCGCGCGTCCACCGGGATATTTCAATATCGATCGAAAATACGATAGTAATTCCGTACGCGTGACATATATCCGATATGAGATTAACTATGCCTTACAATTAGTCAGAAGGGGGACGACAGCGACCCGATTAAGCGTTTCACGTGCTGGGTTCATCGAATGGGACTCAACTCAATCGAACGCGAACGACTGACTCTGGGTCGTTTTGCGACAGAAAAGGTTCTCGTTTGTTCAAAAAAAGAGACGATTGTTGTGCAAGGTCGCACACGGTGATGCGTAATAATAGCGCTCGATAAAGATTGCTATACAGGGTGTCCCAAAAATTCCGGATACTCTGTTAATATATAGGGAAATTCCTCGGGTTATTTGGAGACAATTTTTCCTCGGCAAAAATGTCGAGGCACCAATCATTTTCGAGTTATAAGCGGTTGAAAATTAGGATTTTCGCAAACTACCCATAAAAAATTTAATTAATTCTTATATAAGTATTTAGTTCAATACGTTCAAATAAATTATTTATTTGAATCTAATAATATTTATTTGATATGAATAAATATATTTATTTGTTTCAAATAAATGATTTATTTGAACGTATTGAACTAAATATTTGTTAACTTGATTAAACCTTTCAACTAAATTACTATTTTGTTAATTGAACATATATTAGTAAGTATTTAAGTCAAATATATGTTTTGCTAGATTTAATATGTTACATTTAATTTAAATATTTTTATATGTTCGATTAACGAAATAATATTTAATAATAAGAATATTTTTAAGTCGGCTCTCCAATTTTTAATCATCGTATTTATCTCGACTAAAGAGCCAAACGCGATGTTATTGAAATAATATTTAGTTGAAAAATTTAGTCAAGTTAACAAATTTTTTTTCAGTGCTCCATGTTCAAAATTGATGCATAAAATATCATTAAGGAATCTTGAAGACATCTTTAAGAAATCTTATATGATATGAAATCCCAAAGACATCTTAAAAACATCTCAAAGATGTTTTATGTATCAATTTTGGACACGGTGCTGTCTGAGTAAACCTTGTGGAAAAAAATATTAACAAAATCACATTTCTCAGGAAGAATTCACTTTAGTAGAATTTTAATTTGAGGCTTAGTTAACAAAGATATATACAATACATGATGGCAAAAATTGAGAACATGCAAAAAATGATGACCTCCTTAAAAAAATTTTTTTTTTTAAATTCTGGCTGTTCTATTAACAGTTCTAGGCAGCATCACAAGAGACCTTCTAAAGAAAATTCTAATGACAAAATTAAATATTTGTAATACTTTTATTGTTATCGCTGATTTAAACATTTCATTTTGTAAAGTTAGCACACCCTCAAAATTCAAAATTGATTTTTTTAGCTTAATTCGCGCCGGAACTATTTTTAAAATTGATAAGGAACTCCAGAACTCTTCAGGGTGCATTCAGAACTTAAAGAAGAAATTAGTCTTTTTAAAAATGGGGTGCCAAACTTCACATTTTTGCTGAGCAAAAATCGTCTCCGGATAATCTTAGGACTCTCCCTATTAACAGAGTGTCCGATAATTTTGGGACATTCTGTATATTCCTTTAACGAATGTTTTTCTCCTCTTTACACATTTCTTTTTTAAAGCTATTATATATATTTTAGGATGTACCATATTGTCTAGAATATTACATTACATTTATAGTACTCGTTAGCTACTTTCTTAGCGACATTCGACCTATCTTTACCGATCGGGAGAGTTATATCGGAAATTATAAAGCCAAGAGGGAAATTATAACTCGCAGGGTAACACGGTTAACTAAATATATACTCGGAGGGACGATAAAAACGGAAACGAGGAAAATTTTAAGAAAGTGTCTCTCATCAAACGCTATTATCGCGCGCTGCAAAAGATAGACGAAAATCAAGAAAAATATAGAACTGTGTTTTTACGATTAATTTTTTTTCTTGCAAAGTTAAATATTTAATCCTCGAAATCAAGCATCGAAGATTGGATATTCATAATTTTACAAAATAAATTTCCATAAATTCCTTTTCAATTCATCCATTTTTCGCAATCACTCGAACGATTTATCCACCGTATGTGAATATATATATATATATATATATATATATATATATATATTTGTATACAAGGTATCCCATTTTAAACAACGCATCTCGATAATTCTTCAACGAAGCATTTTCAGCAAAATAAATGTTTCAGACAAATGTATGGTTTCGAGGGAGACATAAGATGGTGCCATTAATTTGACCTTGAAAAGTCATTTGAAGGTCACGTGAAGGTCAACTTCAGTTTCTTAAAAAATTACATTACAAATAACATACATCATTTTTAAAGCAACTGTGTTTTCTTTGCAACTATATGGTTCCATTTAAGAAATTGAAGTTGACCTTCACGTGACCTTCAAATGACTTTTCAAGGTCAAATCAATTTGGCACCATCTTATGTCCCCCTCGTAACCATACAACTTTTGTCTGACACATTTTTGCTGAAGAATTATCGGTGTTTTTTTAAAATGGGACACCTGTATATAAAAAAAAAAAAAAAAAATCTGTTTCGCGACTATCATTAACTCTGCTTTGTACGAAGAAATCGCTGAGGGGGGGGGGGGGGAGGGCAAAATGGCGATCGTAGAATGGGGAGGAATGAATGTACCCAGATGAAAGAAGATCGTCATTATCCGGTTATCGCGGAAACGCGACTGCCAAGGTGAGAATGAAAATGATATGTCGTGAAAATAGAAAATCCTTTGTAAAAATCGTAGTAAGAATAACATCGACGTATCTCTGGAAAGCGATATAAAGGAGATGACGACTCCGACATCGTCCTTCACGATGATTCCTCGCGAGAGAGAACCTTGGACGATCTAAACAAACGCGAAGGAGGAGGAAAGAGATATCTCTCTTCTTTTTCCTCCTGCATTGAAAAACAAATTTGTTAACTTGACTAAATCTTTCAAAAAATTACTCTTTCTAATTAAACATATATTAGTATATTTAAGTCAAATATATGTCTTATTGCATTTAATGTTATATTTAATTCAAATCTTTTTACAGTTAACTAATTTTTTTCAGTGCATCCACTACAATAAGATATAAAATACGTTCGATTAATTTTGTCATGTAAAATTTACTGAGTACAATATTAATATATTTTTTATTATGCAATTATTAGTCAGGAAAACTCTTACAAAATTTAATTTAAATATATTCAATTAACAGAATGATATTTATTTGAAAGGTTCAGTCAAGGTAACAAATTTGTTTTTCAGTGTGCGTGTACGAGAATACATTTAGAGCCTAGAGCGCACGTAGTGTGTAAGATTTCACCGACTTACGCGTAAACTGGACGTACACTTACAATTATATATGCATTATTGGTATTGCGTTTATTTTTATTTTTTTATTTTTATTTTTTATTTTTTTTACGATTACGCGAATTAGGAATTAGTATAGTAAGGGTGAAACCGATCTCTCTCCTAACGTTTACATGATTAGGAAGCAACGTGAGGGTGGATTGGGGAAGAAAGGAAAACGATTCTTCGTTAATTATCACGCGATGGCGATCGATGTGAGGAGGACGAGGCCGACGACGAAGATCGTCCACTCGACTGCGATGCTCGCGGTTCCTGAAACATTAAAAAGCGAAATGTATTCGTTATTAACCTCTCTCTTTCCCGCCGTTATTCGGCCCTCGTAAAATCGCTTTTGTTCGCGAGAGAGTGAAAAAATATCCTGGCTCGGTTACGTCGCATTGACGTATATAATAATTTCGTTTTTTTCCGGCAGCGAGAAAAATTGGATCGCGTTAATCAATCCCGCGAAATGTTAAAAATTGAAGATACTGAGTGGCCCGAAATTTGCGAATCATCTTATTTCCTCAGAAATGTCGAGAGAAAAGATATTAATAATGTGCGTAGTAAATTTTATTATGTTAAGTAAAATCAAAAAATTGGATCGCGTTAATCGATTCCTCGAAATATTAAAAATTGAAGATACTGGGTGTCTCGAAATTTTACTTTGTTAGTAAAATTAAAAAAATTGGATTGTGTTAATCAATCCCTCGAAATGTTAAAAATTGAAGATGCTGGGTGGCCCGAAATTCGCGAATCATCTCACTTCCTCAGAAATGTCGAGAGAAAAGATATTAATAATGTGCGTAGTAAATTTTATTATGTTAAGTAAAATCAAAAAATTGGATCGCGTTAATCGATTCCTCGAAATATTAAAAATTGAAGATACTGGATGTCCCGAAATTCGCTTTTCCTCAGCAAAAATGTCGAGAGAAAAATATTAATGCAAATTTTACTTTGTTAGTAAAATTTAAAAAATTGGATTGTGTTAATCAATCCCTCGAAATGTTAAAAATTGAAGATACTGGGTGGTCCGAAATTCGCGAATCATCTCACTTTTCCTCAGCGAAAATGTCGTTAGAAAAAATATTAATAATGTAATAGTAAATTTTATTATGTTGAGTAAAATTAATTAAACATATTTTATGTCTCATTGTGTTAAATATTAATATTTTTATTGTGGTAAATATTTAATTAGAAGAACTCTTAAAAAATTCTTCCAATACCACAGTGTCTCACGATTACCATGATTTTCAGGGTAATAAATTCTAAAAGAAAATTCTTTCTGTGCATGTTCCCAATTTTTGCTATCATGTATGTTTGTAACTAAGCCTCAAATTAAAATTCTATTCAAGTAAACTCTACTTGAAATTAATTGAAGAATGTGGTTTTGTTAGTAATGTATGAAAAAAACTACCCTTATTTTCAATCTTTTCTAACTTGAAAATTATTGGTGCCTCGACATTTTTGCTGAGGAAAAATTATCTCCGAATGCTTCGAGGAATCTGCCGTTAACAGATGATTCGCGAATTTCGTGACACCCTGTATATACATAAATTTACGCAAAATGCTGTGTCGGAAAAAATGGGATCTCGCGAAAGCGGGATACAGCTGTCGGCGAAAATAACTCGGCCGAAATAGGATAGGGAGAGGATTGTAGCGAATTTGCGATGCGCATCCCTTAAACGCTTAATTCGGAGAACGCCGAACTATATCCCACGTACTCATTTCGTGAAGCCCGAGCCTCGTTCTTGCCGTAATTTAGTTCGGGATTTGAATACAGTGTGGCTGTAATTAATCAGTTTTTATTGCGGTACTCGGGCGATAGCACTATTGCGGATTAAAGCATCGTGCAATTAGTTTTCCGTTGTGATTAATGTCGAATGCCGTACGCGCTTATACGGGGCTTATTCGTTTTAATACTTAGGGCTTTATAATCCGCTGTATACTCCTCGTTCCTTGTTGTGAGATCTTCGACGCTTTCCGGACCTTCGGAAATTATTTTCGCGCTTATAATATGTATAGTCCAGTAAAATTAGATTTGAAAAGGGCAAAACTTCAAAGCTGAATTTTTGTGGAAATCTTTATTTCGATGTTTTAATGAAATCCTGAAAAGTACAGGACGTTTTTTCTGAGGAGTAAAAGGGGGTAAATTTTAGTTTTTATTATTATCTCGAAACCTATCAATTTTTCGAGAAAAATAGTTATTATTAAAAAAAAATTGTAGCTCGTAAAATTCCCTGCAAAAAAAGTCATTATACTTTTTTCGTACAACTAATTGTTTTTGAGTAAAACGTGCGGTAAAGTTGCAATATTTCTAATATAATTTTTCTTTCAGACTTAATTTGCTTTATATCTTTGAAACGATTAATTTGACGAAAAAAAGTATAAGAACCTTTTTGTAGGGAATTTTATGAGCTACAATTTTGATAATAACTATTTTTCTCGAAAAATAGATAGTTTTCGAGATAAGAGCAAAAAACTAAAATTTATCCCCCATAAAAAACCGCCTTGGCTGAAATTAAGGGTACTTTTCAGGATTTCATTGGAATATATCGAAATAAAGTTCTCCACAAAAATTTAGCTTGATTATAATTTTTTTGAAGTCAAAGTCTTATTTTACTGAACTAATATATCGAGCGAAATTGGCGTGTTTTAGCAAATATAAATATTCGCTCGAATGGTTATTAATAAAATATAAATATTCCCTCGAATTTTGCCACCGCACTGAGCGAAATGGGTGTGTAAAAAATATGCTGTGTGTATATTTACAATCGGTATTTAGATCGCAAAATATGTATTTTCGGTGAAAAGTCTACTTTAATACGATACGCAATTCAACAGGACTGTGAAATTACCTCCGATTTGTTTCCGGTCGAGGTAAGCTCGTAGAAAAATCCGCGAGTTTCTCGCTTACGAAAAAAAAACAAAAAAAAACACCCGAAATAAACGCAAAATATATCGTAATATATTTTACAATCACAGTGCCGCCCGATTGCCACACAATTCTTTAAATCAAATCCGTTAGCGGAATAATAATTCAACGCGAGCACCAAGTATTATAAAATTGGGATTTATAGCTCCGCGCAAAGAGCTTGACCTAAGTAAATTTTTCATTTTTCCGCAACCCCAGTGCTTCGCAATCGATGATACATCGCGGTTCGCATTTTCCCACGATTCATGAGTATTACAAAAATTCACGAACGCGTGAAAAGTGTCGAGAAAAAATTGTGAAAATATATATAAAAGTCGTGGCGTGACAATTGTTTCTCCAATTGAAACGTACGTTTCATCTTGTCAACTTGAGGTTACACAGAGAGAATTTTCTCTTAGAATTTATTTTGAAAGTCGTGGTAAACGTGGAGACAATATGATATTGGCAGGATTTTAGAATTTAGAGTTTCTCTGATTATATATAATATTTTTATCACGATAAAAAATATTAATATCTCTCACAAGATATAAAATAGGTTCGATTAATTTTATTATGTGCATAGTAATATATTTTGTTGCGGTAGATATTAATATTTGTTATTGTGATAAATATATATTAATAGATTTTATCGTAGTTAAATATTAATCAGAGAAATTCTTACAAAATTCTTCCAATATATGTACATAATAAAATTATTAATGTACATAGTAAAATCAATCGAACATATTTTATATCCTATATTGTGGTAGATATTAATATTTATTATTGTGGTAAATATTAATAAGAGAAACTCTTATTCAAATCCTTCCAACACCATATTGTCCCACGATTCCCGGGAAAAAATTTTTTATATATAATTATATATAAATAATTGTATAATTATACATATAATTGTGAAATTATATGTGAAATATTTATATATAAATTATAAGGGTTATTCATATATATAATCATTTCAAATTATATATGAAACATATATTTAGGTATATGAAGAATTACTTATATATAAATTTATATAATTATATATAAAAAGCACTTTTATCTAATTATGTATGGACATATTTCATATATAATTTTGCGATTCTATGTATAATTTTATATATTTCTATATAATTTTATATTGTTATATATAAAAAAGTTTTTCTCGGGTTACTATGATTTTTAGGCTAAATTCTAATAGTCCAGTAAAATTAGATTTTGACTTAAAAAAAAATTATAATCAAATTGAATATTTGTGGAAACCTTTATTTCGATGTTCTAATGAAATCTTGAAAAAAGTACTCTTAATTTCAGTCAAGGCGTTTTTTTATGGAGGGTAAATTTTAGTTTTTTGCTATTATCTAGAAAACTATCAATTTTTCGAGAAAAATAGTTATTATCAAAATTGTAGTTCATAAAATTCCCTACAAAAAAGCTTATACTTTTTTTCGTGGAATTAATTGTTTCGAAGATATAGAGTGAATTAAGTCTGAAAGAAAATTATTAGAAATATTGCAACATTACCGCACGTTTTACTCAAAAACGATTAGTTGTACGAAAAAAAGTATAATGATCTTTTTTGTAGAGAATGTTATGTGCTACAATTTTGATAATAACTATTTTTCTCGAAAAATTGATAGTTTTCGAGACAATAACAAGAAACTAAAATTTACCCCTCATAAAAAACGTCCTGGATGAAATTAAGGGTACTTTTCAGGATTTTATTAGAACATTGAAATAAAGGTCTCCACAAAAATTCAGCTTGATTATAATTATTTTGAAGTTTTGCTCTTTTCAAGTCTAATTTTACTGGACTATAAGAGAAGATTTTGTATAGAGACGTACACGATTACAGTGATGGTCCTCGCGAGTTTCTGTCCCTTAATTTCTCGAAACTCGCATTTCATCAAGTTTCAGACGAGATAAAACTCAGGACCGGTGAGTTAATCGATATCTCGGGAGGTAACGTTGCGCAATTGCGGCGCAGGTGTGGGAAAGTATAAGTGTGGGAAGAGCGAGAGAGAGAGAAGTCTTACCGTCCGTCAGATCCTCGCGAATGTGGCTCTGCGCCCTGGTCTCGCGGCTTTCCATTATAGACGTTTTCAGAACGCTCTCGTCGCCCACCACGCTCTCCTCGTTGCTCTGCTTGTACACCGTGGCTATTGTGGCCAAGCACTTTAGCTTCATGTCGCCCTGCCTGAAGTGCTTGTTCTCGACGCGAAATTCCAGACCGAGTGTCGCGACGTCCAGGCCATTGTCGTCGACGACGATTTCGGGCCCTCTCAGATACTCGGGGTCCGCCTGAAAGCGCGAAAAATGCTTATTTTTTTATTTATTTAATTTTTTTTTAAATAAAACCGGAATACAATCCGGTCGGATGGGAGAAGCGTGAACAATTAGGTGGATTTTTATTTCGGATTTTTAGATTCGCGACCCGAATTACGCAGCATCGACAACGTCAATTACAGGTGAGATGAAAAACATAGATACGCGCGATATTCTATAGAACGCAATTTGAAAACAATTAAGAACAGGAGTGATTGCTCCCTTTTGATCCCGGATGCAAATTTTTTTTCACGAAACCAATTACGCGAAATTGCATTAAGCACCGAAGCAAGATTCTAATTATTGCACGATAACGATAATAATATTCATCAGCAACGCGCGCACGCGCTGTAAAGTTATTTTAAAGTTAATCTTTAATTCGGTTATAAAGCTTCGCGTAGGGTGGAAAATTTCGCTGAAATATAACGGTAACGAATTTTCTGAAAAAAGAGAGAGAGAGACGCGCAAGTTCTGTAAACATTAACGACATATAAATGGGATCGGATAAATGGAAAATATACATAAACGTCGAGGATTCCAAATCGATATTCAATGTTGACACGACAGACTGTCGACGTTTCACCTTTAATTGGGAATTGGTGACCGGTGTTTTATCAAAATAAATTTTAAATTAGAACATTATCGGGAGTGGAGAGAGTATTTTTCGAGATTAACGCACAGCACACACACACACACACACACGCATGCATAAATAAACGCAAATGGACACGCACATATGCGCTTTTGTAATGAAAACAAAGTGGAATGAAGCTTTGATTTATTTAGCAAATTGCGTACACCGCTGTGTGTTTTTTCTCTTTTTCTCCGTAACAGAGAAATGCAACATTTGGTCGGTGAGAAAAGTCTAGCGAGGCACGAAACAAAGGTTGCAATTATTTCGCCGACGGTTAAAGTGTCTCACTTACCGGCTCGTCGTTGATGAACCAAGACAATAGCGCGCCTGGTTTAGAAGGCGCCGACGTGCAGTCCATACGAACGACATCGTCCACCTGATACTTGGGACGACCGCCGGTTATCTGCGGTCCTTCGTTAGGTAGAACTGAAACGTTGCCATGACCCTTTCTAGTGCTATTGTCGTACCCTCGGATTAGATCCCCCCTTATCTTACCCGCGTGCATTTACTGTGCACGTATTCATTTATCTAGTCTCATTCTCCTCTCTCGCAAATTTCAGCCAAATCATTATCTCGCGAGCTAATACACCGCCTCGTTTTGAGGATAACAAGATTTCTTTAATGTATAATTTGGATATTTATATATACAGGGTGTCCGGTAACTAACGAATCGATGATTAAGGGCGGATTCTCTGGCCAATTTGGAGACGATTTTTCCTTAGCAAAAATGTTGAGAAGTCAATAATTTTCGAGTTATAAGCGATTGAAAAAAATGGGTTTTTTGAAAACTAAACGTTTTGGAGTTAAAAGTCTAACATAATTACATTCCTCAGTTAATTTCAGGTAGAGTTTACTATAATAAAATTTTAATTTGAGGCTTAGTTATAAAGATACATAATGACAAATATTGAAAAGTTGTAAAAAATGATGACCTTTTTCGACATTTTCGCTGAGGAAAAATCGTTCCCAAATTGACCAAAGAATCCATTTGTGATCGTTGGTCCGTTAGTTACCGGACACCCTGTATGTATACAGGTTGCTTCAGCAGGGTCTAGCGATCAGGGAAATTTAGGAAACCGGGTATTGTAAGGGAATTTTATAAATCTGCACGGAGAGAATTTTCTCTTCAAATTTAGCCTGAAAATTATGGTAATCGTGCGACAATGTAGTATTGGAGGAATCTTATAAGAGTTTCTCTGATTAATATTTACTACACAAAAAAATATTAATATGTACATAGTAAATTTACTAAGAATTTATTATGTACATAGTAAAATTTACTATGTACATAATACATTTTACTATGTAAATAGTAAATTCTTAGTAAATTTTACTATGTAAAAATATTAATATATACATAGTAAAATTTACTATGTAGGTACATAGTAAAATCTTATAAGAGTTTCTCTGATTAATATTTACCACAAAAAAATATTAATATGTACATAATAAAATTTACTAAAATTTATTATGTACATATTAATATTTTTATTGTGGTAAATATTAATCAAAGAAACTCTTATAAGATTCTTCCAATGCAAATTTTGTTACACGATTACCATGATTTTCAGGGTAAATTCTAAGAGAAAATTCTCTCCGTGTGGGATTGTCAGGGAAAAGTCAGAAAATTTTATTATTTATCTGGATTTTTTCACATTATTCTACATTTGACACAATAATTTGAAATTTTTTATTAAATAAATATTAACTTTTCCTTTGACTCCCAGCACGCTAATTTTCTGTGTTGTTAAAAATCGATTCATCTACAGTGTGTTCGTTCATTTATATTTTTATCGTCGTGTTATTCTATTTTAATGTGTTTAATAGAGATAAAACTAAAAAAATTGATATAATATAAATAAAAAAGGCGATTATTTAAATAGTTTATAGTGACATGTTTGTTTCGATTATCGTACAGATTGTATAATTTATTTAATGCAGATTGTGTGTATAATTTATTTAAATTTTTGTTGTTTTAACTTCCGAACCTTTTCATTGTTGACAAAAATATCTCAAGGATTTCATGATTTAATTGATTTATCATATAGATATATACAAATTATATATTTGGAAAAAATAATACTAAAAAGTCAGGGAAAAAATTGATTTCTGGTCTTGGAAAATCTGAACAAATCAGGGAATTTTTTTCATTGAGTTCGCTGGACACCCTGTAAGAGAAATGTCAGTATTCTGGGGTTTATGTGAATGTAGCACTCAACTTTTTAAAAATTAATTTTTTAATATAGAAAATAATAGCAGTTTGTTTTTGTAGTTATTTGTAGTAAGAATAATTTTGTTTCTTGTTTATCAGTTAAAAAATATTTTTTTTTAATTAATCGCACTCGAGATTAAGATATCAAAAATTCGCTTGCGCATTCTTTTAGAATTGTTTCTAGCTTTTTGTAGTGATTTTATTTTTTAAAATGACTACAAACGAAATACTATAATTTTCCGTATTAAGAAATTAATTTCTCAAAAGTCATGTCAGATTCACATAACTGAATGCGCGATATTTTCAAGTTCGAGTACGTCTTTAAACGAAGATAGATCGATATCGATCTTAAAGCAAAAATATTTTAAAGTGACTAGCACCTTACTTTAATTTTTTAAATTCGCGTGCGCAGCATTTTTTAAAAATATGTAAATCAAAGACTCGGTTTAGTGGTTTTCAATGATTTTCGTTTCGTTTATAGTTGCACGGTTTAGCAATTGCAATTGTTTAAAAAAATGGTCAATAGTTAAATTTGTCAGTTTTAAAGATTTTTTTCAAATCTGCTTTTTCCAGACGAATTAGACTCGTTTACAGTTGTTTGTAGCATTTGCAATCGAAATTTATATTGATCGAAAAAGCAGATTTGAAAAATCTTTAAAATTGACAAAATCACTTTTGACAATTTGTTTAAACCACTGCCATTTCTAAATTGTACAATTACAAACGAAATAGAAATCACTACAAACAAAAAACTACAAACGATTTTAAAAAAGTTTGCGCAAGTGGATTTCAGATATCTTAAAGTCGTGCTAGTCATTTTTAGTTTTTTTTTGCTCTTTAATTGACTACAAACGATATTACTGTTAATGCAAACAACTAAATACAAAAGACTATCATTTTCTGTGTTAAATAATTAATTTTTTGAAAGCCAGATTCACATAGCTGAATGCGTAAATAGATCGTTATCGATGTTAAAAGTTTACATTCAACCATAATAGTCAACAAGAAACGACAAAATTTAACAAAATCATTTCATAGTATTTGATTCTGCTAAGTTAATAAATGTATTCATTTTTAAACTTGAACACAATGTACGTATTTTTATTTACCGTTCAGAGAAAAACACGTATTTATATAAACTTTCCTGCTGCCGTTGTTCTGTTTTACCGACTTTAAGTTAGGTTAGGTTTCTTATGTAATATACATACATAATTAATTCAAGTACGAATCTTTTGATACAAGCTTTTAATCTCATTTTTATTATTTTTGTATTATTCTTTCATGTCATCTCTATTAGGAGCGCCATATTTTGTGCACAAATAAACTGCAGAACTTTTGTATTAAATAAGTATTGTTATGAACTGATGCAAGAGGCCGATAAAAAAACTAATTTTTTAACTTTCATTGTTTTTTTATACGAAATTACAGCGCTCCCCGTTCATTATTATTAGTACTTTAATCGTGGAGAAGGATTTTTCAATCTGTATAGCGAATAAAAAGAAAAGCCCTTGAATTAAAAGTCGATAAAACAGACATGATCAGGATCTCCTTAAAACAATGCGTATATATAAGCATGTCCTAGAATACTGATTATTCCTCCTGAAACACCCTTTATATTTCTCCACCTTTATCGGAGAATATCGATCCGAACATTATCTTTTAAATTTTATTGTCATTGAATTCTGCTTTCGCTCCACGTTCTTGTTATAATCCCGGCTTAATCGCGTATATATTCCCCCTTATTTTCCATGACAATACTTACCGACTACAGTCATGTCTCCGTGATCGGAGACCGTCTCAAAGGCGGGAGCCTCGCCCGACACCTCGCAGCGATACCTCCCCGAACTCCTCAGATTCACGTTGTTCAGGACGACCACGGTTTGGTTGGACTGTAACCTCTGAATGCAAATTCGCGATTACAAACTGCTGTGCCCGATCGAGCGTGAACGCGGAGCATGCGCGATGCGCGCCGGTGAATAAACTAGATTCTATCAGATTCGAACGAAAAACATCTCGCCGTGAAGGATATATGCATACGTACACACGAACTTTTTTTTACACTTCTAAGATTCAACAAAAAAATATAGGACATCGAAAAATTTGTTATTAGGGATGCTTTTTAACAAAGGATTGATACTTTCCGAGAAACAATTTTTTATATATAATTATATATAAATAATTGTATAATTATATACATATAATCGTAAAATTATATGTGAAATATGTCTATTTTTATACATAATTATATAAATTTATATATATATATATATATATATATATATATAAATTATATAGATTCATATATAATCATGTCAAATTATATATGATACATATATATTTATATATATGAAGAAATACTTATTATATATATATATATATATATTTATATAAAAAACACTTTTATCTAATTATATATGTACATATTTCATATATAATTTTGCGATTATATGTATAATTTTATATAATTTCTATATAATTTTATATTGTTATATATAAAAAATTTGTGACCGGGTTTTATTCGTTTAATATTCGATATACAAAATATTTAATAAATGTCATACTATTAGTCTGTCAAATTCGAATAGAAAATACTTTGCCTTGAAGGATATTGTATGTATACGTATACATAAACCTTTTTTTTACGCACCTCTAAGATTCAACCAAAAATAGGCATTGAAAAAATTTGCTATTAGAGATGCTTAAATTTAACAAAGGATCAATACTTTTATTTGTTCAATATTTGATATATGAAATATTTTATAAATGTCAGACTATTATTCTGTCAGATTCTATCAGATTCGAACGTAAAACATATCGCCGTGAAGGATATATTGTATACATGCAAACAAACCTTTTTTTACAGCTCTAAGATTAAACAAAAAAATAGGGCATTGGAAAAATTTGCTACTAAAGATGCTTTTTAACAAAGAATTGACAATGTTATTTAAATATTTAATATTCGATATACGAAATATTTAATATTCGATATACGAAATATTTAATATTTGATATACGAAATATTTAATAAATGTCAAACCATTATTCTATCAGATTCGAATGGAACGATGTATTTATGTACACATAAACCTTCTTTTTACATCTCTAAAATGAACAAAATAGACCATTGGAAAATTTTCTATTAGAGGTGCTTAAATTTAACAACTGATCGATACTTTTATTTAATATACAATATATGAAATATTTAATTAAATGTCAGATTATTACTGTCCCCGTAATAGAAATACTAGGTGTTCCGAAATTAGCGAATTATAAATATATCTGTTTATGAAAGATTCTTCAGATTATTTGGAGACGATTTTTCTTTAGCAAAAATGTAGAGGAATCAATAATTGCGATTGAAAATAAAGAGTTTTTCGCAAATTAAGCTTTGTGGAAATAAAATATTAATAAAATCACATTCTTCAATTAATTTTAAGTAGACGGAGATAATTTTCTCTTATAAATTTTATTTGTTTTATTTTATTTATTTATTTTATATATTATTATGGTGGATTATTAATATTTTTTATTTGTGGTAAATATTAATCAAAGAGACTCATAAAATTCTTTCAATACTATATTGTCCCACGATTACCATGATTTTCGGGATAAATTCTATATATAATCTGTAAAGAGAAAATGCTCTGTGTAGAGTTTACTTTAATAGAGTTTTAATTTAATGCTTATAAAAGATATTTGATGTTAAAATTTGGGTGAGAACACGTAAAAAATCCTTCGACATTTTCATCGAAGAAAAATCGTCTCCAAATCCTGATCCTAGGAATCTGCCATATATTCATTGCATTCGTGAATTTCAGGACATCCTGTATACAAAGTTGTCGAAGTACACAGTAGAAAAATTTGTGTTTTCTTGTTAAAAACGGTTGTCGTTAAAATTTTTGTGTCAAATATTTAACACATTTATGTGTTAATTTAACATATTGCTGTTGTGTTAATTGAACTTAAATGTTAAATTATTAAAACTGAAAAAAGATGTAAAAATAACATAATGTGCATCTATTTTCAATTTTACACGATAAATATGTTCTGTTTTATTAGTGGCAAGATTTATCCATTAAAATTTACAGAATAAAGTGCTGATTTTTAATTTTATAATATAAGTCCGGATGATAAAATCTAAAATTAACATATTTTTAATTAATTTTTACATTAAAACTATATTAATTTTACACAAAATTTATTTAAAATTATTTAAAGTTTCGTATTTATTTTGTGTTAAAATATTAACACATTATTTGTGTCTCCATTTAACATATCCATATATATTATGTTAAATTAACACAAAAAATTCTGTGTAAACCGTTTGGGACATCTGTGATATCTATTAAATCTAACACAAATTCAACTGTGCATGCCACAGAGAAAATTTTCTTTTAGAATTTATCCTGAAAATCATGATAATCGTGGTATTGGAAGAATTTTATAAGAGTTTCTCTGATTAATATTTACCACAATAAAAAATATTAATATGTACATAGTAAAATTAATCGACTATATTTTATATCTTATTGTGGTAGATATTAATCAGAAAAACTCTCATACATTTATTCTTATACTTTTGTTCTTCCAATACTATATTATCCTACGATTTTAGATATTAATATTTTCATTGTGTTAAATATTAATCAGATAAATTTTTATAAGATTCTTCCAATATTGTCCCACGATTACCATGATGTTCAGGGTAAATTCTAAGAGAAAACGTTCTCCGTGTGATTGTTCTCGCTCGAGAAGAGAAGAAAGAAAATCTGGACGTTCCAAGAAAGCATCCTTGCAACTCACGTTCACGTTCACACCTCGAAGCGGAAACGTTAGCGACCTGGGCTTGTCTTTGGGCGTGTAGCGATAAAATTCGTGGCCGTCCTTGTACCACTTCACCGCGTACAATTGCTCTTTGTCCAAGTTGAAGTTGCACTGCATGCGCACCGTCTCGTTTAGGATGACGTGCTCCGGTATCTGCAGAGACGTCATGCGTAGGGCGACGACGACGACGACGACGCCTGCAAAAGATTCGCGCAGTTGCGCTCTGTAGGCAGGATTGTATGTGGAGTCGCTGCGCAGCTAGAAAGTGGACCCTGCGGAGTCCCTAGTCTTGGTGACGTGTCCCCGTTGACCCACCCTCTACCTTCTACCTTTCCGTGCTCGCTGTCGCACAGTTGCAGCTCTCTGCATGGGAAACTTTGCGTATTCACTCGAGAGACTCGTATGAATACGCTCGGGGACAGACAGGTCACCGCGAGCTTTTCGCCATAATCGCGATGTACTCTCTCTCTCTCTTCGAGTTAGTAGTTTCAATCTTCGACTGTGTCCTCGCACGCGACACGACCGTCCGATCAAATTCGACGATAATATTCGTACGAGCGCATACTTGCGAATTTACCGCTACTGAGTCATACGTGATTCACTGCTACGAGTGCTTTTTGAATTATATGCGCACGTGTGACTCATCTCTCTCTCTCTCGTATTACGTTATTATGCAGATAATACATATATTATTATAGTATATCGTGTCATACGGAAATTTTAGGGGATGCAAAACCAGATGTCACATTATCAGATTAATTAGAAATCTATTTTTTTGACAACAAATTTTGCGTGGCATTTCGCTTCTTTTAGAGTTGAAACCTCTAGACACTGAAAAAAATTGTTAATTTGACTAAACCATGCAACTAAATAATATTTTGTTGATTGAATATACATATACTTAATATTATTTAAATTAAATATATAACATAAATTTAACAAAACGTGTATATATATATATATATATTTGACTTAAATACTAATATATGTTCAATTAACAAAATAATTATTTAGTTGAACAGTTTAGTCAGGTCAATAATTTTGTTTTCAGTCTATACATAATAAATTCATTCTGTCTGCTGTATATTCTCTCCCGCATTTCTCTTCAACTAAATAATATTTTGTTAATTGAACATACATATAATATTATTGAAATTAAATATGTAACATATTTAATCTAACAAAACATGTATATATACTTGACTTAAATACTAATATATGTTCAATTAACAAAATAGTAATTTAGTTGAACGGTTCAGTCAAGTTAACAATTTTTTTACAATATATACATGATAAATTCATTCTTTGTGCTCTATATTCTCTCTCGCGTTTCTAGATTTAAAATGCGACAAATGTAATTTATGCTTCTAAAGAAAAAGTACGAAGATATGCAGAAAGCACGGATCTAAGGATGAATTGATATGATGCGAACGGATGTTCCCCCGATTGCATGTCGAAGAGAAGCAGCCCGACTTTTGCGATATCGACTTTGCGGAATAATTGATAACCGAGAGCATACGGGGTTTCACGTGCTTCGTCTTTAAAACTGCAACAGCCTTTGAGACGTTGAAATTTCTTCGACAATGCAGTGCCTTTCGCTCGTATTTCTTCAGAGACGCGTTTCTTTCCGACGACGCTTTCACTTTAAGCATACACGAGTTGCACGAAAATACGTATATATGTACATGTATCACATGATTGCGCGTAATCTTTTAGTCATAAATAGCCGTGTGCGAAGCTAACATATCACTTAAGGATGTATAAAGGACGTACAATTGGAGATAAAAATATATTAACGCTTTTGACGCTGCAGATTTTTTAATAATAATAAAAACGAGCAAGTAAATCGTTTTGAAATTTTGCAGAAACATTTTTATATGTTTGAAGAATATTATATAACAAAATCAAATTTTTATCATTACTTTTTCATAATTTGAATAATTTATTATCTGTCTCTCAAATATTTACATAAAATTCTATGTCAAAATTGCAAAATTCATTAATTAACTTTTAAACGAACAAGTACAAAGATTTGAAATAATTTATCATGATTTAGAACGTTAATTAAGAATGATCAGTTAAAAATTCACGGTAATATCATTGATTTGTAAAATCTATCCAATGCATCTTTAATGGAAGATTATAAATGATTCAGAGTTCTAGCTTTATTTTTAATAGTCTAGAATTCTTGATAGACTTTAAACAAATAATTCAGGCGATTAAATAAAAAACGAAAGAAAATGTTTAAGGCCAAATTGATACGCCAACTTTACGTAACACATTACTTTGTACTTTGTACTACAGCACTTTCTTCATCAATCAAATTACATATTTATATTCTGCATGTTATAAATAATGTTATAAATAGTGCGAAATTAGTCTAATATAGATATGTATTTTATCTGTTACAGGTAACATTGCGATTCACGCGTCGTTCGAGAGTACCGGATAAAGTTCCGCGCGTCGGAAGTTCCGTATAAAGTTTCCGCGGGTCGGGAGTGCCGTGTAAAGTTCCGCGGATCGGGAGTGCCGTGTAAAGTTCCACGGATCGGGAGTACCGTGTAAAGTTCCGTGGATCGGGAGTGCCGTGTAAAGTTTCGCGCGTCGGGAGTGCCGTGTAAGTTCCGCGCGTCGGGAGTGCCGTGTAAAGTTCCATGGATCGGAAGTGCCGTGTAAAATTCCGTGCGTCGGAAGTGCCGTATAAAATTCCGCGGAACGGGAGTGTCGTGCGATCGTAATTATTCGCGAGTGTCGTGAGTGCTACCAAGAGAGGAGGAGGAGGCCCAGGGAGGCATCGGGCAAGAGCGAGACAACTGTGAGGTATGCAAAATAAAAATATTTCTTTCGAAACTGTGTATTGTTTATGAGATATTCGATCCAGCCTTTCAAAACACCCTGTATACACATATGTATATACATAATTTGAATATTTTGTTTTCAGATCCATGCGCTGCGTACTACTGCACGGATCGGTGAGTGAGAAATTGTTTATTTTGTAACATTTCCACAGTGATAATAAAAGTGCGTGAAGCGGCTAATTTCGTGGAAATTCATATTGGCTTTATTTTCAATAGTTGTAGAGTTTTTGATAACAAATAGTTTATTTTAATTAAACAAATAGTTCTAGCAATTAAACCAAAGAAAATTCCTAAGGACTAAATTGATATGCTAACTTTGCGCAGCATATCACTTTGTTCTACGACATTCTCTCCTTATCAGTAATTGTTTCAATTTAAAAGATTTATAATTCTACAAGAATTCTAAGAAGAGTTCTCTCTTTTAAAAATAAAAAAATATTAATTAAAACTAAATAAATATTAGCAGCAACAAAGTGATTCAATCATCTATGATTTTTTTTCTATGAAATGATTTGCTAGCTTCACGCATGTTAAATAACATGCGAGAGGAAAAGAAAGAGAGATATAGAGTGGCAATTTTTTAAATAAAAAAAATTCTCTATCCAACAGGCGATACAGGTATATTCCGCTTGCGGCCGATTTTTCGCGGATTTTAATTGAAAAGGAATTTAATTTGAAGCATACGATTGCCAAGATATATATATATGTATATGTATATAGCGTTACAAATTGAAAACTCGTAATATATTCTGGTTTCGGCGGATCAATTTTCGCGAAGAAAAAACAACCGACCGCGAGTTTACCGGCATTTTTGGGGGAGGAATGTTCCGTGTATATATGTACAAACAATGCACGCGCGGCATTACAACGAATAACAAATATTCGGTAATTGTGGTCAGGCGCGTAGCAGCAGTAATGAATCTCCACGTTTGTCAAAATTCTTTCCGCGGCACAAACGCGCGCGTGTCCTCTAATCATACCTTGCGCTTTTGTAAAACGATAATATGCTGGAAAGAGGTGGGAAGAAGAGAGAGAGTGACGCCTTCATAAACACACGACACGCCCGGCGTCGTTAATTAGTCTTTCCTTCGCGCCGATGCGAGCCGAAACGCGGTGATTAACGCTAATCGCGTCAGTGTTTGCCGTGTTTAAAATTCCGCCGGCGGTGTCTTAAATTAAGTCCGCTAATGAATGGACCGGTGCGAGACGAGATTGCCGTTTATATATCGCCAGATGCCCTTATCGCGGCTATTCTCGAGCCCGTTGCGTACGCACGCACGTATGCATTGTCATTGATTCGATAAGCATCAGGGTCACGCAACGTAAACGTATCGCTGCCTGGAAATTATCCGAACGCTGTTATTAGGGGTAATTAATTTTTTTTTCCTCTCACATATCGTACGACAGACCACTCGCGCTATAATATATATATATATAAAGCCTTCGTAATTCGCGAGCGAGCCAATTTATCGCGAAATAAAATCGATACAACGCCGCGCAAATAATCGCACAATTTATCCCCTTTTCTTCCCCATAATCTTCCTTCGTGAAATTCAGAATAAATTCTTTCCGGAGAGAGAATTAAATTTCTGTTAAAGGTACATCTCGCTGAAAGTTCGCTGAATGTGAGTTATCTCGAGGCACAAAGAGACCTTCTTCGTCATTTAAATCGCGAAAATTATTTGAAAAGTATCGCGTGACTCCCTCTCTCTTTCTCATTTTAAATTCCTTTATTCACGACCGCGAAAAGTCGTGCGCACGATATAAATCACTTGACATATATATATTCTCTCTCTCTCTCTATATATATATAAATATATATATATATATATATATATATGTTATATGCGCGACGTTTGTTTCGCGCTTTGAACGTGTGTTTACGGTCGAAGGTTGCGAGAAAATGCGAGGAAATATTAGGAAGAAATATCTGCGCGTCTGACCGCATCTCTCGCGGGATAGGAAAAAGGGGTGAAAAGGAGGATGTGTGTGAGCCGCAGAGTCGAATTTCCAGGCGCACCAGGTGTAAGTTTCCCTGTTGCAATCTTGTCTCGCACCTGATACGCCCTACGACTTTTTCCCTCCATTGTGCCCCGACTCTGGCGGAAAAGATTGCGAGTCTTATTTATCGGTTGTGACATTGCCAAGTTTGAACGGCAGGTAGCGTTCGCGGCTGAAGGAAAAGAGATTCAAGGGGTACAATAAGCATCCCTTTTCCTCCTCCCTTTTTCTTCCGTTTGTGTGCCTCCCTTTCCCTCTCTTCTTCTTCTTCTTCTTCTTCTTCTTCTACTTCTTCCTGTTATGCTTTGTATCTTGAGCGCGTAAAGCGCGACAAGATTAACGAGATAAAGGGATCTGAAAAGGCGTTTTATTTCTCGCCATTTCGTTTATATCGCGAGTGAAATGATGGTGTTAGGTGGCGGAATAGAATGCGGCCGTATTGTACTCCAGGTGCAGTACAAACTTTAGTAGCGCGAATTCTCGGAATGTTTAAAAGGTGCCGCGTGTATTAAACTTCAACAAATATATAATTTCTCGACGGCTTACCAATTTAACTAAATCTTCGTACATATATCTTTCAAATTTGCACTAACACGTCGGTTGAATCGCATTTCTTTGCATTAATTCGACTGCTTTTTTCCCCATCTTTGTTTCTTATAGTTCAGTAAAATTGAAAAGGGCAAAACTTCAACAAAATTATAATCAAACTGAATTTTTGTGGAGATTTTTATTTCGATGTTCTAATGAAATCCTGAAAAGTACCCTTAATTTCAGTCAGGGCGATTTTTTATGGGGAGTAAAAGGGAGTAAATTTTAGTTTTTTGTCATTATCTCGAAAACTACCAATTTTTCGAGGAAAATAGTTATTATCAAAATTCTAGCTCATAAAATTCTCTACAAAAAAGGTTATACTTTTTTTCGTACAATTAATCGTTTTTGAGCAAAACGTGCGGTAAAGTTGCAATAGTTAATCACATATAATACTATAGTAATGTATACATTTTCTTTCAAACTTAATTCGCTCGGTACCTTCGAAACGATTAATTTCACGAAAAAAAGTATAATGACCTTTTTTGTAGGGAATCTTATGAACTACAATTTTGATAATAACTATTTTTCTCGAAAAATTGATAGTTTTCGAAATAATGGCAAAAAACTAAAATTTACCCCCCCATAAAAGCGCACTGGCTGAAATTAAGAGTACTTTAGAATATTTATTAGAACATCGAAATAAAGGTCTCCACAAAAATTCAGCTTAATTATAATTTTTTTTTAAGTCAAAGTCTAATTTTACTGGACTATTACCAATTTAATCTCAAATACAATCACGAGAAAAAACAATTCCGCTCATTAATATATTATCGAGAGAAAACCGTTGTTTATTATTTTAATTATATATATTAAATGCGTTTCATTTTCATTTATTAAATTTCAACAAATATAATTCTTCATCAATTTAGTGAAATTTTCTTACATAAATTTGCATGAGCACATCGGTAGAATCGCATTCTTTTGCATTAATTCGGCTACTTTTTTCCCCATCTTTGTGTTTCACCAATTTAATTTCAAATACAATCGCAGGAAAAAGCAATTTTTCTCTCATTAATATATTATCAAGAGAAAACTGTTACCTATTATTTTTGTTATATTTGAAAGGCATTTTATTTATTTGAGAACAATGTGGAAAATGAAAAGTTGAATGGTATAAAAGGTTTTAATTTTTCGTAAGCGGTAAAAACCGCGAGATTCGTATATTATATATACGAATTTAATAATAACGACTATCAGATATCTCTCGTTTTGTAATTATTTGAAATTCTTTCGAGCAAAAGGGTATCCGTTTTATCAATATTTACGCATTTCGTATGCTGTTTGCAAAATTGTTTGCAAAAGCAAAATAGTCCTTCGCGAACACACGCGTCGGCGGACGTATATTTTGGAAATAATGCGGCGTAATAGGAAATGTTGGAAAAACAGTATTATCATAATTTAATTCGCTCATTAAACCTTCAACCTTTGACGACCTTTGATAACGATCCGCTGATTGAGGATCGCAGAGATCATAGTGTATCGCGAAATTTGTTTTTTCCCTCCACCTTCTCTCTTTGCCATCCCGCACACACATATTTATATATATATATACATACATATATATATATATATATATATATATATATATATATATATACACACAATATATACACGCATACACATAATTTCGAATCACAGAGATCGAGCAATTACCAGGCGTATGAATATTTAATCGGGCTTTTGGTGACCGATTGTGCTCAATGCAGTTCATCGTATAATCCGGGATGTCAAAATATATATGTCGCGTGCGCGATCGGCAGAGGGTTAAAATGTCCGCGCGCCCGCCTCGACGAACTGAATATTTATGGCCGGCACGCGTACGTGGGGCGGACATTGTTCTTCATTACATCCGCGCGCGTGAAATCCATGATGATGCTCGATCGCGGGATTAAACGCTGCCTGAAGAATTCCTTGCGATTTTTCTTTATTTCTTTTTTTTTTTTTTTCGACAGCCCGAGAAAACAGTTTTTATGTAATAATATTTCTATAGAAAATTATATACATAGAAATATTTCTATTATCAAATTATTATATATATTTCTGTATATATAATTTTATAAATTTATTGAAATTTTGACCTAATTGGCCAGTACAATTTAATTAAAAACACTACGTGTTGACTCTTAGGTACGGGTCCTTTTCAAGTGTAACTTTCAAGATGTTGATTCGACAGCAATAAAATTACTAATGTTAAACGTTAAAAACGTTTGACTTAAATTGATTTACTTGTCTCCGGTTTAACATTAGTAATTTTATTGCTGTCGAATCAACATCTTGAAAGTTACACTTGAAAAGGACCTAAGGGTCGAAACGTAGTGTTTCTAATTAAATTATACTGGTCAGTTAGGTCGAAATTTCAATAAATTTGTATGGTTGTACTCATCACTGGCGACTTCATTAATTTTATAAATTATTTAAATATTTCTACATCAAATTTTTATATACATTTCTGTATATATAATCTTATAAATTATTTAAATATTTCTATATATAAAATTATATAGAAATATGTAAAATTATAACCGCAAAATTATATATAAAATATGTCCATACATAATTAGATAAAAGTTGTTTTTATATATACTTATATAAATTTATTATATATATATAATAAATATTTCTTCATATATATAAATATATAATATGTTTCATATGTAATTTGACATGATTATATATGAACCCTTATAATTTATATATAAATTTATATAATTATGTATAAAAATGGACATATTTCACAAATATAATTTTACGATTATATGTATAATTATACAATTATTTATATATATTTATATATAAAAAATTTTTTTCCGAGAGTTTATTCGAGAATACGCTGAAAAAAATCCATGTACTTTTATATGAAAATTAATTGTTCAGAACTGGGAAATTTATACTTGCTTATTATTGTAATTTTTTTCCATTTGTTTTAAAGTGAAAATATATATTAATGTATAAATATATATAAAATATAGGTAAAATTATTATTTTTATGCAAAAATTATATGTAATTTTCAATTTACTATTTTTACTTTATCATTATTTAATTTTGAAAATATAGAAGATTTATATTTCATGTGAAATTACATATAATTTGTAATCTTCCATATAAGTAGCAATATTGCATAATTATGGTGGGTCGAAAAAACCTAGCATAATCATGTAATTTTACACAAAATTTTTTTCCAGTGTAGGGTAACCAACTCTTAATCGATCAATTTCGGGATATAAACCTTAAAAAACCGGAACTGTTTTATTGTATAATTTTAATTTTGGAACATAATGTTATATTTTAATATTGTATATTATTTTTTAATATAAATAATTATTTAGTTTGAAACTGAACTGATAAATTCTTAAAACAAAATTAATGAATAAATTAGCAACCGAACATAAAAACGATAAAAAAATTCAAAAGATTTTTCTTATGCACGGAGAGAGAGAGTTTACCCTAAAAATTATGGTAATCGTGAAACAATATAGCATTGAAAGAATTTTGTAAATAGAAGAATAAGAATTTCATAAATATTTATATATTTTTATTTTCTCTGATTAATATTTACCACAATAAAGAATATTAATATGTACATAGTAAAATTACTCGAACATATTTTATATTTCTATGGTAGATATTAATATTTATATTGTGCTGTAAATATTAATCAGAGAAACTCTTATAAAATTCTTCCAATACCATATCATTCCACGATTACCACCATAAAATCAAATTCTAGAGTTAATTTTATACTTATATATATATGAAACTTTAGTATGATTGTTTTATATTATGTAATGTTACGTGAAAAATTGGGACAAATCGCAAGTTTTTTGGACGTTTCTGAGAGTCGAAAATCGGAAAATTCGGGACGGTTCGCCACCCTATTCGAGAAGTTATTGGTAACAGCTCTTTACTCGATCAGATTTCTCTCTATCTCGCGCTCTTTTTTTTCCGCGATAAATCTTTGGGAAATCGTCGTATTCGTTATTCGCTGTCGTCCGCAAATTGATACGGATGCGAGTGGCGAATAAGTTAAAAGAATACGAAGGACTGTCAGCGAAAGGAGATTTATGGAATCGGCCATCTGGTCGTCGTGCATTTTTTTTCACGCCGTAGCGCACGTGTGAAGGAAAAAATAAAATCGTTACTCGACGGAGCGAGTAACGACTTCCCCGAGAAATGGCTCGAGTTAAAGCACCGATGTATCTACAAGTATGTAGGAAGAAATATTGTAGGGGAACTCTCGGGGTGTGTTCTCCGCGGGAACTTGCAGGTCCTTATTTCATAATAAGGACGAAGGTTACAGTAGATTTTTCATGGACCTGTCGTTGAGGTTCGCTTGCCTTTCGCGTAACTCGGTAATCTCAATATTTTAAACTTCGAGAGTAAGGTGAAGCATGAACTTAAAATCGACCAATAAAATCCTTATATTATGCAGGGTGTCCTAGAATTACCGATTTTCCTCAGTGAAAAGTGTCGAGTCCTAATTTTTGACATCTTGTATCTTTGCAGCTAAGTCTTAAATTAAAATTTTATTAAAATAAACTCGAAATTAATTGAAGAATGTACACAGAGAGAATATTCTTTTAGAATTCACCCTCTGAAATTGGAAGAAATGTATGAGTTTCTCTGATTAAGATTTATTAGAATAAAAAACATTAATATGTTCAGAGTAAAATTAATCGAACGTATTTCATATCTTGTTGTGGTACATATTAATACTTTTTATTGTGATAAATATTAATCAGAAAAGTTCTTACAAAATTCTTCCAATACCATATAGTCCCACGATTTTCAGGGTAAATTCTAGGAAAAAATTCTCTCTGTGTAGTTTTATTAATATTTTATTTCCACAAGAGAGAAAGAGAGATTTAGTTTGCGAAAAATTCTTTATTTTCAATCGCAATTATTGGTGCTTTGACATTTTTCTGAGGAAAAATCGTCTCCGAATGACCCCAAAAATCTGCCATTAAATAGTAGTCCAGTAAAATTAGACTTGAAACGGGCAAAAAAATTATAATCAAGCTGAATTTTTGTGGAGACTTTTATTTCGATATTCTAATAAAAAGTACTCTTAATTTCAGTCAGGGCGTTTTTTATGGGGGATAAATTTTAGTTTTTTGCCATTATCTCGAAAACTATCAATTTTTCGAGAAAAATAGTCAGTAACAAAATTGTAGTTCATAAAATTCTTTACAAAAAAGGTCTGTATACTTTTTTCGTGGAATTAATCGTTTCGATAATATAGAGCGAATTAAATCTGAAAGAAAATTATATTAGAAATATTGCAACTTTACCGCACGTTTTACTCAAAAACGATTAGTTGTACGAAAAAAAGTGTAATAACCTCTTTTGTAGAGAATTTTATGAATTACAATTTTGATAATAACTATTTTTCTCGTAAAATGGATAGTTTTCGAGATAATGGCAAAAAACTAAAATTTACCCGCTTTTACTCCCTAATTTGTTTGAAGTCGAAGTCTAATTTTACTGGACTATCGAGGATCCTCTACCTCTGAGGCACTTCGTACATATACACGTTCGAATTGAATTTTTTCCCTCTAAAGCATAAACGGCACCCTCTCTTCCGACTCACCCCCGACAGCTCCTCTCTTATTAAGCGCATAAACAGGGTATCTGATCGTGTTGTGTCGTCGCGTGTACGATCGTTTCGTGTCCGATCGTGTTTCACTTTCCCGTATGCCTTTACGCGATCTTGTCGAGATCATGTTCGGGTCGCATTCGAGAGTCACTTTGTTGGCATCGCTTGACACGCCGAGGGGTTGAGGGTGAAGGGGTGGAAAGATGGAAAGGGGTGGAAAGAGGATAAAAGAGAAAAATAAAAACCGCTCGCGAATGTCCGATCGGGCATAACCGATAAAGCGCTCCTTGCGAGATAAATTAGCCACCCGCGCCCGTATAAATATTCCTTTCAACCGCGGCGGAAATAAGCTGCTGCGATAAATTTTCAATACAGGAGAGAGCCCGCGATACTATTCCTCCTGCTCCTTGAACCCGATAATTGATCCTCGTCTCGTACGTTGGCTTGTTATTTTCCTCAAGCGAAGCCCGATAGAAGCGCGAGGGTGAAATATATCCTCCTCTCTCTCTCTGGCACAGTCGATTTTATACACCCCCGGTTAATATCCGCATCCCTGAATTTAAATCCCGCATTTCCAACGCGGAATGATGAAGCGAAAAACGAGGAGCTGCGCGCGATTACTATCGCTCGGCTTGGCGCGATATAACGTTTTTCCCGTATATAACGGACAGACGTGTATATATATATATATATATATATATATGCGTGACGCTATGTTAATTATCGCAAAAACTGGAGAAATATCGCGACACATCAAATTAATACGCTCGCAGATTTCGCCCGACCGGGGATGGACGGTTCTCTCCGACGCTCGGAATTTTTTGGGTTTTTTTTATCTTTTTTTTTTATTATTTAATGGGGATGATAAAGTAATTGTACACTATTGTTGATCCGCTATCAATAGCTTTCATTTAACTTTCGAATGCGTCACGTTGTTGATTGGCAACAAAGTGATTAAATGTATATATAAAAAAATAATCGGCAGAAAAAGAGGGAGAGAGAGAGAGAGAATAAAATACAGGATTCGTAACTACGGAGGTAAAATACAATAAAGTGAATAGATTGCTATTCATCTTTTGTGTTCCAAATAGCTGATTGTTTTGAATTGTTTACGTCACTTGTTGACTCGTACTGTTGTACGATTCCCCGTGTGTACATGTGCGGATTATTTTTTCTTTTTTTTTAATCAGAAATAAATACACATGTGTATCGTAAAGTCATTGACTTGTCTATCTAGGATACCTATATGTGTGTGTGTAAAAAATTCTATTTCTCTATTTGATATTTCATTGCTACAAACTGACTTTGGATTATACTCTTACGCCTGAATCACCATGGGGAACCGAAAGGATAAACAATTTCCGAAATTACTCTGTTCCTTCGGACGGGGAAGCGATTCCGAACCGGTAGCAATCGCGAGGTCGATTGAATTGTTAATCTCTCCGAGTTCTAAAATCGATTTCCCTCTATCGCAGACCTTAAGCATCCCACGCGATTCGTTTATTTTTCGCCGCGCGCTCTATTGAATCGGGGAACTAACGAATCTCTTTGAGACGACGTTTTCATACAACCTAACCGTTAACCTGCTCATCGGGCAAAATTTCGTTATTAATGCTAAAGGCTGAAAATCTCGCTTCTCTTCTACATCGTTATCGAGTGATTCTGACGCGTCGAAATGAAATAATGTATACGTCGAAAGCACTTTCTTTCTTAATTTGTTGTTATTTTATTTTTATTTTTTTTATATTAAATATATGTAAATAAATTCTAGTGTTTAATTTGAAAGGAGAACAAATGCTTAGTTTTTTTTACTGATTCCAAGGGGGCATACTTAAAATTTTTGTTTCTTTTTTTCTTAATTCTTTAAATTTAATTTTTTCATTTTTTATATTAAATATTTAAATAAGTTTCAATATTTATTCAAAAGGAGAACAAATGCTTTATTTTTTTACTGATTCCAAGGGGGACATAATTAACATTTTTTAATTCTTTCTTAATTTTTTGTGATTTTTTTATATTAAGAGGATGCTGCCGTTGTTCTGTTTTACCGACTTTAAGTTAGGTTAGGTTCGCTTTTTAATGAATATACAGATTGAAAAGTACGAATCTTTTGATACAAGCTTTTAATCTCTTTTTTATTACTTTTGTATTATTCTTTCATGTCATCTCTATTGGGAATGACATATTTTGTGCACAAATAAATTGTAAAACTTTGGTATTAAATAAGTATTCTTATGAGCTGATGCAAGAGGCCGATAAAAAACTGTAATTTTTTATCTTTTATTGTTTTTTTTATACGAAATTACAGCGTCCCCGTTTATTGTTATCAGTACTTTTGAAAGGAGAACAATTAATTTTGTTACTGATTCCAAGGGGGCATAATTAAAATATTTTTGTTTCTTATTTTTTATTCTTTCTTAATTTTTTAATTTTTTTACACTAAATATGCAAATAAATTCCAATATTTATTCTAAAGGAGAGCAAATACTTAATTTTTTTACTGATTCCAAAGGAGGGCACAATTAAAAGTTTTTGTTCTTAACAAATTTTTAAATTGTAATTTTTTATATTAAATATGTAAATAAATTCTAATATTTATTTTTTAAAGAGGAGTAAATGCTTAATTTTTTCACTCCTTCCAAGGGGACAAACGCCCCATTTTGCATGGTCGAAAGAGGTAAAAGAGACATTTTTCTTTGTTTGGCAGTTTTTTTTAGGAACGAAATCTACCCTCTGGATTCATTTCCTTTCCCAGACTCCTCTTTCACCTACCGCGATTTTATTTACGCGGTTTCTCTCTACGCGCCTAAAATACCGCGAAAGCGAGATGCGCAAGGGTCGTCGCCTGTCCTAAGACGCGAACAAATCTCCGGAGCTTCCTCTCGCATGTAAATGCAAAGGATGCGCGTACACCTACGTTAAGCCGCGCTGGTGCACGCGCGGGAAATAAATTGGATAAGAGCGGGCGACGATTGTCTCCCGACAAGAGCGAGCGAGAGAGCGAGGACACCCACAAGTATGCATGTATCTACATGTACGTGCGTTTTATCGCGATTTTCCCGTCCTGCCACCCCGGAGATATTACTCCATGGCAAATTTGCTCCACTCTAATGAAACATTTACCATTTACCGGCTTGTTGTATCTTTTTAACCCATCGAGCGCGATGTCAACGCACACGTGCTCGTGACGGACGCGGACACGGTCGATTTAATTAAACGCAATTGGGGATGTGTAGAGGGCAGGATGATACGACGACGACGACGACAGCAAGACAACGAGATATATATACATATATATATATATATATATAGATCTCAGCTGGCGAACGAGATATTTATTTATCCGTGTTTCTCTCGGTGCGCTGTGATCTATTCAAATGAAATCCAAAAACTCCTCTCGCGCGTGATTTAGCACTGTAAATCAGGCCGTAATACGAGAATTAATCCCCGCCGCGCTCTGCTGAACGTATCGCTCGGCGAGATTATAAATTTGTTCGCCAGGCGGAGGGAGGCGTTAATCCGTAACTACACCTCCGGAGACTTCCAGATTTGAGGAAATCCCGCTGTTGCGTGATTTCCTCGAAGCAGACGCGAGCGAGCGAGTTAGATTTATCGTGTTTATTTAAGGGAATCCTAAACGCCCCGCGTTCTACTCTCTATCGATAAAACATCATTTTTGCGCACTCGTTTCTTTTCGTTGATTCCGGGGAATAATTAAATGATTTTTCGCGCGATATTGAAGGGTGTCTAGGAAATTGCTAATCAGCTGTCATTTTTAATGCGTGCAGTTATTGAGCAAAATAGAAATTGTGTTGAAAACAGGAAAGTCTGCAGTTCTTAATGAATATAAATAACATCTTTGTATATCAGTTTATTTGGTTGAAAAAAAATAATGAAAAAGTGCTAATAATCACATATGTAAACTAATGGTAAATGCTTTTCCGTGATATTAAAGTACAGAATGTCCCTTAGGAAATTGCTGAAACTAATCAGCTGTCATTTTTAATACGTGCAGTTATTGAGCAAAACAAAAATTGTGTTGAAAACAGGAAAGTCTTTAATGGACAGTTTTTAATGGATATAAATAAAATGTATACCAGTTTATTTGAATAAAAAAAGTAATAAAAAAAGTGCTAATAATCACATATGTAAACTAATGATAAATATTTTTAAAGTTCACTCCATTTGAATTTGTACAAAATTCTGTTCTTTTACGAAAACTCATAGAAATGTTTTCAAATATGTCATTTTTAATGTTATTGATGATCCTTTTAAAAACTGCTACTAAATCTGGCACTGTTGAAAATATTTATCATTAGTTTGTAATTTTATGTGATTATTAACATTTTCATTACTTTTTATCAATAAAATAAACTGATATTCAAACATTTTATTTGTATCCATTAAAAACTGCAGACTTTCCTCTTTCCAACACAATTTTTTTCTCAATAATTGCATGCATTAAAAATGACAGTTTCAACAATTTCCTATGGGACATCCTGTACATACAGAAACGCAAAAAGCAAAAACAAAAAAGAAACTTTTTAAATTAAGAAATTAAAATTTCTTTGTTCTTAACATAAAAATAAAAGAGTGAGTGGGAGAAACAAAACATTTATTTTAATTTTCATCATTTTTTAAACACTTCTTCGTGAGACATACATTGCGTATTAAGAGGATCCTAAATATTGTCCTATTTTATCGATAAAAATTAAATTAAAATTTTTTTATTCTTAACATAAAATCGGTAGATCCACGCTTTGTTTCTATATGCACTTTAATATCGTGGAAAATTATACTGTGCAATCAGTAAAAAAAAGAGGGTGCGTAAAATTATTTTATAGATAAAACAGGACAGCATTTAGGATTCCCTTAAATTGATTTAGATTGCATTGCTCGAAGAAGGAAAGAATACACAAATACATATATATATATATATATGTATACGATTCGTGCCATATCGATAATTGATTACGTTTATTAAACGTTTATTCCGAGTCTATTAAAAGAGACTATACCGCGTTATCTCGCGGAAAAACGGGTCGCGATCGGCAGAGATTATATTTAAACGCTCGATTTGTTCTCTCTCTCTCTCTCTCTCTCTCTCTCTTTCTTTCTCTCTCCCTCTGGAAATTTTTGACACATACTCGAACATCGAAACGGCGACGGCGACGGTGATGTTTGAGTTTGGGCGCCCGGAATATTTGTAATTGAAATGCATATGCCGCATTAGTTCCATTATTACTCACATTATATGTTATTAGTCTATTCGAGCGCGTGATTATTTTAATATCCGGTGTGTGTGCGTGCGCGACCGGGACTGTTCTGCAGCTATATATTTACAAATTAAATTCGCTGCGCGATCTCTATCTATACAGAGACAGGAGAAAATCCGATGTGTATTGAATCTCATGCGGGAAAAAGAGGGAGGGAAGGGAGGAGAGCGAGCGATCCGTTGTTTGTCGGTTTATTATTTTATCTGCTTGCGCTATGATAGCTTCGATGGCTCGGATCGTCCTCCTGTTTTTCCTCCTCAAGCGCACAAATATTGGAATTTCCCGTGTAATAAGGGCTCGTCCGAGAGGGTCCGTTAAAGTTCTTCCGTGATTCGTGAATGTTCGTTATACAAGGTGTCCTCAAATTCGCGAATCATCTGTTCATGCCATTCCTGGAGTCATTAGGAGACGATGTTTTGCGTGTTCCCAATTTTTGTGTAATTTTTGTATATCTTCATAATTATGCCATTGTTCTGTTTTATCGACTTTAAATTAGGTTAGGTTCACTTTTTATTGAATATACAGATTGAAAAATCCTTCACAATGAAAGTACTGATAATAATGAATGGGCAGAGCTGTCCAGCAACTCATTTTTGTTGTTTTATGCCTTGACATCGATTCCGCACGCAAATATACATACATAATTAATTCAAGTACGAATCTTTTGATACAGCCTTTTAATCTCATTTTTATTACTTCTGCATTATTTCTTCATGTCATCTCTATTGGGCGCGCCATATTTTGTGCGCAAATAAACTGCAGAACTTTTGTATTAAATAAGTATTTTTATGAGCTGATGCAAGAGGCCGATAAAAAACTGTAATTTTTTCACTTTTATTATTTTTTTATATGAAATTACAGCGTTCCCCGTTCATTATTATCAGTATTTTAATTGTGGAGAAGGATTTTTCAATCTGTATAGCCAGTAAGAAGAAAAGCCCTTCAACTCAAAGTCGATAAAACAGTCATGGTCAGCATTCTCTTAAGAGGATGCCGTCGTTGTTCTGTTTTACCGACTTTAAGTTAAGTCAGGTTCACTTTTCATTGAATATACAGATTGAAAAATCCTCCACAATGAAAGTACTGATATTTATGAATGGGAAGCGCTATCCAGCAACTAATTTTTGCTGTTTTATGCCTCGATTTCGCACGCAAATATACATACATAATTAATTCAAGTACGAATCTTTTGATATAGGCTTTTAATCTCATTTTCATTACTTTTGTATTATTCTTTCATGTCATCTCTATTGAGTGCGTCATATTTTGTGTGCAAATAAACTGCAGAATTTTTGTATTAAATAAATATTGTTATGAGCTGATGCATGAAAATGGCATGCAGAATTTTTAGCATATGTTTCTGACGTCACGATTTCAACATGGTCGGCTACAATTCTATTAAACTCTACTTAAAATTAATTGAAAAATGTGGCATATTAATATTTAATTTCTACAAGACTTTACGAAAAATCCTTTATTTTGACTCGCAATTATTGGTCATTTTCTGAGGAAAAATCGTTTCTAAATGCGATTCCAGAAATCTGCCATTAACAGGTTTACTGCCAATTCTGGGACACTCTTTATAGGAATACAACAACGGTAGATGTGTATAGGTACCATAAGTCGCGAGCAAACGTTATTAAGACGAACGGGAACGGGGAAATAGAAAAGTCAGATAAAGGAGAGAAACTCGAGAAATTATCCGAGCGCGCGGAGCGAAAAAAATAAAAGGAAGAAAAGGCATAATTACGCCGTTTCGTCGAATCCGTAACGCTTCGTATATAACGTTACACGGTATAATGCTTCGCGACGAGCGGAAAAAGTGATAAAACGATCGAGTTGCCGTAATTAATCACGGTGCGAAGGCCCCGCGGGGTTCCCTCGATGTAAGTACATAATTTTGACGTGCCGCGATGATAATGCTTTCCGATAGATTTGCTTCGCGTGTAGTAATTAATGGCTCGCGAAAGGGAACGAGTTATATATATGAGCCGTGCAAATGTTTCGCTCGCTGTCCGCGAATCAATGAATCGTCCTGACGAGTTGCGGACGAATAAAACGAATTGATCACACTAGTTTGCAAGAAAAATTTTTTTTCATCATTTTAAAGGTTTTCTTATAGATTTTTGCATGCTGAAAAAACGATGCTGCGAGCCAATTTTTATCAGCACGTCAGGCGTCCGAAATAATTGAAGTTCAATATGCAATAAATGGCTTTTTTGCGATATTTGATATTTTTTTTTGTAAAAAAGGTTAACGTTATTTGGAAATTCTGATTAGATGTCACGAATGTATTGTTCAACCTCCTTTTCTTTTTTTTATTTTGATATCTTGCTTTTAGCAATGTTATAAAAAAGTTGAACTCTACTTCTGATATGAGAACTCGTTTCTATAAAAAGTAGCTTTAATTTCTCATAACATGGCTAAAAAGTAAGATATCAATCGAAAATTTTAAAAATGCATTTTATTCATGACATCTTCCCGAAATTCGAGATTAACGCGTTAATCTTTTTTTTATAAAAAAAACTCAAATATCGCAAAAAAGCCATTTTTTGCAACCATCCATTATGGTTTAAAATAACTAAAAAAATCGAAAGAAACATCATCTTGTCGGGTTTCAAATAAGTTTTGCTAAACTAGTGCATTATTACCGCCGAGTGCATAAATACTTTTTTTTCTATTTTCGAATTCTCCGCTTGTTAAAGAATAAACGAGAATAACAAAAAAAAAAAAACGCTCGCATGTTGTTATGCGCGTTATAAATAATTTGTAGAATTTTTTTCTCTAAAATTTCGCAAAGATCAAGTATATACTTTGAGGGCTCGATTATTATTTTATTTCTCATTTTACTGGCGCGCTCGATAAAAATTCCCGTCCGTACGTGTGTGCGTGCGCGTCGGTGTTAAATAATTTAAATCATAATTCAGAATACGACCGCGAGAGCTGGAACAGCGGTACTGAGCGGCTATAAAATTATGTGTTTGCATATCACAAAGAGCAGAAAAAGTATGCTCGCGTGGGGACACGTGAACGCCAGAGTGTTAATCATACGGGCAAATGGGCGCGTTAAACGGTACATGCGCTCCTTATCTGGAGTATCACAATATTTTTTCGCGTTTTCCGCGCTCTCAAATAATATGAAATAAAGAGGTAACGTTAGGGGGAAGAGAGACAGAGAGAGAGAGAGAGAGAGAGAGAACGAGATTGCACGACCGAAAGAGCATAGGATGTGGCAGAGTACAGCCGGACAGATAAAAGAATTTATTGCCTTCTGGAGGCAAATTGTCCCGGTCGTAAAATAAGTTCCGGAAACTAGAAAAATGCACGCGCGTCGGGGGCGCGAAAAATGCAGTCATCAAGCATTAAAGGGATGCTGGACTAGGTCTGTTTTATCGACAAATATTATTTTCATTTAACTCTTTATTGGCTGCACAAAATGAAAAATTCTTTACTAAAATTTGAGTATTCATAATAACAAATCTGAACTACTACATATCTGTATACATAAAAAACAAGAAAGCTAAATAATTATAGTTTTTCCATTTGTCTTTTGCATTGGGTAAACTTAACCTAAACGATAAGAAAACTGTAATTATTTAACTTTCTTGGTTTTTTTTATAAACACATATAATAGCCCAGATTTATTATTATGAATACTTTAATTCTAGTAAAGGATTTTTCATTTTGTATCAATAAAGAGTTAAATATCAATAATATTTGTCGATAAAACAGATCTAACCAGCATTCCTTTAAGCGCCGAATTGCTGATGGTCAACTTAACCTAAACGATAAGAAAACTGTAATTATTCAACATTCTTGTTTCTTTTTATATGCACATATAATAGCCCAGATTTGTTATTAAGAATACCTTAATTCCAGTAAAGGATTTTTCATTCTGTATAACTAACAAAGAGTTAAATGACAATAATATTTGCCGATAAAACAGACCTAATCATCATCTCTTTAAGCGCCGAATTGCTGACAAAGTATATACGACTGCGAAAAACGCATTCGATATGTGCCTCTTATATTCCTAAACTTATCGCATTTATTTTATTTTTTTTTATTTACTCATATCATAAATCTGCGCGTGGCGCATGCAAAGAGAGTGATAAGCAAAATTATTCTGACAAGTGATTCTGTTTATTTTAACGACGCGTCACGCTCTAAAATGCGAAATAGTGCGCGAGTGCGCATGCGTGTTATACATATGCGAATAAAAAAATAACCAGGCGCTCTTAGTTATCTTCCGGCAATGACGAGAGGACGTGCGCGATCACGTACCACGGAGATTCGAGATTATGAGACAATTATTTAAACAAAATTCCTCCGTCTCTCTCTCTGGTATCTTGTCATCGATTTGCACGCCGTCTTTCGGATAAAATGAGCGTAAAATAGATGGAAAGTCAGAGGGAAGGAGAAACTTCGTTCCGGCTGATTGAATTTTGCGCATTAATGACGGTTATGAAAGTTAATCATGATGAATGTTGTACAAGATCAGAATTATTTTTGTAATGAAAAATTATTTAATCAATTATTCTCGTCTTGTAAATTCGATCGCGCGCGAACCTTAAGATTGCAGTATTTCATAGAAGCTCTTCGTATCCCTCTTCTCTCTTTCGCCTATAAAATTGTAAAATTTATGCAGCACTCTCATGAATCAATGCATTCTATTTTTATATCCTCGCGTACAAAGTTACAAAGTTTCGCGTATCCCGGAAAACGTCAGATCTCGCGCGAGCTATGACGGGACTCCCGTGACAAGCTAATAAATCTCGTCCGAGCGTAATTAAGTTAGCCGGGGTGCTTTTATATATTAAATTATGCGCGACGTCGCGCGCGATAAAAAAAAGTAGTATCTTTGATTACTGTTTTGCATAGAGATTTGCCGAACGGGAGTAGCGGGAGAAAAAACTAGAGGTAAAAACCGCGGGAAAATGCGTAGAGAGGGCTGGTTTGGGGTCGCGATGTGCGTGGTATTGTTTTATTTAAACGAGGCCATATATATCGAGCGAGTGCTCGGGGTAGCCGCTGTTTTATCGGGTTTTATCGGAAATTGAGCCAATTATCCTACTTGAGTTAACGATCCATTGTAATACAGTTTCCCGAAACTGGCTTCCTCGTCTATATATAAGAGCGAGATTTCGTCGCGCAGATTGTGCTTTACACGACGTCGACGTCGTGAGTTCCGATTGGAAAACGTCCTCCTCGTCGTCGACGGAAAACCGCCATCCGCGAAAGTGACGACGATAAGCGAGAAGTCGTGTTCTTTCGGTTTCGACTGGCGTGGCGAGCCGCGATAGCGAGCGTTAACTCTCTCTCTCTCTCTCTCTCTTGCTCTTCTCGTAGCCGGCGTACTTCGCCATCTGGGTTTTGGTTCCAGTGCCGCGATCGCGGTTCAAAGTTCAAACTCGATTTAACTTTGAAATCGGGTCCGCACCGTTGACCGGTCGATGGCTAAGTGCCGCCGTCGTCGTCGTCGCTTCCTGGAGGGTAGAAAAGTGGGATAGGGATATATAACGTTAGCGAGAATTTAAGCTCTCTAATTGTCGAATCCTCTTCTCTCATCGATATATCGGCGACATTTTTTTACGCGAGTTTGAGGGCACCGCCTGCTTTAGAAAGCTGAAAGTAGGGTGTTTTTTTGAGAATTTTTTTATATACATTTTTCTTATTAAATATAAATAAAAAAATTTATTTAGTTAAAAATATGGTCTTTTTTTTATATACATTTTTTTTATTAAATATAAACAAAAAAATTTATTTAATTAAAAATATGGTCTGTATAGAGCTCTATTTTTTACGTGAGTTTAAGGAGGTCGCCTGCTTTAGAAAGCTGAAAGTTTTTTGAGAATTTTTTTATATACATTTTTTTTTATTAAATATAAACAAAAAAATGTATTTAGTTAAAAATATAGTCTGTATAGAGCTCTATTTTTTACGTGAGTTTGAGAGGGCCGTTTGCTTCAGAAAGCTAAAAGTTTTTTGAGATTTTTATATAAATTTTTTTTTACTAAATATAAACATAACATTTTTTTTAGTTAAAAATATAGTCTGTACAGCTCTATAAAAATCTTCAGTTTCACCGCTAAAATTGCAAATTTGCGAACATTCTCCAAATCTCGTTTGAAATTAAAAAACCAAAAATTTTCTTATTATTTAGGAAATTATATCGGCGATGCACTAATAAAATAAGAAAAAAGTAGAAAATTGACAATATGGTTAGAACGAAATAGTACGATTTTCAGGAACATTTTATTTATGCAAAACATTGTTTAAATTAATTTTTTTATTAATGTTAAGGGTTCATCGACAATGTAATTTTACAATCCATATATTTTTACCTAAAGAAACTTGTAAATATTTAATAATAGGTGCCTAAAAGTTTCGGAATGATTCGCTGTAAAGTTGTTCAAAAAAAAGTTTCAAAAATCAATCTTATTTTTTGATTCTCTAAAGCAGGCGCCTCTCTGCAACGAGATCGGTGCTGTTTTCTTTCTTTTTCTTTTTTTTTTTTGCCCCTTTATGCCTTCACCCGCGTCGCTGCGAATGAAATTTTCGCGATTCGCCTCGTGGTATGAAATACTTTGAATAATTCGTGACGCTTGTTGGCCAGGATGCAAATGCGCGTTATTTTTTTTTCGCCTATCTCTGTTATTTTAGGCTCGCTGTTACGCGAATTTCACGAAAGAAAGAGGACTCCGGTGGAGAGGGATACAAGGGTTCAACTATATAAATATTCGATTCGTCGTTTGGGATTTCGGTGGTGTCCGAAATTAAGAATTTCAGGTCATAATGAATAACTGATATCCTGTTATTGCGGGTCAAGTATTTATGTTCCATATCTACATATACAGGGAGTCCCAGAACTGGCGCAAGATTTTAATGGCAGATTCCTGGGATCATTTGGAGACGATTTTTCCTTAGTGAAAATGTTGAAAGAGGCCACCATTTTTAACATGTTCCCAATTTTTGTGATGTATCTTTATAATAAAATAAGAATTTTATTATAAAGATACATAACAAAATTTATTTATATACACATTTATTTGAAATCACTTGCTTTTTTCAGTGTAGAAACTAAGCGTTATAATAAAATAATAATTTTATAAAATAATTAATAATTTTATTATAAAGATACATAACAATATTATATTAAAATTCTATTAAAGCAAACTCTATCTAAAATTAACTGAAGAATGTAGTTCTGTTAATATTTAATTTCCACACTGAAAAAAGCAAGTGATTTCAAATAAATGTGTATATAACAAATAAATATTTATCTGTTTTGAAAAAGAATTTTTTATATCAAATAAGTATTTTTTCATGGCAAATCAATATTATTAGTTTCAAACAAATGGAGTTAATGTCACTATGGAAATAGATATTTATTTGAAATCAATATCTTTTTGTTCAGTGCAAGAAGGTTTCTATTTTCAACTGCTTATAATTCGAAAATTATTGGTGTCTCGACATTTTCGGCGAGGAAAAATCGTTTCCGAATGATACCAGGAATCTGCCATTAAAAACTTTCCTGCCAGTTCTGGGACACCTTGTATATACGAATAAAATTTTTTATAATAAAATTCGACCCGCAAAATAATCAGAATATCGATATATATTTATACTTGTGTCTTTAACAGGGTTACATTTTATATTCTTCGTATCAACTTGGATTTATCCGAGTTTTTCTTCTTTCAAATATAGATCTCTGAAGGAAACGAGAAATTTCTCTCGCGAATATCCGATATGTAAATTCTGGAATAGATAATGAGTCGAAAACATTTGTACAAATATGCCCGGGTCATCCGATAACCGCATATTAACGAAAGATGTGTGCAGCAGCGATATGTTAATTCCTGCAAACACGCGATGATGATAATAATATAATAATAATAATAATAATATTAATAATATAATAATAATAATAATAATAGTAATAATAATTTCGCGAGACTCTCTCTGAGCAATTGCGCGCTTGAAAATAATAAAATCTTGGGGCTGCGTATCGCGGCAAGACAAATAAGGCGAGATACGGTAATTGGCCGGGTTATAAATAACCGGGGGTAGACGAGAGGCGACGTTCTCAGAAATCTTAATTACCCTTATACGAACGTCACGTGACAGTGCGCATTTAACGGGCCGGCCGGCCCTTACCTCAGGTATAAGACGCGCTAAATCGCGTGGGTTCATTCCGCTGAGATATATACAATTGCGAAGGGGGTAATTTCCGAACGATAATCGCTGTTTGAAGCTGTCGATCGTCCCATTATCCCCCGCCCTCGACTCGATTCGCAAACGGTTAGTTACTCTCGCCGCAAATTCGCCGCCTCGACACTAAATTTGCAGGGTGCGTCAAAATACGCGCGAAAACATTTGGATGATCCTTCGTCGAAAATTAAGGGGGTTTTCTTATCCCTCTTTAATTTTTTTCTCAAATTTCAGACAAATTAAAAAAATGGAACTTTGAATATTTTTTACTTATAAAAAGGATATTTATTAATATTTTTTAATCCTGTATCAATGTTAGAAGGGGATGATACTGACAATTTTCTATTTAATTTTTATCAAAACTATTCAACGGAATATAATCATCTAAAAATGCGTTAAAAAGTTTGAGTCCTTTAGAAATTTTTTGTCTTTTATTTTACACTAAATTTGCAGGGTGCGTCAAAATAAGCGCGAAAACATTTGGATGATCCTTCGTCGAAAATTAAGGGGGTTTTCTTATCCCTCTTTAATTTTTTTCTCAAATTTCAGACAAATTAAAAAAATGGAACTTTGAATATTTTCCACTTATAAAAAGGATATTTATTAATATTTTTTTATCCTGTATCAATGTTAGAAGGGGATGATACTGACAATTTCCTATTTAATTTTTATCAAAACTATTCAACGGAATATAATCATCTAAAAATGCGTTAAAAAGTTTGAGTTCTTTAGAAATTTTTTGTCTTTTATTTTACACTAAATTTGCAGGGTGCGTCAAAATAAGCGCGAAAACATTTGGATGATCCTTCGTCGAAAATTAAGGGGGTTTTCTTATCCCTTTAATTTTTTTCTCAATTTTCAGACAAATTAAAAAAATGGAACTTTGAATATTTTCCACTTATAAAAAGGATATTTATTAATATTTTTTTATCCTGTATCAATGTTAGAAGGGGATGATACTGACAATTTCCTATTTAATTTTTATCAAAACTATTTAACGGAATATAATCATCTAAAAATGCGTTAAAAAGTTTGAGTCCTTTAGAAATTTTTTGTCTTTTATTTTACACTAAATTTGCAGGGTACATCTAAATAAGTGCGAAAAAATTTAGATAAGCCTTTGTCGAAAATTAAGGGGGTTTTCTTATCCCTCTTTAATTTTTTTCTCAAATTTCAGACAAATTAAAAAAATGAAATTTTGATGGATATTTTTTGCATTTATAAAAAGGATATTTATTAATATTTTTTCATCCTCCTGTATCAATGTTAGAAGGGGATGATACTAACAATTTCCTATTTAATTTTTTATCAAAACTATTCAACAGAATACAATTATCTAAAAATTTTTTAAAATCAATAGTTTTTAAGGAAAAAATTAAGACTTAATTTTTACCTCCCTTTTTAAAAAGAGTGTAACTCTACAGGAAAGGATATAAAAGTTTATGTTTATATAAGAAACCCTTTTTAATTAGATGAGAAAAATTTAGGAGATAGTATTTTGTCGGAAATTGGGGGGGTTTCTTATATAAACATACAGGGTGTTCAAAACAACCCGATGTCCTGGAAATATATTCCTGAATGCATTTTAAGACGATTTTTCCTTCACGAAAAAGGCGAGACATCAATAATTTTCGAGATATAAGCGTTTGAGAATATGAGATTTTTCGCAAACTAAGCCTTGTGGAAATAAAATGTTAACAAAATCACTTTCTTTTATTAATTTTATGTAGAGTTTACTTAAATAGAATTGTAATTGAAGGCTTAATTACGAAGATACACGATGGCAAAAATAATGATCTCGACATTTTTGTTGAGGAAAAATTGTCTCGGTACTTTTATATCCCTCCCTTATTTTTTTCTCAAATTTCAGACAATTAAAAAAATGAAACTTGAACATTTTCCACTAATAAAAAAGATATTTATTAATATTGTTTTGATCTTTCTGTATCAGCGTTATAAGAGGATGATACGAACAACCCCTATTTAATTTTTTCAAAACTATTTAACGGAATATGATCATCTAAAAATATGCGTTAAAAAGTTTGATTTCTTTAGAAAATTTTTTGTCTTTTATTTTCTTTCGTAAAATCAATAGTTTTTAAAGCAAAAAATTAAAACTTAATTCTTACCTTCCTCTTTAGAAAAGTATAACTCCTCGGGGAAGGATATAAAAGTGTATGTTTATATAAGAAACCCTTCTTAATTTTCAACGAAGAATCATCTAAAATTTTTTGCACTTATTTAAATACATTCTGCATATCTAGGTATATCTATCCTATATTTGTCTCAATCGATTTTTAATTCAATTCCAAGTCTGCGAGATCTTTACGCGCGAGAGTTTCGTCAAAAATAAATCACTCTGGAGAGAAAAACGAGGTTAAATCTAATTTCGGCCGATGATTAGGACGAAAGGTTCCCGGGTTCGACGAACGGTAGGCCAAAAAGGAAAATCCCCGCGAGGGACTTTCGCGATAATTTCTCGAAACGACGAATCTCGGAGTATTGTTTACGTCGATCGATATGTACGGCGAGGTTGAAGGGGCAATTCCCAAACGACAACGGTTTGCTCACTGCCCGCCTACCTTTCCATTATCTCCGCCAATTCGCAAATAGTAGTTATGTCCTCCGCAAACTCGCCATTACTTAAATTATTTCGTGGGTAAAAAGACGGCCCGCGGATTGTAATCAAATATTACTCCAAAATTAGACTTGAAAAGGGTAAAACTTCAAGAAAATTATAATCAAGTTCAATTTTTGTGGAGATCTTTATTTCGATGTCCTAATGAAATCATGAAAAGTACCCTTAATTCCAACCTGAGCGTTTTTTATGGGAGGTAAAAAGAGGGTAAATTTTAGTTTTTTGCCATTATCTCGAAAACTATCAATTTTTCGAGAAAAATAGTTATTATGAAAATTGTAGCTCATAAAATTCTCTACAAAAAAGGTCATTATACTTTTTTTCGTACAACTAATCGTTTATTGAGTAAAACGTGCGGTAAAGTTGCAATAGTTAGTCACATATAATACTATTTTTCTTTCAGACTTAATTCGCTCTATATCTTCGAAACGATTAATTCCACGAAAAGAGTATAATGACCTTTTTTGTAAGGAATCTTATGAACTATAATTTTTATAATAACTTATTTTCTCGAAAAATTGATAGTTTTCGAGATAATGGCAAGAAACTAAAATTTATCCCTCATAAAAGAACGCGTTGGCTGAAATTAAGAATACTTTTCAGGATTTCATTAGAACATCGAAATAAAGGTCTCCACAAAAATAATTTTTTTGAAGTCTAATTTTACTGAACTATATTTTAATCATGTACGAACTTGAAATTCAAAAACTTTCCTTTGTCCTTTTCTTCCGTTCCTGCGCAAAAAAAAAATGCGTTTCTTTTTCGATAGCGGAGAATGATTGAATTGGGCGAAACTAATTTCGAAGCGAAACATCGCGGACGATATAATGCTCGGTAAAAAGAAAAACTCGATCTATGGAATGGGAAGGGGCGAAAAATTTCGGCGTTTTCTTTCGGGCGATCGTGTTATTTCAATTTATTCGAGCTTAACGAAAATAACTCGCGGGGAGCTGTTCTTTATGCAAATCCGCACACAGCCGCGTTCTCGATTAAATTTCGTTTGATTTCTCGATATTTCTCGAATCGTCGACCAATAACATTCGGCGGGGAACATAATTGAATTATCCCGAAAATATATATGTATATAGATATTCGCAAATTTCTGTTTATCGCGCGATCGAAGATATCCGTTATTTTCGTACGCGATTGTTATTCTCGGCGCTTTGCATGGATATACATAAATGCATGACGTTTTGTGTAGATAGGTAGGTATAGGGAGGTACTAGCTTTTATTCGTCTAGTTTGTATTCTTTTTATTCCTCTCGTGTCACGTTGCATTTTGTCGCGCGAGCGAGCGAGCGAGCTAGACGAGCAAAGAGCAGGTATGCATTTGTCGATATACGATACATTCTGTATATATATATATATGCCTACATATAGGTTTATGTATATATGTAGCACGCGATACACGATATCATCCCTCCAGAATCCCCCTTTTCCCTCTTTGTCGGCGATTTAATCGGACGATTTGGGGATAATTGCGAAATTCGCGTCCGGTATTAGCGGGTTCGTTAATTTACTAATTCGCTTATCATATAATGTGAAACTCATCGGCCGACTGTGCACCTTGCGAAATATAGCCCGATCATTTTTCCGACCGGGCCACCGTTTAATTCGCAAATCAGCGCCGATTCATGCACACTTTTATTGAACTTGGACAGAGCAGTCGAAATATTCTCGGCACGCGTGTCGAAAAATGGATTTTGATATCTCTTATAAACGCTGTTCGTTCATGCAGATGGATTTCGTTATTTGTCGCACCACGACGACTGATTTGCAGTAATAATCGCACTTTTTGTTTCTATAACGTTGGAGAGTTGCTCCTAAATTAATTTGACGAATTGGAGAAAGAATTATTTAATTGTGGAAATTAAACAAACGTTAAACAGGAGAACTTTAAAGTCCTAAGTAGTGAACTGACGTCAGTAAACGTCAAAATGGTATTATTTTAACGTCTTAACATTGGAAAATCTATAGAGACAGAATGGTGTAGATTTTTACAGGAGCGACGAATCCGTCGAAACAATTTTAGAAGGCACGTAAAAAATATTTAGAACCCAGATAGCAAGCATCCGTCATTTTGACGTTTAATGACGTCAGTTTGCTACTTGGAACTTTAGATTTCTCTTTTTAATTTTTCTCTAATTTTCATAATTAAATAATTCTTGAGGTAATTCGTTAAATTGATTTTGGAGTAACTCTATCGCAAAATGACGTCATTCGACGTCAAAATGACGTCATTTAACATTTGTCTTAACGTTGAAATCTATAGAGGGAGAATGGTGCAGATTTTTATAGGAGCGACGGATCCGTCGAAACAATTTTAGAAGGCACGTAAAAAATATTTAGAACCCAGATAGCAAGCATCCGTCATTTTGACGTTTAATGACATCAGTTTGCTACTTGGAACTTTAGATTTCTCTTTTTTAATGTTTCTCTAATTTTCATAATCAAATAATTCTTGAGGTAATTCGTTGAATTGATTTTGGAGTAACTCTATCGCAAAATGACGTCATTCGACGTCAAAATGACGTCATTTAACATTTGTCTTAACGTTGAAATCTATAGAGGGAGAATGATGCAGATTTTTATAGGAGCGACGGATCCGTCGAAACAATTTTAGAAGGCACGTAAAAAATATTTAGAACCCAGACAGCAAGCATCCGTCATTTTGACGTTTAATGACATCAGTTTGCTACTTGGAACTTTAGATTTCTCTTTTTTAATGTTTCTCCAATTTTCATAATTAAATAATTCTTGAGGTAATTCGTTGAATTAATTTTGGAGTAACCCTATCGCAAAATGACGTCTTAACGTTGAACTCTGTAGAGGGAGAATGGTGCAGATTAATAGGAGCGACGGGTCCGTCGAAACAATTTTAAAAGGCACGTAAACAAATATTTAGAACCCAAACATCAAGCATCCGTCATTTCGACGTTTAACGACGTCAGTTCGGACAGATTTCTCTCTTTTTTAATTTCCGTTTTAATATTCATAATTCAATAATTCGTTGAATTAATTTTGGAGCAACTCTATCGCAAAGTGACGTTACGCTTGGCTTCGCGAGTTCCAAATATAGTTGTGCGCGTCTTTGAAAATTGTTTCGACGTTTCTATGAAAACCTGCAACCCCACTTTATTCAATCCTATAATATACGCTTATCCAAGCGCAACGTTCTCTTTAAAATATCCACAGTTGACGCGAGAAATCCGTCAGTTGCCAAGTGTTGCGGCCAATGTATACCTATACATAGTCTAACAAGGATCTCCCTTCGTACCTGAATGGATGAGCAGCGACGACAATACGAGGAGCCGTGGCAATAGGACGACGAAGGCCGCGCGCAGCATCCTCGCTCACCCGCGAGTGATTCCCTCTGGTTCTCCGAGATCTCGTCGGGGATAATCCGACGGTGATGATGCGCTTAACGCGGCGCGGCGCGATATGGCAACCGGAAGATTGACCTATCTTTTAACTCGGAACGACGAGTCATCATCGTCTCATCGCTCCCACTCGTATACATACATATACGTAAGTCCACAAACGTTGATTACAAACACTCAAAACTCCTTTTTCCCCCTTGGATCACAGAGATCGATCGATCGAGATCCCGAGGAACGGGAAAACGCGCGCGGCTTCGCCGCGCGGAACCCAAATTTCAATCGAGGACGACAGGAAGGCGCGCGCTTCAAGTATTCGCGGCGGCTCGCGGTGACACGCGACACATAATTTCCTATGCTGCCGCCCCTTGACTAATTGAAAATCTATATACGCTCGTGTTACACGGGTTTCCACCTTCCGCGGAAAGCAGTCGGTACTGCGGCATTGGCACCGGAGGAGGACAGAGGCGCCGAGGCGCGCGCGATAGAGGGTCGTGACTGGTGGTAGGCGAGACGTGGACGAGAAAGGGAGAGAGATTGATAGAGGAAGAGAGACCGGACCGGAGAGAGAAAGAGGGATAGAGAGGGAGAGAGAGAGAAAGAGAGATGCGACGGAGTCCGAGGAGGTGGTAGGCCACGGCAGTGCTGCTGCTGCTGCTGCTGCTGCTACTGCTACTGCTGGTGCTGCTGCCGCTGCCGCTGGTACTATTGCCGACTCCAGTGGTGCTGGTGGTGGTGGTAGTGGTGGTGGTGGCGGCGATGGTGGTGGTGGTTGTGCCGATGGTGGTGCTCGAGGAGAGGGTGAAAGACCACCTGGCGTAGCGCGAGAAGGATGGAACTAGCCGGAGAAGGTTCGTGGGTGAGAGTGAGTTCGAGTTGGTTCCTGGGCGACTGCGCCGTTCTCCAAGTCGATGATCGCTGCAAAATCTTCCGTCTCTCTCTCTATCTCTCTCTTTCTCCCTTCAACCACCTTTCTCTCTCTCTTGGGGGTGCATTCTCTACGTACGGTGGTGCGTTTCATACATGTATATACGTGTATGGAAGAGAGTGGGAGCGCGCGCTCGCGCGTCCATGCGGGCGCTAACGAAATTGGCGAAATACGCTCCGCTCGGAGGAGGAGGAAGAGAGAGAGAGAGAGAGTGGTCCATCCCTTTCGAACCAGCCGAGCACCACCTCGCTTCGTCGCATCCCACCGCGCCGCGACATCGGGGAAAAACGGCCGGCGGACGAGAGGATAACGCGGAAGTTAGTTGGCGATCGTCCGGAGCGATCTTCCGTACATCGGGCTTAATCCTGTGGCCCGGTAATAGGATCGACCGGCGATCCCTCTGGGGAGTATCCTGCGGCGCGACTCTCGAGATTTTCGAATTTATGGTGGAATTGCGGGAGCGTACGTACGCTTCTTGGATGCCACCGTATGGAATATGCTCCTATATACGCCATAAATCCGAAAATTCCCGCTACGACATCGCTCCATTGTCGGGCCGAGGGTGTAAGGAGTATTAGTAGTCCTCCGTCTACGCCCGGATCCACCCCCGATGACAATTCGGCCAGAAAGAATATGCGAGAGAGATGTACAGAGTGTCCCGGACACTTGTGTACCTGTTAACAGGGAGATCCCTCGGATGATTCGATTTTTTCCTCGGCGATAATGTCGAGGGACCAATAATTTGCGATTGAAAAGAAAGGTTTTCTCGCAAACTAGTCTTGTAGGAATAAAATATTTACAAAACTCGGGTAATTTCAGGTGGAGACGGAGAAAATTTTATAAGAGTTTAAATCATAGTAAAATCGATTGTATTTTATATCTTATTGTGGTGAATTTTCATCGTAGAAACTCTTATAAAATTCTTCTAATATTGTTTCACGATTACTATGATTTTCAGGGTGAATTCGAAGAGAAAATTCTTTCTGCGTATTTTTCTATAATTTGCATATATTATTTATACATATTTTTTATATAATATTATTTATACGTATTTTATACATATTTTTTATATAATAAATTTTATATAATTGTACTTATTTTATTTTTTTTTTTTTTACAGTGTAACGTAAAGAATGATGACTCTCTTCCTCGACTTACGCCGAGGAAAAATCGTCTTCGAATCACCCGAGGAATCTCCCATTAACTGGTGAGTCTGGGACACCCTGTATATTTTATTTATAAATCAAATCTACTTGGTTTTTCTCTCCCTGGATTGAAATTAGATACCGTCGATGCGAACCTCGGTGCTCACGCTTGAATGACGTTTTGTCATTATATCCCGTGTAGTATCTGTTACATTATCGAGCTGCAATTTTTCGCATACATAGTATATACGTATTGCAAATCGACACAGCTTTAAATTACGAGCCGAACAATATCTCGAGAGCGATTCGAGTACAATACGATTGTTTCCATCATAATGCCATATCATTTTCGAGATAAATCGCGAATGGGGTAAACAACGTTATGCTAATGAGTGTATAATTAGTTTACATTTTGATGATTCTGAAGCTGTGTGTTTTGCGCGCGATACACACACATATATATATATATATATATATATATATGTACCCGGCAAAATCTCGGGATGAGCATTATTCCTTATTCGAGCTAGAAGAGAAGCGAGAACTCGACATCAACTCGTTCGCACAGCGGCGTAATGGGCTTCCCGTACGCGTTACGTTGAAAAAGGCATAAAAAGGGTAAGAGGAATGGCGTTTCGTGCAGCCACTCGCGCGCGCACGAAGGAAAGGAGCGTCTGGCCCCTCGGTAGTGAAAGAATTTCTCTCGCATTTCGAGTTATTGCACTTGACAGGTTTCTCGCCCCTGCCGCCGCGTTGCTTGGGCCGCCGAGTGCCGGGTGAGCTTGCGGCGAGAAACGGGAAATGGGAGGATAAGGCGAAAGTTAGTTGGTGATCGTCCGTGCATCGGGCTTTAATCCTTTGTCCCGGTAACGGGATCCCGGCGTTAAATCCCCCCGGTCTCTCGCATCCGCGCGCGGAGGATCTTTCGCGTACTTGTCCAAATAAGGGCAGTAATTTAACACCGGAAGAAGGGAGGGAGAGCGAGTTATTTCCACTACCGCTGGATATACGGATCCAACCGGACGCCGTAAAGTAAAATTCCGCGCTCTTCCTTCTCTCGATTGACTTTTACATTATTTTTTTTGTTCCCCGCAATCCAGCTTTGGGGATCCTAAACGCCGTATAGATAAAATGTAATTTTTGCACACCCTTTTCTTTTTATTGGTTCGATAGAAAAATAAATGCTTTTTCACGATTAAAGTACATAAAGAAACAAAGCGCGGACTCTACCGGTTTTATTCATGTTGAGGAGATGCTGATCATGTCTGTTTTACTGACTTTGAGTTCAAGGGCTTTTCTTTTTATCGGCTATACAGATTGAAAAATTCTTCTCCACAATTAAAGTAGTGATAATAATGAACGGGAAGCGCTGTAATTTCGTATAAAAAAACAATAAAAGTTAAAAAATTACAGTTCTTTATCGGCCTCTTGCATCAGCTCATAACAATACTTGTTTAATACAAAAGTTCCGCAGTTTATTTGTGCACAAAATATGACGCTCCCAATAGAGACGACATGAAAGAATAATACAGTAGTAATCAAAACGAGATTAAAAGCCTGTATTAAAAGATTCGTACTTGAATTAATTATGTATGTATATTACATAAGAAACTTAACCTAACTTAAAGTCGGTAAAACAGAACTAAACAGAAGTAAAATTCCGAATCCCGCGCTCTTCCTTCTCTTGATTGACTTTTACATTATTTTTTTTTGTTCCCCGCAATCCAGCTTTGGGGATCCTAAACGCCGTATAGATAAAATGTAATTTTTGCACACCCTTTTCTTTTTATTGGTTCGATAGAAAAATAAATGCTTTTTCACGATTAAAGTACATAAAGAAACAAAGCGCGGACTCTACCGGTTTTATTCATGTTGAGGGGATGCTGATCATGTCTGTTTTACTGACTTTGAGTTCAAGGGCTTTTCTTTTTATCGGCTATACAGATTGAAAAATTCTTCTCCACAATTAAAGTAGTGATAATAATGAACGGGAAGCGCTGTAATTTTGTATAAAAAAACAATAAAAGTTAAAAAATTACAGTTCTTTATCGGCCTCTTGCATCAGCTCATAACAATACTTGTTTAATACAAAAGTTCCGCAGTTTATTTGTGCACAAAATATGACGCTCCCAATAGAGACGACATGAAAGAATAATACAGTAGTAATGAAAACGAGATTAAAAGCCTGTATCAAAAGATTCGTACTTGAATTAATTATGTATGTATATTACATAAGAAACCTAACCTAACTTAAAGTCGGTAAAACAGAACTACGGCAGCATTCCTTTAAGAATTAAAAAAATTTTTTGCTTTAATCGTAGAAAAGCGCATTTATTATTTTATTCAACCAACAAAAAGAAAAGAGTGTGCAAAATGATATTTTATCGAGGCATTTAGAATCTCCAAAAAATTTTTGAAAATTAAAACGAACGTTTTTTTTCCGCTCACTCCGGTCTCTTATTCTTCAGTTTTTTTTTAGGGACGATAGAGCTTTCGCGGTTGTTCCTTGAATTACGCGGGCGCAGTTCTTTAGTGTCGAAAGGAGTCGTCGGCACGGTCATTTCGATCGTCGGCGAATTCCGGGCAAATCCTCTTCGGTTCTCTGATAGACTTTTGCGGTTTTTCGACTTTCCATCTACCTTACGCTTTCTTACCGCTCTTCCATTTTTCGCGGGTCCCTTGTCCAAATAACGCGGGCGGCTCTTTTAATACGACCCGGACGGGTTCGAAGCGACGAATTTGTCCGCCGTGGAATTTTAAACGTGAATAATTTCGCTTTCTACTTGAGAGATTCCGACATTTTTCAGACTGCCCATCGCGTCTTCGCGCGCTTTAATCTTGAACGGTAATAGGATGGCCGTGCTATATAAATAGTCTTAGTAAAAAAATCATAAAAAAAGAAAAATCTTTCCCTATACAAGGTGTAACGAAATTATCGAACACTCTATTAATAAGGATATTTCTAAGATTATTTGGAGACGATTTTTGCTCAGCAAAAATGTCGAGGGAGGTCATCATTTTTTGTATGTTCTCAATTTTTGCCGTCATGCATATATCTTTGTAACTAATTGTAAGCCTTAAATTAAAATTCTACTAATGTAAACTCTACTTGAAATTCATTGAAGAATGTGATTTTGTTAATATTTTATTTCCACGTTTCAAGGTTCTTAGTTTGCGAAAATCCTTTATTTTTATTTTTGCTGAGGAAAAATGAAGAATTTCTCTATTAACAGCGTGTCCGGTAATTTTGGGACACCCTGTATAGATCCTTTGATAACTTTTTTTCGAAGAACTAAAGATTGTACACACACAGAGATTCTACCAACTACAAGCCTTATGAACGATTTTCTGACTCTAAAGAGAATGGAAATTCTGTTAACCGTGCAGAAACATAATATTGGCGCAAACGTTATTCGAGGATCGAATCAGAGTCGCGTCTTCGTCGCGCTCTTCGCATAGTTACACGTAACATAAAGCAGGTGGAAGAGTGTTTCGCATAGTTTCTCGTTGCCGTGAGATATACAGGTCGCGATATCATAGAATCTCTTTCACATTTGCGAAAGTTATCGGCAAGATCTCTCTTCCTGCGCTTAGATAGAATAGTCTTATAATGCAAATTTTCGCCACTCTTGGAATATAGAATATATACGCTCCAGTTTTTTTTTTTATTTCGCGGTGCGAAGAGAATGAAGCGAGAAAGAGAAAAAAAAGGAAGACACGATCGAGATAAAATAAATTCCGCAAATTCAATAATGTTTTCGGAATTATCTTGGCCTCGTTTCCGATATTCCATTTTTTCCTTTACGCGGAGTCCAACACACTTATCTGAAAGGTCACTTCGAATCTCCGTTTGGCTTAAAAATACGTAAAGGAAAAAATATTCCCGATACATCATCCTGTATTCCCTCCATATTTGATGACGCGTTCTCGGGCATTATTAAGACTCCGGTAAACAGGTTCTCTCTTTGCTCGAGGAAACATATCCGAGGTAGAAGGAGAAACGGGGCGTCTAAAGTGATTGCGAAAGCCAATATGCATCCACGAACGAGAGCGTGGATTCTCGCGGATTCCTCTCCTCTTTTCGAGTGTTCGGAATTTCGTTAGTCGTTGCGTCGATTAAATAAATTTCTCGGCCAAACGGAGGAACGAAAGAACGCGCGGAAAACATTAAAGAGTTTCCTTCACACTCGGGAGTTTCCGCAACTCGGGTAGCTTTCTCGCTTTCTTGACTGGCTCCGACCTAACCGGAGCTTCTCTCTCTTCTTTGGCCGACCTACGTTGCAGAGGATAAACGGCCAGTGGATGAGACGATAACGTGAAAGTTACTTGGTGATCGTGTAAGGCAATCGTCCGTGTATCGTGCTTAATCCTCTGGCTCTCGGGTAACAGGATCAGCATCGGGGGAAGAAGAAACTTTTTGGAAAGGGCGAGCACTCCCGATTAAATGCATCCTTGCGTATTTGCAGACGCGGCTCTCGCCGTGTATCGGCGTAAATAATCGTTGTTTCATATCAAGCGAGTTTGCAAATTGGCCGAGAAGTCGAGTCGGCGGAAAAAAGATGTCGAACGTGCGTAATTGATTGAGCGCGATTTAAATGGGAAACGAGGATGACGACCTGTTGAAGTGACGCTGTCGATTAATTCGCTGCCCTTCTTTTTTGCTACCCGTCGCTCGCTCGGACAATTTTTGCATTTAATTATGTGCATTAAAATGCAGGAAGCGCGTATACGGGCGCGCGCCGTATTAGGGAGACGAGGTCTATTATACGGCAATCGGGTATATAGCCGGCCGGCAAACGTGTCGATTTTATATTCTGCAAAATGAGCACCAATCGATATTCGAAAACCATTTGATGAAATGATCGCCGCCGAGTGGATTAACCGGAAGTTCGGAGTGCACAGGCGGATGGTAATTACAATAGATCGCTCGCATTTGGCTCTCCATTTATGGATGAATAACTCTGTAACGTTCTCAAATTTCTGACAACTCTGGAGTGGATTACGGTTAGGATGCTTCCGCGAAAGAGAGAAGCGCACATTGTAGCACTATTAGTTATATATATATATATATATATATATATATATGTGTGTGTGTGTGTGTGTGTGTGTGTTTGTGTGTAGTGTGTGTGCGTGTGTGCGTGTGTGTGTAACAAAGAGACTTTTTTTCACACATTTTTTGGATGACGTGAATCAAGGGCGCGTGAAATAAGCAAAATAAAAAAAATGGAGAGAGAACTCTTTGTTATTAAAATCGTACAAAATCCATAAAATGTGTGTAAATATTTAAGAAATTTAACTCTGCATCTCTTCTCTTCTTCCTTTATTATTTAACGATATTTTTACATTTTTTATCATCGCACTTTGATACTTCAACTATATTTATGAAAGAAATGTACAGGGTGTACGAGTAAGTGCGAAAAATTTTAGGAGGTGATTCTTTGTCGAAAACTAAGGAGGGTTTCTTATATAAATATTTTATATAAACATACATAAAAATTAAGTTTTTATTTTTTTTTTAATATTAATAAATATCCTTTTTATTAGTGAAAAATATCCCATCAAGTTTTATTTTTTTAATTTGAGAAATAATCCCCCTGAATTTTCGACAAAGAATCATCTAAAAGTCTTCGCACTTATTTCGATACACCCTATACATTGAAAGTTCAATAAAATTAGACTTGAAAAGAGCAAACCTTCAAAATTATTATATAATTAAGCTAAATTTTTGTGGAGACCTTTATTTCGATGTTCTAAATCCTGAAATCCTGAAAAGTATCCTCAATTTCAACTAGGGCGTTTTTTTAGTTTTTTTGCCATTATCTCGAAAACCATCAATTTTTCGAGAAAAATAGTTATTATGAAAATTGTAGCTCATAAAATTCTCTACAAAAAAGATTATTATACTTTCTTTCGTACAACTAATCGTTTTTGAGTAAAACGTGCGGTAAAATTGCATTTCTAATAATTTTCTTTCAGACTTAATTCGCTCTATATTATCGAAACGATTAATTAACACGAAAAAAGTATACCGACCTTTTTTGTAGAGAATTTGATGAACTATAATTTTGGTGATAACTATTTTTCTTGAAAAATTGATAATTTTTGAGATAATGGCAAAAAACTCAATTTTACCCCCTCATAAAAAAACGCCCTGGCTGAAATTAAGGGTACTTTTCAGGATTTCATTAGATCATCGAAATAAAAATTCAGCTAGATTACAATTTTTCTTTTCAGGGAAATTTTTTCTCAAATTAAAAAAATAAAACTTGGTGGGATATTTTTCCCTAATAAAAAGGATATTTATTAATATTAAAAAAAAAAATAAAAACTTAATTTTTATGTATGTTTATATAAGAAACCCTGCTTAGTTTTCGACAAAGAATTACCCCCTCAAATTTTTCGCGCTTACTTATACCCCCTCATAAAAAAAAAAAAAAAAAAAAAACACCCTGACTGAAATTAAAGGTACTTTTCAGAGGATTTCATTAGATCATCGAAATAAAAATTCAGCTAGATTCCAATTTTGTTGAAGTGAAAGTCAAATTTTCCCGGGCTACACACAAATCCGAAGAATATAATTCTCGTTATATCGATCGCGATTCATATTGTATAACTCCGAGGACGAAGATTTCGCCGTTTCCGTGCTCCGGGTCGTTATATATACAATGTCTTGTGTATATATACGGGGGCGGAAAATTTCGCGCTGATAAATATTGCATAAATATAAGACATAAAAAATGCAGGCGGAAGAAGAAGCGGGCGGGTTGAGGAATTTCCTTCACGTTCCGAGATGCTGCTTTCGACGGCGCCAGACGGCGTTGTAACTCCTCGACCGACATTACCGTGGAACCCTGCAAGAAACGCGAGCGACGGACCCCTGCCAGACGGAACGATCCCGCATATCGATCTTAATTCCGCAGTCTGGCGAGCAGATAAGCGCCCGGATGCTTAGCATTCAGGCGATTTGAATTTTTAGCCGGCTAGCCGAATTTAGTCGTCTCTCTCGGCTCCGCTTCGTAGAAATCGCGATTTGCCCTTAGAGCTTGCAAATACGTTATTCAGATGCGGATCCTCGAATACCAGAGAGACGGATCAAGATATCCCGAGACAGCGGCGCGTCTGTCCTCTCTGTGTCATACATATGAGAGGAAATCGATAAAAGAGACAGGATTTTTATTGCTTGCGAAATGAGACAGTCTGGAGAATTAATTTCTCATTTATTTATCTTCAGCTTTGCTTTTATTTCGATTTATTTAATTCGCCGAGAGAGATTTAATCATTACAAATATTTGCTCGTTCGGTCCGCATATACAATATATATATATATATATATATATATATATATATATATATATATGTAATTCATCCGTTTAAAGTTCCGTTTTTTTTACACGTGTGTTTTTCCAACCACGCGTCTCTCGCTACCCGAATATATTATTTAATTGCAAATTTCCTCGGTCAATTCGCCGCGGAGATGTGCGATATCAAATATGTAACGGGTAATCAAAAATATGTATGTGCCGACATCTCTTCCCTCTCGTCGTTCTTTTCTTGTCTCTCTTTTATGTCGATGGTGGTTCATCACACGTGGGGAAACGAGCCGCGGACGGACATGACGGCCGGTATGAAAGTTAGATGGCTATCGTCTGGAGTTTTTTTTTTTTTTTTTTTTTTTTTTTATGTGCACATCGTGTTCGTCCGGTTGGCTCGTATCAAAATTAACACGCGAGCCGATGAATGTTTTTTCGCATCGATTTTTTCCCACTCCCTGACATCTCGCCACCGTTTACAGTCGCGGAGAATATTTCGTAATAACAAAATAAATACGGGATGATAAATATATAGGTACATGTGTATTTTTTTTTTCTTCTTTTTTTTTTTTCCATTACGATTAAATCTTCAAATTGAATTTTTTATCAAATCAGCGTTGCGTTTATACGGTATATAGCGTTAAACTGACTAAGAATACAGAAGAGCGGAATTTGTATATGGAAACTGAAATGATGAAAAAAAAAGGAAGAATATTAAAGTGAATAGCTATTTTATATCTGTCCGGAAATTTGTCCGTCCTGATTCGGGATCCGTTCCGCTTTCATCTTTTTTAGCCGGCGTTTGTTAATTGTTACGAAACATACAAACGAAATAATATTGCGAAAATATCTGTATACAATATCAATATTGAATTAAACCATTTTTGTAGTAATGACACGCGAGAGGAAAAGCGAAGGGGAAAATGCATCATTTGTAATCAAACTGGCTCCCATTTTCGGATAAATTTTCAATAAAAATATTGAAAGGGGAAATGCGGTTGGTTTTGGTACATATGTATCTCCAGAGTTTCGATTAAATAATTTGCTTAAAATTTACTCTCACGAATAATATATAAGTTTTTCGTGTCCCATACACAGAGAGAATTTTCTTTTAAAATTTACCCCGAAAATAATTGTGGGACAATTATATTGTATTGGAGGAATTTTACGAGAGTTTCTCTGATTAATATTTATTAAAATAAAATATATGAATACGCTGAAAAAATGTGTTAACTTGACTAAACCTTTCAACTAAATTACTATTTGTTAATTAAACATATAATATTTAAGTAAAATATGCGTTTCGTTAAATTTAATGTTATATTTAATTCAAATATTTGAACAGTTAACAAATTTCTTTTTAGTGTATCCACCACAAAAAGTTATAAAATATACTAGATTAATTTTACTATGTAAAATTTAGCATGTCCCTATTAATATTTTTTATTGAGTAAATATTAATCAGAAAAACACTTACGAAATTCTTGGAATATATTGTCCCGTGATTTTTAGGTAAATTCTAAGAGAAAATTATCTCCGTGTAGAGGAAGAAAAAAAATGTTAGATTAATTTTACTATGTAAAATTTACTATGTCCCTATTAATATTTTTTATCGAGTAAATATTAATCAGAAAAACACTTACGAAATTCTTGGAATATATTGTCCCGTGATTTTCAGGTAAATTCTAAGAGAAAATTATCTCCGTGTAGAGGGAGAAAGAAAAAATGTTCGATTAATTTCACTATGTAAAATTTATCATGTACCTATTAATATTTTTGTGTAAATTAGTTTACTAAAAAATATGCATTAGAAACTTTGACTCCTTTAGAAACTTTTTGATGTCTTTTATTTTTTTCGTAAAATTAATTTTTAAGGAAAAAAATATTAATCAGAAAAACACTTACGAAATTCTTGGAATATATTGTCCCGTGATTTTCAAATAAATTCTAAGAGAAAATTACCTCCGTGTAGAGAGAAATATATTGTCGCAAAAGGTACGCATTAATAGTGCTTAATATTTTTTATTGTGTTTTATTAATCAGAAAAGCACTTAGGAAATTCTTCGATATATTGTCCCATGATTTTCAGGTAAATTCTAAGAGAAAATTATCTCCGTGTAGAGAGAAAGAGATATATATATATATTGTCGCAAAAGGTACGCATTAATTGTGCTTAATATTTTTTATTGTGTTTTATTAATCAGAAAAACACATACAAAATTCTTGGAATATATTGTCCCGTGATTTTCAGGTGAATTCTAAGAGAAAATTATCTCCGTGTAGAGGGAAAAAGAAAATATGTTCGATTAATTTCACTATGTAAAATTTATCATGTACCTATTAATATTTTTGTGTAAATTAGTTTACTAAAAAATATGCATTAGAAACTTTGACTCCTTTAGAAACTTTTTGATGTCTTTTATTTTTTTCGTAAAATTAATTTTTAAGAAAAAAAATATTAATCAGAAAAACACTTACGAAATTCTTCGAATATATTGTCCCGTGATTTTTAAATAAATTCTAAGAGAAAATTACCTTCGTGCAGAGAGAAAGAGAGAGAAATATATTGTCACAAAAGGTACGCATTAATAGTGCTTAATATTTTTTATTGCGTTTCATTAATCAGAAAAGCACTTAGAAAATTCTTCGATATATTGTCCCATGATTTACCGGGTAAATTCTAAGAAAAAATTATCTCCGTGTAGAGAGAAAGAGATATATATATATTGTCGCAAAAGGTACGCATTAATTGTGCTTAATATTTTTTATTGTGTTTTATTAATCAGAAAAACACTTACAAAATTCTTGGAATATATTGTCCCGTGATTTTCAGGTGAATTCTAAGAGAAAATTATCTCCGTGTAGAGGGAAAAAGAAAATATGTTCGATTAATTTCACTATGTAAAATTTATCATGTACCTATTAATATTTTTGTGTAAATTAGTTTACTAAAAAATATGCATTAGAAACTTTGACTCCTTTAGAAACTTTTTGATGTCTTTTATTTTTTTCGTAAAATTAATTTTTAAGAAAAAAAATATTAATCAGAAAAACACTTATGAAATTTTTCGAATATATTGTCCCGTGATTTTCAAATAAATTCTAAGAGAAAATTACCTCCGTGTAGAGAGAAATATATTGTCGCAAAAGGTACGCATTAATAGTGCTTAATATTTTTTATTGCGTTTCATTAATCAGAAAAGCACTTAGAAAATTCTTCGATATATTGTCCCATGATTTTCCGGGTAAATTCTAAGAAAAAATTATCTCCGTGTAGAGAGAAAGAAAGAGATAAATATTGTCGCAAAAGGTACACATTAATTTCCCTATTTGCTTGAATCGTTTACGTGTTGACGATGTAAATGAAGCGAATTGCCAGGCACTTACTGCGAGCTATTTAAGAAATCATGAATCCAGGCATAGTATAGCTCGTTTCCATGCCATCTAGCTTCTCTCTCTCTCTCTCTACATATATATATATATATATATCTATATATCTATCTAGCCATCTATCTATTTATCCATCCATCTATCCATCATCCGTGCACATTTCCCGATGTTGCCGTGATTTTGCCGACGAGGCTCAACTTGTCAGGGCAAACGATATAACGGCGAAAGCCTGTATCATTGTAATTCATTCGTCGTTTAATTCATGAACGTAATAACGAATGCGCCGCGTCCGCGATAATGTATTTATTCCGCGATTTACATTCGGGCGCGATTTAAATCATCGTACGGATAATTATTGCACTTATATATCGCACGCTCGTCGGCGTAATGTAGTAAACTAATTTTCATGGAGCGTTTCGTATCTCCCCGGCCGATGAAAATATAGACGTCGCGTGACCGGTGAATAAAGCCGCGTTTAGGGCAGGGAATAAACGCCGGGACGATTAAACTTTCGCGATCCGCCGAATCCAAATATTATTTCTGTCGCGTAGCTATCGATTGAGACATTCGTTTTCAAGCAAATTTGTCGCGAAATGGATGCCGGATGCTCGCAATTATATCGCGACATCTAGAATGCCTCGAAAAAATATACAGGGTGCATCGAAATTTTAGAGATTCTTTGTCGAAAATTAAGGAGGGTTCAAGAGGGAGGGAAAAATTAAGTTTCTATTTTTTTTTCTTAAAAATGATTAATTTTACGAAAAATATAAAAGACAAAAAAGTTTCTAATCCATATTTTTTGATCATATTCCGGTCCTTTAAATAGTTTTGATAAAAAAAGGAAAATTTCATTCCCTTATAACAAGAAGATCAAAAATATTAATAAATATCGTTTTTATTAGTGGAAAATATTCACCAAGTTTTATTTTTTAAATTTGTGGGAGAAATTTGAGGGAGAAAAAGAGACAGAAAAGTTTCTAAAGAATACAAACATTTTAACACATTTTTAAATGATCATATTCCGGTTCGTTAAATAGTTTTGATGAAAAATTAAATAGCAATTGTTAGTTTCATCTCTTTATATAACGATACAGGAAGATAACAAAAATATTAATAAATATCCACCAAGTTTCATTTTTTTAATTTGCCTGCAATTTGAAAAAAAAAAATAAAAGAAAAAAGTTTCTAAAGGAATCAAACATTTCAACACATATTTTTAAATGATGATATTCCGGTTCGTTAAATAGTTTTGATAAAAAATTAAATAGGAATTGTTAATTTCATCTCTTCATAACGATACAGAAAGATAACAAAAATATTAATAAATATCCACCAAATTACATTTTTTTAATTTGTCTGAAATTGAGAAATTTTTGAAAAAAAAAAAATAAAAACTTAATATTTATCTCCCTAAAGAGGGATATAAGAGCATATGTTTATATAAGAAACTCTTTAATTTTTGATGAAGAATCATATAAAATGTCGCACTTATTTAGATACACCCCGTATACATATGCATATGCATAATATGTCGGCGCAGGAGAAAAACACATCGCTTCCAAGTTTAAGGCGCGGCAACTTCCAGAGAGAGAGAGAGAGAGAGGTTGACCTATCGTTGACACATCGATAAAATTGCGCGGGGGCTTGGCACTGCACTTACGGTAGAAGATGCTGAAAAAATTATGCGACGAGATAAAAGTGGCGCAGCCGAGTTCTCGCTTAAAAGTAGAGGCCTGCTTTTGCGCCTCGGTCTTCTTCCGGAAGAGACGATAAACGCAAAAGTTACACGATGGTCGTCCAGCATGATCTGTGTTCTTAATTCCGGCCGAATAAAAAGCCGGATAATGGCGGAAACTCGCTCGCATGTTTCTCGGGAAACAAAATGCTCCTCCACCCTCGAAGACTAACGCGCCGCTATTACCGCTAGTGAAAAAGCATCCCTCTCCGTCCGGTAGACGCCTCTCTTCGTACCCTGCCATGATATTTGCAGGAGAGAGCCTCTGTGAGTGGACGAGGTCGATATGTAACATTCACGGCCGGTTTCGAGGTGGCCCGACTTTAAACTTGAATTGATTGTCGCTGTAGCGCGATCTATTGTACGTCCGCTCTCCATCCGTGGGCTAACTTTGCTAAAAACTGTGTGCCACCGTGAAATTGATAGTCCGCTGAATGTTTCGGGATTGATCTTTCGCCCGTGGTTGCCTTGAACGAGTCGATGTTTTTCTAAATAAAAATTGAACGAAAGGCCATTATTCCGGCGAAGCTGTTTCGTTTAAACTTATTTTATTTTTTCACAGAGAGAAGGGGATTAATCAAATTTAAATTAACTTCAAAAAACAGTTTACAATTAAAAAATTTAATTTGCAAATTTATATTTTGCTCGCAAATTTTCTGTTACAAAAATTTGTTCTCCTTTTAAATGGGTTAACTTTAATTCTTTTGCAACATCAAAAATATCAAAGATAAAAAGAATTGCGCTCTCTCTTTTTTTTTTTTTAATGCGTTATACATTTGACGGGTTAACGTAGCTTGTTTCACGGCGTCACCATTTACTTTTCGCCGTGCTTTTTACCGAGAGACGCGATTAAAAAGCCGCGGCGACGTCGTCGTCGTTCCTTAAAGTTGTCTTGCCTCTAAACGCTAATGAAACGGTTGAAATAAGTTGGCGGCGCTTGTGCCTCGGACGACTTACAAATTTACTGTATTTTGAGCAGCCGCTTCGCAGTCCGCCCCGGCTCTATTTTCTTACGTAATGTGAGAAAAACGAGGGCGACGACGCCGAGACGGTGGCGAAAAACTTGGGCGATTACAGTATGATTCTTTTTGCCCCGACGACTAATCGATTTAATGCGACGACTTTCCGAGGTCCGCTTCCCTCTATATATATATATATATGTATATATATATATATATATATATATATATATATATATAAAATATATGAATGCTCTAATACGATATTGTTCCGCCTTCGTGTAATATTAAAGCAAAAACGGAAGGCACTTACTATCGATCCATATATCGATGCTTGGGTTGCTCGAACCATGAGGAAACTTATGCTACTTTATGCTTACCTTGGTCGGCTTATTGGTCTGTACTACTTCTAAATCTAGCCTCTAGGTATTGGAATCTATTGTTAACGCTATAATCCAGGACCGCGCGTGCAATATTACGACGAGGTTCGAGGGCGAAATCGGGTTAGTCAATGCCTGTATTAAGAGTGCCGACTGTTTAAAGGGTCATTCGACGTTTCCGTTAACGAATCGCATCGCGCTCGAGTGGCGGTCCTTACGCATTAACGTTCATTCGATACTCGTGGTCACTCTTCGGCGAGAGAGGTCCTCCGAAATTTCGCCCCGTTTCGGCCATTCGCGAAATATCGCGTAATTCGACGATTGATATACGACGGAATTTGCCCCGAGTAATTTGCGCGCGTTTCGCGTTGCCGAATGGAAATTGTCGTTTCGTACCCGAGAGCGAAGAAAACCTGCGGTTACACACACAAATATATATACAGGGTGTAATTAAACAAAGGTATGCGAAGCACATTATTGAATGCAGGACGACAAACTAAATCGAAAAGTCCTGAGCCATTTTTTAATTCGAGTTTTACTTTTGACGCTATAATTGATTAAAGTTGGCCAATCAGCGCGTGGCTACAATGGAAAACAACGTAGGCTCCGCCTTAGTGGGCGGAGCCTACGCTTTAAGGGGTTATACCTACCTGCAAAGTCTGAAAAACACGTATTTTTGGGAATTTTTTTTTTAAATATTTGAAGTGCTTTGGAAAGGAACATTTATGTTTTCAAATATATATATTTCAAAGATTATTTAGTATTTTTTTTATTGCAAAATGTTGATAAATAAAAAAGATATGCTTAATCTTCCAGAAGCAGTTTTTTGAAAAGCGTTTTGCGGTGACCACTCTAACTTTGAACTGGTTTACCAGAAATCAAAAAACCCGAGAAATTTAGTTAATATATAAGATTATCTAGTGCCCGATCGTTCATTTTTTTGAAAAATTAATTTGCGACAAAATGGCGGCTGTTCAAATTTGAAGGTATGATTTTGCTACCAAAAATTCGCTCGTTTTTTTATTATTAAAAAAAAAATACGCAACGAAAAAACAAAAGCCACGATCGGGCACTAGATTTTTTAGTATTAAAGATGTCTACCAAATTTTATTTCAATCGATGCAGCGGTTTTCGAGATATTTTGGTCACCGATTTTAAAAATGCTGTTTTGAGAAAAACGCATTTGAAGTTTCAAATTAAGTTCACAACCAAATAATATATTTATATATATATTTATATATATTATTTATTTATATATATTTTGGCTTTGTATAGAGACCGCTTTTGTCCGCGTCGCAGCTGCCGTTCGATACCTGAGATCCGTTTCTGTACCCTGCTTCTAAACAGCAGGATACGTTCACACCAGTACACCTTTAAACTCACATAACTTCGTTAATTTTTGTCGAATCGACTTAAAATTTGCAGGGAATATTTTTGAAAGTATGTACTTTAAGAAAATATCAAAATCCAAAAATCGATTTTTTTGAAGTTTGCAGGTAGGTATAACCCCTTAACAATCTGTAGCGTCAAAAATAAAGCTCAGATTAAAAAATGGCTCAGGACTTTTCGATTTAGTTTATCGTCCTGCGTCCGATGATGTGGTTTGTATACCTTTGTTCAGTTACACCCTATATAATAATATAAAACATACATCACTGCGGAAAAAAATTAGCCACGCGAGGAAGAAGCCGCTTCGCGCGCGTCGCGGGATACAAGAAGATTTAATTATATATCTCATCGCGGCAGCGTCGTCTCGGTGTAAGTATCTTAATTCAGCAGATATCTCTCCGGTACAGATGCTCTCGGAGGCGAGAAGAAAGTCAAAATTATACGACGGACGTACGTGCGGCGTACGCAAACTCCTCCTAGTCTCTCGTTTTAGTTGGAAATTCTGTTCTTTTCCTCTCTCTCTCTCTCTCTCTCTCTCTCTCTCTTCTTTAAACATCAAACTCTCGATAATATGCTCGAACGCAAAGTCTTCCGGAGGTTAGGGCGCAATTGGACTCGCGGTTTGGACCGATTCGATCCAGCAAAATGGCGGCGCCGCGTTACGACGCGACGTAAACGTAAGAGGGATATGTGGAATGGCGCGATTTTACGTTTCACTTCGAGCCTCTCTCGCTTTTGCTCCCATGACATGCCTATCTCTCCATGGCGAGGCATCTCCCAGGAATGGGGATGCTTTCTCCTCGGATATATCCGCTCTGGGTAAATGGATGGACCTTAGGAATTCTCCACAGTAGACAAGTTTGTGTTTTCTTGTTAAAAATGGTCCCCGTTAAAAGTTTGCTGTCAATTTAACATATTGGCTGTTGTGTTAATGGAACTTGAATGTTAAATTATTAAAGCAATTGAAACAAGATGTAAAAATAACACAGTGTGCATCTATTTTCAGTTTTACACAATAAATATGTACGTTCTGGTTTATTAACAACAAGATTGATCTGTTGAAATTTACAAAATAACATGTTGATTTTTTTATTTTATAATTTATAATATAAGTGAGGATGATAAAATTTAGATTAATTTTTACATTAAAACTATCTTAATTTTACATAAAATTTATTTCAAATAATTTAAAATTGTGTGTTTATTTTGTGTTAAAACATTAATACACAGTATTTGTGTCTTTATTTAACATATCCATTATCATTACATTAAATTGACACAAGAATTTCTATGGACCGTTTGGGACACCGGTTAAAAATTTAACACAAATTTTTCAACTGTGATCCCTTTTCGTCCAAACAACACCTCGTCTGAAACCATTAATATTTTCGTCTAATTACGATATCAAGCGATATCGGTAATCTCTATCGCGAGTTACCTGTCAAACTTTCGTTTACGATCGATCGTGCGCGATCGGAGCACAATCTTGCGAATTACATATATACAATACAACGGCGTAATATAACAGATATAGAGCTCATACATTTTGACTGCCAAGTGTTATCGTAAAAACTCTCGATAGCGTATCGATTTGCGACACTTGGGCTTCGAGGGGCGAGAATTTTTCTGCAGAACGTCCTCTTTTCCGAGACCTTTTACATCGCGACGGGAATCGGCGCGCACGAGCGAGCGCTTAGCGAATATGGTTCATTCATCGCGCGATTCGCCTAGGAGAGAAGAGTTACTCGTTCTCTTCCCCACAAGGTTATTCCTGCGCAAATACTCGGGAAAAGGGTTGGAAGGCCGACTTGCTGGAAGGAATGGCCGGATCGGGGCACGTGCCGAACGATATCCACTTCCCTCCATCTCTCACGCTTCATTCTTCATTGAACGGAATTGGCGGTATACGCCAACTGTTATAGCTATCGTTACGCTCATTCTATTATAGCCCCGGGAGACAATTATGGGCCGGTAATGGGCCACGAGCTCCAAACGGTTATTGTGGCGCGCCAATTTCTTTCGAGCTCTCCTTCTCTCTCCTTTGTCTTTGACAGGATCGACGAAAACTCACACTCAGCCACTGACCGCTACGAGAAAGTCGCGATAATCGTGGATTCTGTTTATAGAGGACCCATGTCGAGTTGGTCCGCCCGACTTTTAAAAAATAAAAAATCTAATACCGTATCATAATGAGCTTCTAAATCCCGCAAATTAAAAATTTTGAGCTCGTCGCATTGAGCAGGAATTTAATTCTTTTTGTGGGGGCCTGAGTTGACGTAGATTCAGCCCAATACTTAATAGTGAATCTTTGCGGTATAATTAGGAGCTATTTATGAGCTTTTAAATTATTATAGTTTAGATTTTTGAGATCATTCCTTAAATTCCAAAAGCAGCCCTTTAATTGAAAAAATCTAATACTGTATAATAATGAACTTTTATATCCTGGAAATTAAATATGTTGAGCTAGTCGTATCGGGCAAAAATTTAACACTTTTTGTGAGAGGGCTGAGTCGACATCGACGTAAAAATAGAAGTATTGAGTGAATCTTTGCGGTAGAATTAGGAGCTATTTCTGAGTTTAAACGAATATAGTTTTTTGAATTTGAGTTCTTCAATCGATTATGATCGCTATTTACGAGAAAAATTTTGTTTAAAACAACATTAATTAACAAGTTTTTTAATACGAATAATTGTCGAGCTCCTAATTTTTTAATAAGACTTCATTCTTGTGTTTATATAGAGGGAATTGACATTCATTAATCTCTTTGACGCCGCGGAGCTTTTTTCCCCTAAAGACAATTGCATTTAAATAGAGGAAACGATATATTTACGGGGTAATTAATTAGATAACGTGACGTTTTCAGGCACACATGTAATATTCATTAATCTTTTGTGTTGTACGTTTTGTACGAGATAATGATAAAGTAGAATTAAATGCGATAAATAACATGTGTTAATCACGCATGCTTTTATTCAAGTAACCTGGATATTAGCGGAATCACGAACAATACAAAACTGATTTAGTTTTAAATATTCAATTCTCTTTTGAACGCGGAATGCGTTCTCTCCGCGTGCTGCTTTTGTGCTGTCGCGACAAATATTCTTTCTCAAAGCGAAATCCTTTCATAATCCGCTACAATGGACAAAATATGTTTTACGCAGTTTCATATATTTTCGACGCACACGATGATGATCGTTATTATTTTACTTTCATCCCCGAAAGTCGGCCGCGAATGAATTATTGCAGCGAAGAACATGAAGAAGAAGAAGAAGACAGACTCCGTCTCTCGATCATTTAAAATGTCGGTGCGCGCGATTTTATTCCGTCGAGTCTCGACGGAGGGAAACGCCGGAAGGATTTTCGAGAACTAACTAAGACGGCGTTCTCCAGTGTAATCCCTCGTATCGTCCTCCCTTACGCGCACGGAAGTTGGAATTTTCAAAGTAGCGAAGCTAATGCGTTCGTCCGACGACGCGCGGTTTCATCCACGAGGTCGAGTCGAGGCTGTATAGTTAAGAGTTGCCCCGCGGGTGTTGAGAAAATGTTTCAGGTCATACGCGATTTTAGCGGAAGAATACCGCAATGTCGCAATCGCGTTATTTTCAATACGGTTCGCGCGAATTAAATAATTACGCAGGGTGCTTAAATATGTATTAACGGAAGAAAGAAATGTATTTTATTATCGCAATTAATATTTAAGCTTTATTATTATTTACATCAACGTGAATTATTGATGGATATAAATCGGGACGGTGAGCGGCGTCAAATTATTTATCCCTTTGGCAAAATGCAAAATTCACCAAATGATGAACCTTCTGATGCTTCTTTATTTTTTAAACGCGGTTTGAAACTTTGATTTTTTTTTCCCTCGCGCGCGTGACGAGATATCGAGCGATGTTCTAAGATTGGGGGAGCACTTCATAGAAAATTTATCGGAATCGCGATATTGCTATCGTGAAGAGAAGTCCGAATTTTTTTTTCTCGATCAGCGTTTCCCGATTTTCCAGCATTGTAACATTTCATTTTCCGGACGAGCTCGGATTCCTGGACTTCTAAGATCGCTCCCTTGTCTTCTTCAATTTAAAACTCACGGGCAAGAAACAAGCACTCAAAGCCCGGCGTGCTACTTACGGACAATTTGAATATTTTCCATCGGTACTGTGATCCGTTGAGAGGATCAATAAAATGTGGCAGTAATTGAAGAGTCCCTTTGCGCGCGGCAAACGCTAGTGCTCTTCCTCTTTTTGATATATCGAACAGAACGGAGAGAGAGAGAGAGAGAAAGAGAGAAAGAGTGAGCCATATACAATCTTTTGTATATAAAATCGGGTCACGCGCGCTAGTTTATTAAATATATACGTTGCATAGCCGTCCAACAGAAATCGATTTATATCCGCGTCCGTACGCTCGCGCGATTTTTAATTTCGGTAAACCTCGTCCTCCGCTAATGCACAAACATATAAAACGTGTATTAATAGTTTTCGGATACGTCGTCATACTCCGTGCATGTGTGTCATCATTTCGCGAGATTTTCCAAGAGCGAACTATCGAAATAAATCTTTATCTGTTGTCGAATATATACACTACCGCTGAAAAGTATTTGCCCACCTAGGTAAATTGTGTTTAAATGATTATAAATAATGACTATAAACGACTATAAATTAATGACTATACATGTGCTATCAAGTAATGACTATTAAGTAATGACTATACATGTGCTATAAAGTAATGACTATACATGTGCTATAAAGTAATGACTATTAAGCAATGACTATTAAATAAATGACTATAAATGATTATAAATTAATGACTATACATGCGCTATAAAGTAATGACTATTAAGCAATGACTATTAAATAAATGACTATAAATGACTATAAAATTTGTCTATTACTCTTTCCGGCCTTTTGAAGTCCAACAATTATGCCTCTCTTCTCTTCAGATAATTCCTTTTTTTATTTAAAAAAAAGAGTCATAAATATCTTATCTGACTTTGTAGTTATCTGTTAGTAAAGAAGTGATATTTATAATATAGCTATTGAGAACGACTTTTCATTAACGCGTAAACAATAAACATCGATGAAAGGCAATAGACACAATTTAGTTTTCGAGTTTTCTCTTAAATTAAGGATGGGCAAATATTTTTGAGCGGTAGTGTAGTTACGGACTGCGTGTGGAAAATTGCAGTTGCGTTTTGCGTTTCGTTCATTCGCGAAGCAATATGCGTAGCATATTTCGGGGAACAAAAATTAATTCTAATTATTTTCAAATTATTTTATTATTCGCGAATTAAATATTTTATTCGGGAGAGAACGGGAAGGTAAGAGAGCTATGCATTAAAAAAGAATTAACTTGACTAAACCTTTCAACTAAATTACTATTTTGTTAATTGAACATGTATTAGTATGTTATATTTAATTTAAATATTTTTACATGTTCAATTAACAAAATATTTAGTTGAACGATTTATTAAAGTTAACAACTCTTTTCTTTCAATGTACGGTGACCGTATTTTCCAAGAGAAAATAAAGGACAAATTTGAAAATTTTGGAGCTTTGTTTCAACATATTTTCAGCAGAAAAAATAATTCTGTGACTATTAGAAGTCTCCGTTTTTATTCTTGTAATTTGAAATTGATTCGTGACTATGTTGAAATAAAAATATTTTGGTTTCTTAAATAGGTTGAGGTCAAGTTAAATTTTTTTTTCAGCGTGCAGATAACTCGTATTTCAAAAATGTATCTAATAGTTTCAACCGAATTCTCTCGTCGGATACGGTTAACCGAGTTGAAAAACGATATTATCCGGAAAAAGCGATATATTGATCGCGAAACCGCAGTTTTTCATATTTCTTTTACGTCCATTCGTAAACATCTGAGAGCAGGCAAATGCGCGTCGGTTAACAACACATTCGTTCGGACAAATGTTTAATTGCGAGATGAGAGGACGCGATAGGGAAGAGAAAGAGCCCCGAGCTCTGTGTGCGAGTGATCTGTTGTGCCTCGAGGTTGCCCGCATACGTTTTATTCTTCCGAAGCGACCAGCCGCACGACTGTTACAATTATAATGCCGGCTTTTATTACGCGACGTGGTGGACGAAAAGCAGTTACGATATCTCTTCCTGTGTGCACGACTATACGGTGTTGGCGCCATTTCCGGAACGACACTAGGCAGCCGAGCGTCGTGTTAACGGGATTGAGTTAATTCGAAGTCAAGATAGTAAACTACGTTCCCTCGTTCATAAATACAAGTGGTCCGGGCAAGTGGCCTCTTTGTCATCGGTTTGTCGGGCGTGCGAAACGCGACAAGTGCCATTTCGCGTAATGAGACTCACACAAAACGGCCAGCCGAAATATCAATCCGGCCTGTTAGATCTGGTCTCTCCGCACGAGACTTAATAACGTTACGTTACGTTACGTGAAGCTACAATCTTATTATAGCCATATTTTACATACATATGCATCAATTTACAATTACACGGGATAGCAAGAGCTTCTGTTCCGCATATATAGGGCATTCGTACACGTGCGCTATTCTGCAGAAATAATAAATTTTCTGAAGGATTCCGACGTATAGGGTGAATCTCAGAATTGGTGGATCATTTGGGCTTCTTTTCTCAAATGTTGTATAAGCGATTGGAAAATATTAACAAAACCATAGTCTTCGATTAACTTCAAATAGAGTTTATTTTAATAGAATTTTAATTTGCAAAAATACATGATGGTAAAAATTGGGGATATGCAAAAAATGATGGTGTGAGGAAAAATTGTATCCAAATAATTTCAGGAATCTGCCATTAACAGGTGATCCGTTAATTCTGGAACATCCTGTATGAAAAAGGTGAATAAAAATTAGAATAGCGAATAATTAATACTGATAATAATTGATAAACTAATTGTAGAGAAAAAATCAATTTAGACGTGCGCTATTCTGCAGAAATAATAAATTCTATGAAGGATTCCGACGTACAGGGTGAATCTCAGAATTGGTGGATCATTTGGATTTTTTTCTCAAATGTTGTATAAGCGATTAGAAAATATTAACAAAACCATTCTTCAATTAACTGCAAATAGTTTATTTTAATAGAATTTTAATTTAAGACTTAGTTGCAAAATTATATGATGACAAAAATTGGGAACATGCAAAAAATGATAGCTTGAGGAAAAATCGTCTCTAAATAATCTCAGGAATCTGATATTATTAATAAGTGATCTGCTAATTCTGGAACACCATATTCATACAAAAAGTATGTCAATTTAAGATATGAAAAAGGCTCGTGGAATGGCAAATAATGAACACATTAATAATAATTGAAGAGGAATTTAAAACCAATTTTGCGTATGTGGCTCTTATTAGTTCTTTTGCAACCTGGACTTTTGCACAGATTTTCCTTCGTCAGGCTTCGTAAGAGCTACTTTAAATAAAGTTGTGAATAATTTGCTGAAGAGAGAGTCGCTTGATGTTTTCTTACACTATCACTTTGCTCACTATACGATTGTTGCGACGTTAGAAGTAGGATGCACTGAGCTTTGCGATGCATTCAAACGCGCTTGCAATAGCTATGCTTCTACTACTGCGATTCAATGGTATTATTGTTCGCCGAGTACGTAGTCGCAAAGCATACGGTTATAGTCAGCTAAGAGTTCCGTTACCATTGCGCTGTGCAATGGCACTAATCCTTATGTGAAGGATACCCTAGGCTGCGTCTCTCTTGTGTTCGAACTAATTATACGCTCGCGAGAAATACATCCACACAGAGAGAATTTTTTCTTTGAATTTACCCTGAAAATCATAGTCATCGTGCGACAATATATGTTATTGGAAGAATCTTATAAAAGATTCTCTCATTAATATTTACCATAATAAAAATATTCATATGTACATAGTAAAATTAATCGAACATATTTTATATCTTAATATTTTTTATCGTGGTGTAAATATTAATCAGAGAAACTCTAATAAAATTCTTCCATGATTATCATGATTTTTAGGGTAACTACTAACAATAAGGGTAAAATTCTTTCTATATATAATTAAAGGGAGTAATGTGTAATGTTTCATTTTAAATAAAAAAATGATCAAATATTCTCGAGCTTGTAAACAAAATTTATTCCAATAAGGAATAGCTTCTTCTCTTCCTCTTTTAATTATAATTCTTATATCGATAGAGCCCAACAAATGAATCCTGATTGATTCTATTATATACATACACAAAGAGAATTTTCTTAGAATTTACCCTGAAAATCATCGTAATCGTGGGACATTATGGACAAATTTTATAAGAGTTTCTCTCATTAATATTTACCACAATAAGAAACATTAATATGTACATAGTAAAATTAATCGAACATATTTTATATCTTATTGTGGATATTAATATTTTGTGCTAAATATTTATCAGAGAAACCCTAAATCTTAATATTACTAAGAATTTATTAAGAATTTACTATGTATGGTACGTAGTAAAATTTACTATGCACATATTAATATTTTTTGTGATAAATATTAATCAGAGAAACTCTTATAAGATTCTTCCAATACCATATTGTCGCACGATTACCATGATTTCCGGGGTAAATTTGAAGAGAAAATTCCGTGCACCTTCACGTAGGAGACACGCAATTTTTATAAACCGTAATTTTCGATAAAAGCCACCCTCTCGTTCCTCGTATCTCTCTTTCACTCGGCGTGCCATTGAGTGGTTTTCTTGTTTTCTCCAAGTCGGCTCCTTTTTCCGCCCTTTCAGATTGCACGGAGCTTTAATTTCTCCTCGAAGGTCCTTCGCTACTTTTCCCGATACTCGGACTCGAGTCGAGTCGAATCGGATCGGCGGCGGCGGCTTCGTTTCCGTTTCGACGAGGAAATAATAAAGGTCGATTCTCGACGCTGGAAATTAATGTCGCGCGCCTGGGGAATTTATTGTTATTAACTCGCGGCTATATCTATCTGCGTGAGGAAAAATTATGTGTTTTTTTTTTTTTTTTTTTTGCCGAAATTTATTTAGCAATGATCCGACAGAGAGTAATGGGTTTTTTTTTCTGACAGCCGAATCACACATATAATTTACGGACGTTGTATTGGAATAGTTTTTTTTTTTTTTATTTAATATTACGGGATTAATTTTTCTAATACTCTCTTTGTTCCGTGGAAATATTTTAATTCGTATATAATATTCGCACGGTATCATGTATCGGAGCATTCCGATGCATCGCGTATCGAAAATATGCAAACTAATCAAAAATATAAGATTATCGAGGTATTTTAACAAAAAAAATTTAACCATATTTTCTATATGCATATCTGAGATATGATTTAACGTATTTGCGCTACGTTGTAATATTTCAATTTCCAATATTGACTGCTGCGCGGAGGAAAGTGTATATATAACGAAAGATATCGGGATCGTGGGAAAATGTAAATTCGCGGTGCACCGACAAATACAAAGTTAAGTAATTTGTGACGTGATATTTCAGCGGTTATCAGCGATATGCGAAGAAAGCGCGTCGAAAAACGCGGATTAAAAGAGAAACAAAAATAAACGGTGAATTAAGAGGAACGGCTCTTAGAGTAAAAAGCATTTCTTCATAAAATTTCGCCGACTTATAAAACGAATAGACGAAAGAATGAAGCCTCTAAAAATATGCGATTAATTCTCTTTCGTTTTCCTACCGCACAGCTGGCGTCCAATTAATAGAATTATATGAACAATGACGTTTAGAAATCAATCAGGATTCATTTGTTGGATTCTATCGATATAAGAATTATAATTCAAAGAGGAAGAGAAGGCGCTATTCCTTATTGGAATAAATTTTGTTTACAAGCTCGAGAATATTTGATAATTTTTTTTTGTTTAAAATGAAACATCACGCTCTACACATTACTCCCTTTAATTATATATGTATAATGGAATTAGTCGAGATTCATTTGTTGGACTCTATCGATATAAGAATTATAATAAAAAGAGGAAGAGAGCACAGTTGAAAAATTTTAACATAAAAAATAAATGCTTCAAATAATTTAAAATAAATTTTGTGTAAAATTAACATACTTCTAATGTAAAAATTAACAAAAAATATGTTAATTTTAAATTTTATCATCCCTATTTATATTATAAAATAGAAAACCAACATTTTTTCCTGTAAATTTTAACAGATAAATCTTGTGATTAATAAAGTAGAACATATTTATTGTGTAAAATTAAAAATAGATGTACATTGTGTTATTTTAACATTTTTTTCACTTGTTTTAATAATTTAACATTGAAGTTCAATTAACAGAACAGTAATATGTTAAATTAATACATGAATGTGTTAAATATTTAACACCAAAATTGTAACGGAGACCGTTTTTAACAAGGAAACACAAATCTTTCTACCGTGAAGGAGATTCCTTATTGGAACAAATTTGGTTTACAAGCTCGAGAATACTTGACAATTTTTTTTATTACGCTATACATATCGCATATTACTCCCTTTAATTATATACAGGGTGTCCGGACCAATGATTAAGGGCGGATTCTCTGGCCAATTTGAAGACGATTTTTCCTTAGCAAAAATGTTGAGAAAAAAATGGATTTTTTGAAAACTAAACGTTTTGGAGTTAAAAGTCTAACATAATTACATTCTTCAGTTAATTTCAGGTAGAGTTTACTATAATAAAATTTTAATTTGAGGCTTATAGTTATAAAAATACATAATGACAAATATTGGAAAGTTGTAAAAAATGATGACCCTTTTCGACATTTTCGCTGAGGAAAACTCGTTCCCAAATTGACCAAAGAATTCATTTGTAATCGTTGGTCCGTTAATTATCGGACACCCTGTACATGTATAATAGAGCAGCGGGGGAGTCCGGAAATATCCGAATTCGTAGCTTCTCTTTATAGGCCAAAGTTCACCCTTAGCTACAACGGCTAATGGATGAAATGGCTGTATTTGGTATTATTGCGCCACTGCCGTTACTTTCGTCGGGTGAACCTCCATTAGGTCCTCTCTCCCTCTCGCTCTTTCTCTCTCTCTAGGTGAGGCGAAATAATGAGTCGGAGTAGACGCGAGAGACGCCTCATTTCCATTTCCTTTTGGAGGCCTGCGCGCCGCGCGTTCGGGATACCCGGGAATTATTTACGCCACCTCTCTCTTCTGGCAACTCTGCTACGGCAGCCAATTATTATCGCGCGGTGGTGATGATAACGTCCCGTCGAAAATTTCCGCACTCTTCTCTAATATTGCTTCGAGGTACCGCGATGACCTCCTACTCCCTTTCTCCTCTTCCTCTTCTTCTCGCCTCGCGGTAACTATCCCGTAACTTTCTGCATTATAGCCGTGTTAACGAAACAATTGCCATCACAGCCTCAGGTAGCCGCTAGCTTCTCCTCTCCGGATTCCTCGGCGAGTGTATACATATATATTATATATATAGATGATCTCTCATTAAAAGTTGTTGGAAATTAGCGTTTTTGCGTCGTGTTTTTTTAATTCAATTTATAAATTTGAAGAGCAAGAGAGAGAGAGAGAGAGCTGATAAATTGTAAAAGATTTTGTCCGAGCAATATCTCTCGCTGGATCGAGAGAGCTATCTCTCGCTATCTGTCGAAAATTATTACGGATGTCTGTTATTATACGGAACCGTTCGTTTCCCGGTGTACGTAAAATTCATTTCGTTCGATCGTATCGCGTCTTCGTCGTATCCTTTGAGAATTAACGCGATCCGGAGACGGATATTTTTACGAGAGACCGTATATCGAAATCATCTCTAGCGTGTCCTCTTACAGTTTTATATACCGTCGGTTATAATTATATATCTTGCACTCCGTAGAATGAAACGTACATAGCGATAGACCGAACGGATAAAATAATTATTTTAATATTTTTTTAGCTCCACATTCGTTGGAAATATGATATAGCGTAATCGCGAGCGTTTCTCTGCCTCGGCAAAGTGACATCGGTTGTTCTAGTTCCGAAGATGTGTCCCCGATGTATTATATAGATTATATAGATTAATTATATAACACGCTATATAATTACCGCTTGCTAATGAAGTTATCGATCGCACTGTGTGTGCGCGCGTTTAATCAGGAAGGTCGAACTATAATAATTCTTACGAGCACGCACGATCCGCTTAATTATTTATCGAGAGGCGCAATTAATCTCGTAGAAAAAAAGAGAGTTTTATTTTTCGCGAGAAAATATCTGTGCCAGTTTCGAGGAAGGACCGATATACTCTCTCCTTGTTCGAAATAGATTAGCTCTCCTGAAACAGAGAGAGAGAGAGAGAGAGAGAGCATGCAAGAGCATGTAGCAGCGGAAATCAGAAGCAGCACTCAATTCGCAATCGACGGGCTCCGATGGGGCTGCTCATCTCCTTCAACATCTCCCACGTACACGTATCTAATCCCTCGAAACGTATCGAATGCGCGATAAAAAGCGCGCACGAAGCTCGAATTCTCGATTTAGCGTCAAAATAATTAAAAACAATCGTCGATCGATATAATAATATCGACATTAAAGATTAAATTCCAAGATATGAAGTCTAGGTCTCAAATGGGGTTTTTCTCCCCTTTAAATTAAACACCGGAACGAGTCGTTTATTATGTTTTTTTTTTGGATGCTGAATATGAATTTTAAATTGCTCCATCACGTCACAATTTTGAGTAATTTTTAATTATTATTATTTTTTTATTTTTCCAAAAATTATTACTACGATATGTGACGGAGAAGTTTTATTGTAATTAAAATAAAGTATGTTGTTAGGACTTTTAAGGGGATGCTGCCATTGTTCTGTTTTGCCGACTTGAAGTTAGGTTAGGTTTGCTTTTTATTGAATATACAGATTGCAAAGTACGAATCCTTTGATACAAGCTTTTAATCTCATTTTTATTATTCTTTCATGTCATCTCTATTGGGAACGCCATATTTTGTGCACAAATAAACTGCAGGACTTTTGTATTAAATAACTATTGTTATGAGGTGATGCAAACAGTCGATAAAAGCTGTAATTTTTTAACTTTTTTGTTTTTTTATACGAAATTACAGCGCTCCCCGTTCATTATTATCAGTATTTTAATTGTGGAGAAGGATTTTTCAATCTGTATAGCCAATAAAAATAAAAGTCCTTGAACTCAAAGTCGGTAAAACAGTCATGGTCAGTATCCCTTTAATCCTTAAAAAGAATTTTGGTCGGTTATGGTTATAAGATATCCATGGTTAAATATGAGCATTGACGATTTACTAAATACCTTTTGAAAATTTTCCATTGAATACGAATTTAATGTCAGATCTGTCAATGAAATATAGGGATATCAAAATTTAAAAAACTGTTTTTTTATATAAATCTTGAGTCTATCATTTTGAATTTGACAATTAGAACACTAGATTTGTATTTAAGATTAAATAAACATACACTGAAAAAATATTTGTGTAAAATTACACGATTATGCTAAAGTCGAAAAAACCCAGCATAATCATGCAATATTGCTACTTTATGGAAGATTATATATATTATAAGTAATTTCATATGAAATATATTCTTATATGTATTTTCAAGCTCAAAAATATTCCACTAAACATTGAATTACACATAGGAAATACTAGTAATGTATGTTATAAATAAAATGGATAAATGCTTATATAATAAGATTCTAATAAAGCAAAAATACTAAATTTAAAATTACAAATGACTTTTGCATAAAAATAGTAATTTTACCTATATTTTACACACATATATATTTTTACATTAATATGTATTTTCGCTTTAAAAAATATGGAAAAAATTACAGCGCTAAAGAATAAATGTTTCCAGTTTGAACAAGTAATTTCCATGTAAAAGTACATGTATTTTTTGAACGTTGCAATCGAAATCTATTTGTTAAATTGTGACCCAGGTAAAAATGTCTCGTGGAATAATTCGGAAAGCAGATTCGCATTGAAAAAAAAAAAAAAAAAAAAAACTATAAGAAACTGCTAGTTCTTTTTTCGTCTAACAGTGTTATATTTCACAGAGCTATTTTTCTCCTTCAACGCGCTCGGCGGATTTAGCGAGAAAATATACAAGATATTCGTCGATGGATCGATCCTCGCGAGAACTCGCGTGTTATCCGGCGCGAGCGAGTACGATTACATCTCGAGTCGATCGGGCGGCGATCGGCTTTATGTTTCTCGAGAGGTATTTTTCTCTCGGCGGGATACGAAGCGCGCATGTCGAAGTTATCCCTCCGAAAATAAAGCCTCGGTCGCGAGCACGAAGCTGCCGTTCGTGGCTCGGGCCACGACGTAAAGGAAGTTGCTCAACGACCGTTGCCTTTACTGTTTATACGATCCCCAATCCAATCTCCAGTCTGGGGATCTTTGAGAGAACGAGTCAACTTTTGGAGGAGTGTCACGACTCCCGGGCTGTCTCCTCCGATACTCGAGAACGAAATTACGATAACGAGGGATTTCGTAGCACGTTACACGATCCTCTCTCGCTCTTTCGTTCGTCTCCCGTCTCTCGCTATGAGATTCTTAAATTCCTAGAAGTGTGCTAACTTCCAGAAGTAACTTTCGCGAAATCTGGGAAAGAGAGAGAGAACGCGTTGGCATGGAAAGGAGGAAAGAGAGACGGAATTGGCGATAGTAATTGTGAGAATCTAGTCGGCGTTTTGCTGTTGACGAAATTGGAGAAATATATAACAAGTGCAACAACATCAGCAGCAATATCAGTAAGAAGCGGGGAGCAGCAGTAACCGTTTGAGATCGGTACGATTATTGTTTCCAGCAGAGTTTCCGCAGAGTCTCCTTCTCCCTTTCTTCCTAGCTCGCTTTCTCGGTCGTGACACAATTGGCGGAACACACACGGCAGTTTCAGTCTCGCGTATGTAAGGCAACTTACCCCTGGCTCTACGGCCGCCACTTGTTGCAAAAATGATAATGAAGTAATAACGGAAGAAATCGCTTACGCGATCGTTGCGGATTTTCCGCTCTTCCGCTTTCGCAACGATACCCTCGACGAAACGACTAAATCGCGCTGGACGGAAATTGCGAAAGTGTCCGAATTTATGGAATCGAAAGGTCCCGCGTTCAAAGAGCCGGTAATGGAGGAAAATAATGACGGATGCGAAAACACACACAGATATAGATTTTTATATCGACCATTGGACTTTTATTTCTCTCGTCTCTGAATAGTAAAATTAATCAAACATGTTTTATATCTTATTGTATAGATATTAATATTTTTTATTGTGATAAATATTAATCAGAGAAACTCTTATAAAATTTTTGCAATATTATCTCACAATGATTACCATGATTTTCAGGTAATGATTCAGGTTAAATTATATTTCTTAATAAATTTTGTAGATAATTAAGCAGAGAAATTTTAATAATTCTTTTAGAATTTGCCCTGAAAATTATGGTAATCATGGATAATATGGTATTGGAAGAATTTTATGAGTTTCTCTGATTATAATATTTACCACAATAAAAAATATTAATATGTACATAGTAAAATTAATCAAACATGTTTTACATATTATTGTATAGATATTAATATTTTTTATTATAGTAAATATTAATCAGAGAAACTTTAATAATTCTCCTAGAATTTACCCTGAAAATCATGAATTTTATAAGAGTTTCTCTGATTATAATACTTACCACAATAAAAAATATTAATATGTACATAGTAAAATTAATTAAACATGTTTTACATCTTATTGTATAGATATTAATATTTTTTATTGTGATACTTATTAATCAGAGAAACTGTTATAAAAATCTTGCAATATTATCTCACAATGATTACCATGACTTTCAGGTAATAGTTCAGGTTAAATTATATTTCTTAATAAATTTTGTAGATATTAATCAGAGAAACTTTAATAATTCTTTTTGAATTTGCCCTGAAAATTATGGTAATCATGGATAATATGGTATTGGAAGAATTTTATGAGTTTCTCTGATTATAATATTTACCACAATAAAAAATATTAATATGTACATAGTAAAATTAATCAAACATGTTTTACATATTATTGTATAGATATTAATATTTTTTATTATAGTAAATATTAATCAGAGAAACTTTAATAATTCTCTTAGAATTTATCCTGAAAATCATGATAATCGTGGGACAATATGATATTGGAAGTAGAACTTGTGATTCTAACCGATTAGTTGATTAATTGAAAATCGATTAATCGGTTAAATATGGTTTCAGTTAACCGATTAATCGCTGAAACTGATAAATTATTATTAGTTGAATAAATCTTTTTTTTCTATTTTTTAAATTTTTATTAGAATTTTATAGTAATATAATAATTGTGCAGTATTTGTACATGTCTAGACAGAAAAAAAGAAATGTCAAATTATACTCATATTAACGCAATTCATTGTTCTATACATAAACAATAATGTTAAAACAAAATAAATATATTAATCGACCGGAAAAACTGATTTAAAGATTAATCTATTTTAATCGGTAAATTCATTTTTAACTGGTTAAAGGATTAATTGAATTAATTGGTTTTCACGAACCTTAATTGAAAGAATTTTATGAGTTTCTCTGATTAATATTTACCACAATGAAAAATATTAATATGTACATGATAAAATTATTCAAACATTTTTTATATGTTATCGTGGATATTAATATTCTTTATTGTGTTGCAAATTTTTTATCAACGAAATTCTAATAAAATTCTTCTAATACCACATTGTGTTCCATGAGTACCATAATTTTCAGGATAAATTCTAAAAATAAGTTCTCGTTGTGTTATACGTATTATACAATATACACAGACATGTATATACATAATTTGAATATTTTGTTTTCAGATCCATGTATTGTGTACGTACTACAACTTCGTTGTTGCCCCTATCGGTGAGTGAGAAATTGTATATTTTAAAATTATTTTTGTCCTGCGTTTTAATAATGTTTTATTTCAGTAAATAATAATCGGAGAAAAATTCTTATAAAATTCTAATAAAAATACCATATTGTCCCCATGATTTTCCGGATAAATTCTAAGAGAAAATTCTCCTCGTGTATATATGTTTACGTCGAGGACAATCGAAAATCGCATTTCCGGCGTGCCACATATATCGACGCAAGAGTCAATATCAATAAAATAAAATATCTCGCGCATTATCTTACAAAATTTTATATGAAATAATAATCGCGCGCGACAACTTTCGGTGAGAATTTTTTCTTCCCTCCATCATTCTGAATACACTTAATCTCTCTTGTTACACTTACATCATCTGCACGTATAATCCGGTAAAATTAGACTTTGACTTCAACAAAATTATAATCAAGCTGAATTTTTGTGGAGATCTTTATTTCGATGTTCTAATAAAATCCTGAAAAGTACTCTTAATTTCAGTCAGAACGTATTTGCCATTATTTAGAAAACTATCAATTTTTCGAGAACAATAGTTATTATCAAAATTGTAGTTCATAAAATCCCCTATAAATAAGGTCCTTATACTTTTTTTCATGGAATTAATCGTTTCGAAGATATATAGCGAATTAAGTCTGAAAAAAAAATTAGAAATATTGCAACTTTACCGCAGGTTTTACTCAAAAACGATTAGTTGTACGAGAAAAAGTGTAATGACCTTTTTTGTAGAGAATTTCATGAGCTACAATTTTGATAATAACTATTTTTCTCGAAAAATTAATAGTTTTCGAGATAATGGCAAAAAAACTGAAATTCAGCTTGATTATACTTTTTTTGAAGTTTTCAAGTCTAATTTTACCGGACTACAGTATACATACACCCCGGGGGAAAGTTTGCAATTCACGAAGAAATTGCTGCGTGATCGTTCGCGAATTCCCCGGCTTTGTCGGCAGACGGGATTTTACACCGCGATGTTATTCTTCGCCGACCGGATCGGTCTTCTTCGGTATCTTGAGCGACAGAGCGAGAGAGAGAGAGAGAACTTGCGTTTGCCCAGCGAAAGAAAACGATTCGCGTTAAATGCAAACCGCGCACTTTAATCTATACTTTAATCCCTTAAGTCCCGCATTAAGTTGCACACGCGGTTACACGAGCGCGAAGTTTCTCCACGGGCCCGCGAGGCTAACGCAACTTGGACAGCGACCAAGATTTGTGCGTCCTGGGAGAGATCATTATTATCGATCTTCGATGTCGAGATTAGTTTAGGAAGTTCCGTTCGGGGAGATTTGCCGTTAAAAGCGGGAGCTTCGACGTCCTCGTCGTCTCTTGGAGCAATAATGCCTTCGATGCGCCCTGCCGCTTGCGCTAAATCCACGTCAATCAATCGGGGAATTAATGGAAATTTTTTCAGACCCTCTTGGGGATCGATATAATATCGAGCCCCCTCGATGGAGAATAAATTAGTCGAATCGATAGAAAAATCAATTCCTGACGTCGGGTTGGAAAAAACGAAGACAATGTGTATATTAGAGGGAAAAAGGAGAAATAGTCCGCGTCAGGCAGACGTCTCTCTAGAGTGGAACTTTTACGATATTTCTGCGGGCAATGCTGTTTTTCGCGGGAATGTATTTTACAGCGCCAAGCTAATCTCGCATAGGCGAAATATGACTGTCACACGCGCGGCGAAAAATTATGAAATAATGTCGGCGAATTCTCCTCCTCTGCCTGTTCAGTTTGGTGAGTGACGGGAAAGTTGTAATACCTGAAAAAAGGTATTGCCGTAATTGCGCGAAATATGCGGCGAATGTGTTCCCGAGGCGCGTGAAATCGCGCGAAAAATAGAATCCCTCTTCTTCGGCGGGAAATATTTCGCGATTTGAATGTATAAATCGCCACGACTGGGTCTTCGGAAGAAAGTCAATAGACACGTCGTCTCGTCGCTGAGTTTTCCCGAGTTTCGGGGGCCTCCTTCCTATCGTGTATCACCCCGAGCTCGTGAAACTGTCTTGATAAGCTTCTTTAGCATATAATATCCTAGGTGCGTTCTCCCGTCGAAGAGATAGGACATCTTGAGAAGACAATTTTGATAGTGCCCCGGGCGACGATTTGATAATAATCTGCCATCGACCATTACTTCATTACATCACGTAGCGTTACGTTAGCTGGTACTTGGCAAAGTTAGATTGTTAAGCGCGCGAGAGAGAAATTGAATTGCGCTCTCGAAGGGAGGGAGCTCGAGCAGGTCGCGTATCGGGAAAAATATAAATACACACGCGGATAAAAATCTTAATCCGTTGATGAGATATCACATAAATGTCCGACGGACGCGCACGCTAAAAATGATAAACGTCACGGCCGGGAATATGGCCGGAGAATAAATATCATGCAATTTCGTAGTTATGTTTGACTCTAATTCCTACATACGAGAGGCTGCTCCTCATATAATCCTCGTATATCTGTATTTATTATTACATTTATTTGCGCTAATAGCGGCGTTTTTTTTCTTTTTTTTTTTTAATATATCCCTCGCGAAAGTATTCTCCCCTCTACGTGCTTATCGTTTATCGATGTTGATGTAATTCGTTAACAAATTAATACCGATGACAGGCGGGTCAAGTAATTGATCGCGAGGTTAATTAATTTTAATATTTAATTTATTTCGCTGAGCGAACGAGTACACACGGGTTTTACGTATTTGAAAAATATGCGTTAGTGCGCGAGATTAAAAGGCATTTGTACGAAATAATTTAATTACAATTCCAGGGTACAAGCCGGGGCATTGCGAGAACGTGTGCGCCGCGTAACACTAATTCTAATAATGTTATCGATTCTGTCTATGACGCGAGAATGGAGAGCGATTAAATTCATGCATTGGAGCACTCAATGCCGATATATACACTCGTCGGAGAATAGCGGCCGCCGCAATGTTTGAGAACTGCTGTATATCGGGCGAGACACATTGCGTTATATGTCTAAAATGTATTATATAGTATAGTCCAGTAAAATTAAACTTGAAAAGGGCAAAACTTGAAGAAAATTATAATCAAGCTGAATTTTTGGGGAGACCTTCATTTCGATGTTCTAATGAAATCCTGAAAAGTATCCTTATAATTTCCGTCAGAGCGTTTTTTATGGGGGATAAAAAGGAGTGAATTTTAGTTTTTTGCCATTATCTCGAAAACTATGAATTTTTCGAGAAAAATAGTTATTATCAAAATTCTAGCTCATGAAATTCTCTACAAAAAAGGTCATTATACTTTTTTTCGTACAACTAATCGTTTTTGAGTAAAACGTGCGGTAAAGTTGCAATAGATAGTCACATACTATATAATACCGTAGTAATGTACACATTTTCTTTCAGACTTAATTCGCTCTATATCTTCGAAACGATTAATTCCAGGAAAAAAAGTATAAGAACCCTTTTTGTAGGAAATTTTATAAACTACAATTTTGGTAAGAACTATTTTTCTCGAAAAACTGATAGTTTTTGAGATAATGGCAAAAAACGAAAATTTACCCCCTATAAAGAAACGCTCTGGCTGAAATTAAGAGTACTTTTCAGGATTTCATTAGAACATCGAAATAAAGATCTCCACAAAAATTCAGCTTGATTATAATTTTTTAAAGTCAAAGTCTAAATTTACTGGACTAATTATACTATCGGTTTATCAATCAAAATCGGGCCGGCGCGAACGCGCCGATCTCTCTCTCTCTCTCTTCTTATCTCGCATTCGTAATCGTACGTGTCCTTAAAAGACTCCCTCGATGGCGGCGCATCCCTATCGCGCGACAGTTCGGAAGATTCCGCCGAGATACAGGAAGTAAACGTGTGCGAGCTTAATTTTACGAGCGAAGAAGAACGGAAGCGTTTCTCTCCGAAATTTCGGCCGATCGATATCTGAAGGAAAGAGAGAAGGAAAAAAAATTAGAGTTACTCTCCTGCGGAGAGAGAAAGGGTTTGCGAGAGATCGGTGAACGACTTTCTTCCTCTCGTGTCGTGGATATCGCCCTCGGAAAATTGTCCGTACGTTTAAAGTAACGCGTGTAAGCCGCGGCTTTAAACGCTTATCGCGATTAACACTTAGTCCGGAACAATTTAAACTGCTGCCTGCACTCGGCCATATGTGGGACGTATTTTTGCTGGGTATTTTGGCGAAAGGATCGGTACTGTATGTGAGATAGAAGCGGAAATGTTACCAATTATGTGTGTAATTGAACAGCGCGAGATATTTAGAGATGAAGGTTAATTATTAAATTAAAGTTATTTAACGACATTACGAATACAGATGCAAGAAGAGAGACATCGACTGAAAATGTCTACACAGAGGGAATTTTCTCTTAGAATTTACCCTGAAAATCATGATAATTGTGGTATAAGAGTTTCTTCGATTATTTACTACAATAAAAATATTAATATCCATCACAATAAGATATAAAATATGTTTGATTAATTTTCTAAATATAAATAAATATATAATATTAATCAGAGAAATATCTGGTGAATATTAATCAGCGAAACTCTTATAAAATTTTTCCAATACCATATTTTATTATTACCACATATTTACCACCAATAAAAATATTAATATCTACCATATATATTAATATCTACCAATAATAAGATGCAAAATATGTTGATTAATTTTACTAATATGTACATAGTAGTAAAAATTACTATGTACATATTAATATTTTTTATTGTGATGAATATTAATCAGAGACATTCATAAAATTCTTTCAATATTTTTATTTTATTATTACGACATATTATTTACCACAATAAAAATATAAATATCTATCAATAAGATATAAGATATAAAATATGTTCGATTAATTTTATAATAGTAATATATACATACACTGTTGAAAAAATTTATTGACTTTGATTTATTTATTTATTAATAAGTCATTCATTTGAAATTAATATTAATTTGATATGAAAAATATTTATTTGAATAAGAAAATTCTTTTCAAAACAGGTAAATATTTATTCGTTTCAAGTAATGATTAATTACAGATTATTGAAGTAAATATATTTATTAATTTTTTTTCAATACGTAGTAAAAATTACTATGTACATATTAATAATTTTATCATGATAAATATGTGAATTGGAGAAGAAACTCTTATCAAATCCTTCCAAAACCATATTGTCCCATAATTTTCAGGATAAATTTCCTCAGCACTGTAAAAAAAACATGTAAAATTACATAAATAATAAATGTAAAATTACATGATAATAATGAAAAGGTAAACATTTCTATTATTTATCGTATAATTTTACACTTATGTAATTTTTGTGTAATATATTACACAAATGTAATTTTACTTACTTTTGTAATATATTACATATGTAATTTTACATATTTTTGTAATATATTACATATGTAATATATTACAAATGTAATTTTACATATTTTTGTAATATATTACATATGTAATATATTACAAAAGTAAGTAAAATTACATAAATAATAAATGTAAAATGACATGATAAATAATGAAAAGGTAAACATTTCTATAATTTTACATACGTTTGTGTAATATTACACATTTGTGTACAGTGTAAGTATTATTTTAAGCTAAAGATGCGCGTACGTCTCAGAAGACATCTAATAACCGAGGGCTCTAAATTACAAGAGAGCGTCGGAGTCGAGAATCTCTTCTCTTTTCTCTATGGAAACGGACGCGCAGGCTGATTGATCTCTCTCGCATAGCTTCTCCCTCTCGTTATACGTCATTGATTCCGCGCCCCGGGAGAGGAGCAATAATCCATGCTCGTTAAATTGCGCCGCGCCAACCCTTACATGCTACTTTATGTGTAGCGCGCAGCGACGAAGCGGTGGTTTTAAGTATTCACCGGCGAAACCGTGCGCGATGCACGGGAGGGATGCGGACGAGCATTGGGGGATGGGGCTGGGATGGGATAGGTTCGCGACTAACGACCCTCGTCGAGTAATTGGGGTACCAGTTGCACGCGTCGGGATAGATTTCATCCCCCGAAGGCAGCGGCGGCGAGAGTTAGAGAGCAGCAGCGCGAAATCGCGAATCCGCTATATCCGTGTATATGTGTGTTTACGCGTGCTTGTGTGTGTGTGTGTGGCACGCATTACAGGGCGACCGCGAGAAACTACGCGCTCGTACACGACCCAGAAACGCCGCCTTCGTTACTTATTAATATAACGATTCCCCGAGCGTCATCGACGACGACGACGTGCCCTTTTTTATTCGCGCCATCGTTTTTCCGCAGCGCGAGAGAGCTTATCTTAGCATCCCCTCGCTTTACGACTAACCCGGAAAAGGTCCCCCATTCGAAGGAGGAGTTAACTAAGGCTAATGCAATCTGACGGTCAATCTTTATTTATTCGGGAAGAGTCTGAATCTTTCATCGGCCGTGATTGTTTATCGCGAGTATAAATCCAGATCTTTCCGTGTCCCGGGGTTTACATAATTTTTGTACCAAGTTTTTCCATCCCCTTCTCTCTCTAGGGGATAAACTCGCCTGTTTATACTCTTCTAGGTTTTCGCTCCGCACGAAGCACATCGCATTACACTCGCGCGATTATTGAATAATTTCGCTGTTGCGATAAGGGTGCCAAGTTTGTAAATTTCAGCTCGACGTGCCACGTCTCTCTTTATTTCTTTCTTTCATGCGCGCGCCCGGTGCAAAGATAGCGCGGCGTCATTACAAATAATAAAAAGGGCAAGAAGAAGAAGGAGAGAGATAGCAATGGTGCAAATCGCGTGTCGAGAGCTGAGGGATAATTTTCTCGGGGTCCGCGCGAACAAGCAACGGGACGCCCGGTATAAGTGGCGCATGCGCTTATTTATTAGCGCGACCGAAAATCGATATCCGGCCCGTCTCGCTCGCACCAGTGTGGGGCTAATATTTCCTTCGGTTCCGCTTGCTTACCCGCCGCGAAAACCAGCGTAATTCCGCGGATCGAGCCTCTGCCGTTCGACGAGTTTCTTTTCGCGACGTTTACGGGTCCCCGGGTGCATCGGCACGAATCCAGGGGGTGGATAATGGGGGTTGGTAAGATACAAGGGAGGAAACGCCAGACGGGCTTCGTTATTCAAGAAATACCGGATCTCTTAATCCGGCCAAAGAGCCTTAAATATTCATGTTTCATCTCCTCGCGAGCACAATTTTAGCGGCAGATTTAGCAGCCGTAATAATGAGTTACATGATGGCATGTAAGTGAATTAGCGCGGCGCCTCGTTTCTCGGTCTCTCTGATGATTAATGGAATCTCACGGTAATCCGATGATGGTCGATTTCTTTTCGATTATACGGGCTGTTTAAATGTTTCATGTTATATATTAGCGACGGAATTATACTCTCCTTCCTTAAGATGTAACGGTAGTTTTCAAGCTATGAATAAATGATTAAAAGCCGGATTGTCGGATAGACCGGACGGATGACCGGATAATATCCCTTTACGTATTCAATGTAACGTGTAGCGACCATCCGAAATGCATTGTCCCGTAATATTGCGCATTCAGGACGAAATTACGTTAGAACGTCGGAATTACGGACAAGTATTTTCTAAAATTCACCGTGTTAGCGGAGAGAACTGTAATTTCGTAAAGTGATTTAATTACGGGCGAATAGGATAATGAGATAAGTCTTTGCGTTTCCGAGAAAAGTATAGAAATCACGCGCCACTTTTCCCTTCGATTTGCTCCCTCGCGCCAAGATATCTATACTGGGTGTCCCAGACTTACCGTATCACCCGTTAACGAGAGATTCCTCGGGTGATTTGGAGACGATTTTTGCTTTGCGAATATGTCGAGAGAGGTCATCCATTTTTAGAATCATATCTTTGCGATTAAGCCTTGAATTGAAATTCTATTAAAGCAAACTCAACTATTTTATTTCCACAAGGCTTAGTTTGTGAAAAAGCTTTATTTTCAATTCCTTATAACTCGAAAATTATTGGTTTTTCGACATTTTCGCGGAAGAAAAATTTTCTGCCATTATTAACAGGTTTACGAATAATTCTAGGACACTTTGTAGAAATTTTGTCAATTTCTGTAAGCTTATTTTCTGTAAGCTTCATAATTCTTAGGATGTTTTATTAATATTGTGTGTATCTGTATATACATACATTTCATATAGAAATTATTTTCAATCTCTTAATCTCTATCTCTCAGAATTTTCTATTGTACATACAGGGTGTCCCAGAATTAACGGATCACCTGTTAATGGCAGATTCCTGGGATTATTTGGAGATGATTTTTTCTCTGCGAAAATGTCGACAGAGGTCATTAATTTTTACAATCATGTATCTTTATTGTATAACTGAGTTTTAAATTAAAATTCTATCAAAGTAAACTCTATCTGACATTAACTAAATGTATTTTTAGAAAATAAATAAAATATTAGCAAAATACATTTAGTTAATTTCAGATATCGAACATTTTCGCAGAGGAAAAATCGTCTCCAAATCACCTGAAAAATCTCCAATTAAAGAGGACACGATAAGTCTGTGGGACACTGTATATTTCTCGAATCTCGTCAATAAAAAGAAAATAAATAAATAATCGGACAAAGAGCAGTCTGCCTCGCAATCAGTGATTCTGAAAAATCCTCACGTCACTGTACAAACGATCCATATTTCTTCGGTCGCGCGGCTAAAATTCTTCACGGTACACCGCTTAAATAATTTCGTTACGCTACAAGCGCAGCAACAATTCCAAGCTTGACAACGATAACAGAAGTAATTCGACTCTCTCTTCCTCTTTCTCCATCTCTCTCTCTCTCTCTCTCGTTCTCTGTCTCTGCGGTGAAGCTACGACGACGAGTCAGTGGCGTGTCCCGAGACCGAAATTCCACTTGGCGTACTTGAAAACAACTTGGCATTGAGCGACAGACACGCGTCTGTTGCCTCCGCATCGCCGCCCACATCGATCAACCATCTGAGGATGGTAGACGTACACAACCGACTCTAGCCCGCACGCGGAAATACACTGATGTGTTCGACTATGCGAAATCGGAACGCCGTCCAAAAGCCGATGTGTCCTAAATCAGTGATCCGATCCTATTAGCGGACTTGGCTAATCGAGAGAGAAAGAGAGCGAACGAACCGATACTGAATGAAGTTACACTTTATCGACACTAGATACCTCTATAATAGATATATCGGTTTCGGAAATGAGTCTGTCAAAGAGGAATAGAGCCGATGTGTGTCCTAGATCTGATGCTATTAGCGGATTTGGATAATCGAGAGAGAAAGAGAGAGCGAACGAAACGATACTGAATGTAGTTACACTTTATCGACACTAGAGACCTCTATAATAAATATTTTGGCTTCGAGAGAGGGAAGGGATTGGTCAAAGAAAAATAGAGCCGATGTGTATCCTAGATCAGTGATCTAATCCTATTAGCGGATTTGGCTAATCGAGAGAGAAAGAGAGCGAATAAAACGATACTGAATGAAGTTACACTTTATCGACACTAGAGACTTCTATAATAAATATTTTGGCTTCGAGAGAGGGAAAGGATTGGTCAAAGAAGAATAGAGCCTAGATGTGTGTCCTAGATCAGTGATCTAATCCTATTAGCGGATTTGGCTAATCGAGAGAAAGAGAGAGCGAATAAAACGATACTGAATAAAGTTACACTTTATCGACACTAGAGACCTCTATAATAGATATATCTGCTTCGAGAGAGGGAAGGAATCGGTCAAAGAGGAACAGAGCCTAATGTGTGTCCAAGATCAGTGATCTAATCCTATTAGCGGATTTGGCTAATCGAGAGAAAGAGAGAGCGAATAAAACGATACTGAATGAAGTTACACTTTATCGACACTAGAGACCTCTATAATAGATATATCGGCTTCGAGAGAGGGAAGGAATCGGTCAAAGAGGAACAAAGCCTATGTGTGTCCAAGATCAGTGATCTAATCCTATTAGCGGATTTGGCTAATCGAGAGAAAGAGAAAGCGAATAAAACGATACTGAATGAAGTTAGACTTTATCGACACTAGAGACCTCTATAATAGATATATCTGCTTCGAGAGAGGGAAGGAATCGGTCAAAGAGGAACAGAGCCGATGTGTGTCCAAGATCAGTGATCTAATCCTATTAGCGGATTTGGCTAATCGAGAGAAAGAGAAAGCGAATAAAACGATACTGAATGAAGTTAGACTTTATCGACACTAGAGACCTCTATAATAGATATATCTGCTTCGAGCGAGGGAAGGAGTCGGTCAAAGAGGAATCCACGTGGATAAAAGATGGGCCGGAAGATGGGTAGATCCCCGGGACGTCCCGCGCGTATATAGATAAGAATTTTCTTCGAGATACGCTTGCGTATAGCGTTTAAATTCGCGTTTCGAATCGGGCGTAAAGTTATCTTAGCGCTCTCGCTGAATCGCGAGTTAGCCTTCTTCGGGGAATTCTCGATGCCGCGACTTTGGGAGCGGCAGAATCGGTCGATCGGTGCATTTTTCCGGGCGTTCCACTGTCAGGTGGGATACTTTTGGGCTTTTCCCTATTCGCGCTCTCTCCTATCAGGACCCACTTGTCGGAACAATTTTTGTCGACCATATCATCGGTCTCGGAGGAGAAGAAGAAGAAGAAGAAGAAGAAGAAGAAGAAGAAGATGAGAGGAACTCTCCGTCTGTTCTTCATAAAACGGAGAGGCGGAAGGGAATAGCCCCGACTCGGGCAAAAGTTTGACGGCTCCTATGTGGGGCAAAGAAGGAAGAAATCGCGGTGCTTTTTTTTATTCACCCTTCTGCTGATCCCCCTTATACGATCATATCTTTCCCTTAACGTCTCTGTCTCTCTTTCTCTTCCGTTTCCGGAAAACGAGCGCGTCGCGGCGGATAACCTGCCGCCGTTTGTCCTCCTTCGCGCGATTTATCGAGGTTTAATTTCAATCGCACCTCCGACTCGAATCCTATCCAGCACACCTCTTCGATCCTCGATCCCTTCTCCGTCTTCTGCATTCATTCTCGATGCGAGCCCGATATTCCCTCGGGTCTCGACGAGGGTTCGCGCGATTATTTTTCACCCGGTCTCTCCTTCCCGTTTCCCGTCATTCCTCGTGTTTGCGTCGTCGTTTAAGCCTCTGTATCTTAACACACGGGCGTCGTGTAATTTGCATTATCGATTTCAAAAATGCCGCTGTTGGGATCCGCAACGACTTTATATATTCAAACGCTATAGCATAAGTAGCCCGGATTAACCCAGTTCCTTAAGTATCGTACGAATCTCTCGCTCGAACTTGTTTTTTCGCCTCCGACGAGTGTATCTTACGGGAGAAAAAATTATTTAATATCGTATCGGATAATCGATTCGTTATTACCGTCGCTCGTGCAATAAATGAATTGTTGATTCAATCTTGGACGACGACAGCGTGCGATAAAATGCATAATGAAGAGGAGACAGGAGGCGTTCGAGATTTCGAAATCTTGTTTACGCGAAATTGGTCCCTCCTCCGCGTCCGCAAACTTATAGGTCCACCCTATGCACTATGCTCCTCATTAATAAATCGCGATTATTCCGCCTTGTGTCCCCGTGCGACGACGGTGGCCGCTCGGACACGAGCAAATTAGGGCGTGATTAAGCGAATAATTAATAACGAATCCGAGGCGCGACGGCGGCGGCGGCGGCCGGTAATGGACGACGACGTCGCATGTTGGAACTAAGAAGTATTATAATATCGCATGTGCGGCCGATTTGATCGTCATTGAAAAACGGAACGACCTGTAATCGCTTTGCTCTCTCTCTCTCGAGCGAGCGTGGCATGCGACGTTACTTATGTAACGTCGGCACCGTCCTGCTCTCTCTTTCTCTCTCTGTTTCTCTCTCTCTCTCTCTCTTTCTCTCCTTTCTGCGCGCACCATCGAATGCATTATTAATTATTTCCATGTACAGCCGCGCGTGTATCCATCTTCGCGAGCGACCGTATGCATTTATTCGGGCTCCTTCTCTATATACACAGAGAGAATTTTCTCTTAGGATTTATCCTGAAAATCATGGTAATCATTGAGAGACAATATTGAAAGAATTTTATGAGTTTCTCTGATTAATATTTATCACAATAAAAAATATTAATATTCACTACGAGGGGATATAAAATGCTCCATTAATTTTACTATGAACATAATAAAATTTATTAAGAAATATAATTTAACCTGAACTATTGCCTGAAAATCATGGTAATCATTGTGAGACAATATTGCAAGAATTTTATGAGTTTCTCTGATTAATATTTATCACAATAAAAAATATTAATATTCACTACGAGGGGATATAAAATGCTCCATTAATTTTACTATGAACATAATAAAATTTATTAAGAAATATAATTTAACCTGAACTATTGCCTGAAAATCATGGTAATCATTGTGAGACAATATTGCAAGAATTTTATGAGTTTCTCTGATTAATATTTATTACAATAAAAAATATTAATATCCACTACAATGAAATATAAAATGCTGCATTAATTTTACTGTGCACATAATAAAATTTATTAAGAAATATAAATAATTTAACCTGAACTATTGCCTGAAAATCATGGTAATCATTGTGAGACAATATTGCAAGAATTTTATAAGAGTCTCTCTGATTAATATTTATCACAATAAAAATATTAATATCCACTACGAGGGGATATATTAAATATGCTTCATTAATTTTACTGTGAACATAATAAAATTTATTAAGAAACATAATTTAACCTGAACTATTACCTGAAAATCATGGTAATCATTGTGAGACAATATTGCAAGAATTTTATAAGAGTCTCTTTGATTAATATTTATCACAATAAAATATATTAATATCCACTACGAGAGGATATATTAAATATGCTCCATTAATTTTACTGTGAACATAATAAAATTTATTAAGAAATATAATTTAACCTGAACTATTACCTGAAAATCATGGTAATCATTGTGAGACAATATTGCAAGAATTTTATGAGTTCTCTGATTAATATTTATCACAATAAAAAATATTAATATCCACTACAATGAGATATAAAATGCTCCATTAATTTTACTATGAATATATAATAAAATTTATTAAGAATTTTATAAATTTCTCTTAATATTTTCCACAATAAAAAGTAAAAATATATACATAGTACATAATATGAAATATAATTTTGACAAGCTATCTTTCTATTTGACTATGTAATGTTGAATTGTAGCAACCATCTCATTTTGCTATATTTATTCTTAAATGCTCATCTTATGTCACAGTATAATTTAATTTCAAACACATGCCATCGTGTCTTATCATTAAATCTGACATCTAATTTATACATGGAGAAAAGAGTTTCTCTTGTTAGTATTTTTACCACAAAAAACATTAATATTTACTACAACGAAACATAAAATATGTTTAATTAATTTTACTACGTATACATAGTAAAATTATTAATTTTAAGAGGAAATTATTTCCGTGTACATGCATATCTTTTTATTTTAACAGCTAAATTTTATCCTCAACATCCTTACATTCAAACGTAGGAGTTACACTCGGAGTTGCAGAATGTTATCTTTTATGATTTAAAGGCATTTTTTATTCTACTTTAATATTTCATATAGTTCTTAAGAATGTAACAAGAGACATCTAAAAATGGTACAAAATTTATTATAATTATATAGATCGTTTCTACTTTGATATTCAAGTTAATCTAAAAATTTGATTTTAATTTACTAACTCATTTAACAATTATTGCAATTTAAATTTCCGCTAGTTTTACATATAATCTTATGAAAATTCGTTTTATTATGATTGATTATATTACGTCAGAAATATTGAAAAATTAATACCAAGTATTTCAAATTTTTTACATGAATAACTGAAACTTTAAAGGAACAATGTTGCAAAATTATATTAATATTCACTAAACTATTTAGAAAAAATAATAATTTTTTAAATTTTGATTTTTTCTGATTTCTGAGCATTTAATTGTATTAACGCTGGAAACAGCTGAAAGTTAGGACATTTTCTTTTAATTATAGCGATTTTCTATAATAAGATGTACAGATTTTCTATCAAATAAATAGCATTGATATTTTTGTCTTTTCGATTGTATCTTCCATACATTCTTAATTCTAATAATAGAAAATACGAAGAGTGACTTTTTGCATGTATAAATAGCATATAACTAAAAAAGGTTCTAGTCGCTGATATCAAATCTAGATTTATTGTTAGATTTCAAAATTTTAAAATAGCCGATTCAATATGACAAACCAGGATCGCACAAAATGGGATAATTTAATCAATTATCACATTTTCGAGGAATCAAGACTTATAAAAGGTTTTTAGAGTCTCTGATTACAAATGTAAGATTAAAATTATAAATTTAAATTCGTGGATCCATTATGATGGACTGAAAGTTTAAACTTTTTTAAGGTGTCGTTAACATAAAAGATAACATTCTTCTAGATTTTAATAGGGATCAAATTTAGCTATTAAAAATAAAAAAATATCAGGCTTTGCAATGAAGATGGCTCACTTGTAGTCCAGTAAAATTAGCCTTTGACTTCAAAAAAAATTATAATTAAGCTGAATTTTTGTGGAGATCTTTACTTTGATGTTCTAATGAAATCCTGAAAAGTACCCTTAATTTCAGCCAGGGCGTTTTTTTTTTATGGGAGTAAATTTTATTTTTTTGCCATTAACTCGAATACTATCAATTTTTCAAGAAAAATAGTTATTATCAAAATTGCAGTTTATAAAATATTTCCTACAAAAAAGATCATTGTACATTTTTTCGTGGATTTAATTGTTTCGAAGATTAGGGTGAATTAAGTTTGAAAGAAAATTATTAAAAATATTGCAACATTACCGCACGTTTTACTCAAAAACGATAAGTTGTACGAAAAAAAGGACGAGGAGCTTTTTTGTAGAGAATTTTATGAGCTACAATTTTGATAATAACCATTTTTCTTGAAAAATTGACACTTTTCGAAATAATGGCAAAAAACTAAAATCTTTTACCCTTCATAAAAAACGCTCTGACGGAAATTATAAGGGTACTTTTCAGGATTTCATTAGAACATCGAAATAAAGGTCTCTACCAAAATTGAGTTTGATTATAATTTTTTTGAAGTTTTGCTCTTTTCAAGTCTAATTTTACTGGACTATTGTCATGCTCGATATATATATATATACAATATATGTACAAAATATATATATATATATATATATATATATATATATATATAAAACAGGACATAATAAATCTCTCTCTCTGAAATCGAGGATACTCGGCCAGATCGGAACACGTCACAGCACGATGACAGGCTACAGAGCGATTTTTTATACCGCCACGCTAAATCGACATTCCGTCCCCCGTATGGGGTATGTCGGAATATTCGAGCGTTTGCTCCGTTTGGTCTGTATAGGCAAAAAAATTCACGCTTTTCACTTACGTTTATATAACGTTGAATAAAGAACGCGACACAATATGTATATATCGCGCGATGGCTTTTTTTTTTTTATCTCTCTTTTCCTTCGAGAATAAATTCACTCGTGAAACCGGCGGAAAAATCCGTCAACCAAATTATGATGAGAATTATGATCGTTCCGAGACACCCTGTATATATATCGCGTGTATCTTCGCTCTTCTCTCCGGAGAGCCGTTCTGTGAATTCGATCTCTCTCTCTCTCTTCCTTTCGGTCCGGAGATATATACCATGTGTATGCGTGTCTGTGTCTGTGTGAGCTTTTTCCGGATACCGCTATATTTTTCTTAGATCCGACCCGCTTTACGACGGATAACATCGCGACGCACGTCCCGGCACTTTTCCTCCGCGATAGCGACGTAAACGCATTAACGTAGCTGAATTACCGTCGCGATAAAGCAATTACGTTAACGGCACTTACGTCGTTTAAAATTCACGGCGTAATCGTTCCTCTCGTTTTCCGAACGAGGGTGGATGCAGCACGGCTTGCGGCCGATATCACGTATTCACGCTTTGGCTATTTCGGTAGCAGCTGTTCGTTTTCGAAAAACTCATCGTGTATCGGATTCCTGCGCGATTTAGCGGGAGGACGATTGCGGCGACTGTTGAGATTATTGGACACGAGGAAATAATATACGGGGTGTGTGTATCTGAATAATTGGAAGAGACGTAACCATGAGAAATTTATTTTTATTTAATTCTAAATAGATTGAAAAAAATTAATTTGCGACTTACGGATTCGAGATGCTTAATATTCGTAATAAAAATTCTGATAATTCTTTAATTGCCTTTTTCCTTCACGAAAATGTGATAATATAAATTATTGAAAAATTTTAGGAGATGATTCTACACTTTTCTAAAGAGGTGAAAATTAAATTTGTATTTTAGGCAAATTAAAAGCAAAAAACTTGGTATTTTTAATGAAAAGGATATTTATTAACATTTTATATCAATGTCAAAATTGTTAAATTCAAAATAGTGCACTTAATACGGCGGATTCATATAAAAAAAGCATTTTTTGACATCGTCTATGTTCGGTATCATTTTGAATTCGACAATTTTTGACATTGAATTTGCATTCACTGATATAAAAAATCCTTTTTTGCAACTTTAAAAAATTTCTCAAATTTGTGACGCGATGCAGCATTTGAAAACCGGATTCGTATTCAGCGTCCAAAAAAACCTATAAGAAACGATTAGTCTCGTTTCGGCGTTCGAAATGAATTCATTTTTTGTCGAATGGTGTTATTCGTGGGAAGATCTATCATATTTCGCTTAATGAATCAACGTACGGAAATTACACTAATTAAAAACTCATAAACTCCGCGTGGTGATGAATAGCCGCCGTGTCGGCCGATAATTTGTGCGGCTTAGTCGCAAGTATTTTATTTTTTTCATTTTTTTATACATTTTTTAAAGAGCGCATTATCCCGCTTTTATCATGGAGATTTCGCTTCTCGACGTCGCTGAAGGGCTCGTGAAGGGGTTAAAGAAAAAAGGCATCGGCTCGCTCGTTTCCCGGCTTACGCCAAGTTTTGACGTTGTTGCGCCCCGATTGAAATATGCGCCAAGTGCACCGTGGAGCTTTTTAATCCGACGTACCGGGGAAAGTATCGGATACGTCGTTACGGAGTAAGATGTATAGTCCTCCTTGCCTCGTCGTTTTCGGCTAAAGCTATCGATCACCCCGCGGTGGCGTATCGTGTTTTACGAGGATAAAAATATTTAAGACAGCGGTCGATTTTCCATCCCTCTCTCTCTCTCTCTCTCTCTCGTCCCGTGCGAAATCTGTCTACCCAATTTATCTATCCTTTGGTTCGTTGACACGCGTTGACGACGTTTATAATGTCGCCGGAACGTGAAATATCGAGTGTTTGAATTATTTTGCTGTGTACATCTTGAAATCTTAAGGGGATGCTGCCGTTGTTCGATTTTACCGACTTTAAGTTAGGTTAGGTTCACTTTTTATTGAATATACAGATTGAAAAATCCTCCACAATGAAAGTACTGATAATAATGAATTCTTTCATGTCATCTCTATTGAGAGCGCCATATTTTGTGCACAAATAAACCGCAGAACTTTTGTATTAAATAAGTATTGTTTTGAGATGATGCAAGAGGCCGATGAAAAATGTAATTTTTTCATTTTTATTATTTTTTTATACGAAATTACAGCGCTCCCTGTTCATTATTATCAGTACTTTAATTGTGGAGAAGGATTTTTTAATCTGTATAGCCAATAAAAATAAAAGCCCTTGAACTCAAAGTCGGTAAAACTGTCGTGGTCAGCAATCCCCTTAAAGGGATGCTGTCATTGTTCTGTTTTACCGACTTCAAGTTAGGTTAGATTCGCTTTTTATTGAATATACAGATTGAAAAATCCTTCACAATAAAGTATTATATTATTCTTCTATATTATTCTTTCATGTCATTTCTGTTGGGAGCATCATATTTTGTGCTCAAATAAACTGCAGAACTTTTGTATTAAATAAGTATTGTTATGAGGTGATGTAAGAGGCCGATAAAAACTGTAATTTTTTAATTTATTGTTTTTATATGCGAAATTACAGCGCTCCCCGTTCATTATTATCAGTACTTTAATTGAATTGGAGAAGGATTTTTTAATCTGTATAGCCAATAAAAAGAAAAGTCCTTGAACTCAAAGTCGGTAAAACAGTCATGGTCAGCATCCCTTTAATGAGTACATATGATTATCATTGCAACCTTTCGATTTAATCGACTACGCTATTTAATAATTAAGCCACGATTATTTGAATTGAGCACCGTTAATGGACGAATTGATAAAAAATTGTGAACTACGCGCAATTATTGATAATGTCGTTTCAATATTAATAGACTACCATTTGGATTAAATTGTATGCTATATATAATACATTAAGCGTTAAAATTATATAAGTACACCGGAAATTATATTTCTTACCGATTCTCTGAAATGCACTCTTTCCCTCTTGTTCTCCTCTTCCTCTCGTCGATATAATTCCAAGGTAAATTGTATAAAAGTTTCCGGCTTATAAAACAGTTGTAGGAAAGAGGGAGGAGTTATTTGAGAAATGTCGTAACGAGCGGTATTACATACACGGTATTACACGGTCCTTCAAGAATTTCTTACGTCAATGTTATTGCTCTTTCCATCCCGTCGTGATGGTACGTTACACGAAAATTGTTTCAGATTCTTATCAAGTACGGGTCGGGCGCTTTTTATTTTTTCCTCCTCACAACTTTCCAATCTCTCTCTCTCTCTCTCTCTCTCTCTCTCGCTCCCTCTTCAAGCTTTGATAAAACACAGAAGAATAACTAGCGCCGGGACTTGTGCGAGAAGTTAAGTTGCATTACAAGTTTTTGTACTCGCAGAAATTCAAACAATGCCCGGACGAGTGTCGGTCGAGTGTAGTCCATGCAAGTTTAAGTTAAATATTGCTGCAACGGCCCCGCCAACTTTTCGCGCAGACAGAAGTTGTGCGTTTCGATACATTTCAATTAATTAAAGCAATCAATATCTGTTTTAAGCAAAGCCCCTCGATAAAGATAGTTTTGCGGAAACGGAAAATAGATATATATTTTATGTCTCGCGAAAAGCAAATGCGATTTAAGTGTCACTCGAGACGAATATATATATATATATGTATATATAATATATATTTCTGAATATAGATGTACATTTTGTGTCAAATGTCACATTAGATATTAATTTCGACGATTTTATAATTTAACTCTGGAAACGTGATATATGTATTTCGTCTATCATTATGAAATCTGTATACGTGTATTATCCGCCTAAATATAAGATCCGTAATTTTATCGATATATTCATAAAGCAATCTGTGTGGCATTAACGTATAGATGCGCCTGCAGTTTGTCAAACTATTAACGAATGAAGTTTGTGAATTTACTCGTGTGGACTCGATAATTTACGGCAGCTTTATAGATATAAGTCTTTACATATAAATATATATACATATATATATATATATTCTAAGTCGCATAATATGTACCTATATTTATGTAGGTATATATGTACATATTTATATATATCTACTGATTTATAGATATGTAAATCGAGTACGCTTTACAGATCCGTGAATTTATAGATTCATCTTTTATGTGGGATTCTTAAGATCAATGCACAATAATACGTGTCAACTTTATTTTTTATTGTCTGCGATAATTTTTTTTTAGGAGAAAGTTTGCTCAAATTTTCATAATATACATATATGATGTCTAAATAAATACGAAAAATTTTAGAAGATTATTCTTTGTCAAAAATTAAAGTTTTTCTTTATAAATATATATTCTCTTTTATTTTGCTTTCTTAAAAAGTATTGATTTTATGAAAAAATAAAGGAAATAAAGTTTCTAAAAGACAAGTTTTCTAACATATTTAACATATTTTTAAATGATCACATTTCGGTTAAAAAATTTCAATAAAAAATTGAATAGGGGTTGTTAGTTTTATCCCCTTATAACAATGTGGGAAGATTAAATAGATATTAATAAATATCTTTTTTATTAATAAAAAAATATCTACAAAATTTTACTTTTTGAACTTGTCCAAAAGTTGAAAAAAAAAATTAAAAATCTAATTTTTACCTCCTTCTTTGAAGAAGTAGATTAAAAAATTTTTTGTTTTTTATTATTATTCTTTGGTTAATTTTTTTAAATTCAATGTTTTATTCTTTTAATGTTTTTTTCTGTAATTTTAATATTTTTATATAAAATAAAATTGCAAATAAATTCCAGGGTTTATTCACAAGGGGGAGCAAATGCCCTCAGGGAAGGATATAAAGAACCCCCTTTAATTTTCGATAGAGAATCATCTCCTAAAATATTTCTCTTATTTAGAAACACCCTGTATATGCAGTTTGAACATTGCTTTCCATTTCTCGGCGCGGCGCGCAACCTTTATTACTATAAAACACACTAGACAAAACAGAAACATGTGAGCGTCCATTTCGTACGGACGAACGGCGTAATAATTTCCGCGTTTTTGTAATCGGCGCTTTATTTCGGCGCCATTGTCGGCCCAGTTGCGTAATAAATAGGATGCTTGATTCGTTGTAAATACATTTCCCCTCGTCCGAATCATTTCTCTATCGCCGCCGACTGCCGAATTTCGACCTTTTGTTCTGCTAAATCGAGGAAATCGATCATTATGCGTGTCATAAACGGCCCGTTCGTTTTGAAAACCACGTAAATCGCATCGATGCACCTTCGTTAAAGCGGATAGATCGAATCGAATCGATTCGGATTCGATACCTGGACTCGGCTGCTTCTTTCGCCGAAAGACTTGCAATAATTTAGGACGAGAGAAAAATCCCATATAGCACATAAGTTTGCAGCAATATTGCAACAACATTGCAATATTGTACATTGCATAGTAATATTGCAGAAATATTATATAGGCATGAATTTGCAATACAGTTGAAACAACGTTACAGCAACATTTCAGAAATATTATGAAATTAAAATTCACACAAAAAATATTAGGTACAGAACGTTCACTTCGATCATGTATTTCCAATAATCCAATAGTAATATTACATATTATATTTTATAATATATATATTTTATTACATTATTGCTGCAATGTTATAGAATATTTCTGAAAGCGGACATGTTACCGTTGCTGCAACCTTGCAGCAAGATTGCTGCAACGTTTCACAATGTTTATGCAATGTTGTAATATTGCAATGAAATGTTGCCACAATGCTGCTGCAACATTTCAGAAATATTATGAAATTAAAATTCACACAAAAAATATTAGATACAGAACATTCAATCCGATCATAGATTTGGCACATTTCCAATAATCCAATAGTAATATTACTATATATTTTATTGCATTATTGCTGCAATGTTATAGAACTATATTTCTGAAAGCGGACATGTTACCGTTGCTGCAACCTTGCAGCAAGATTGCTACAACATCTCACAATGTTTATGCAATGTTGTAATATTGCAATGAAATGTTGCCACAATGTTGCTGCAACATTTCAGAAATATTATGAAATTAAAATTCACACAAAAAATATTAGGTACAGAACGTTCAGTCCGATCATGTATTTCCAATAATCCAATAGTAATATTACATATATATTTTACTGCATATTGCTGCAATGTTATAGAACAATATTTCTGAAAGCGGACATGTTACCGTTGCTGCAACCTTGCAGCAAGTTTGCTGCAACATTTCACAATGTTTATGCAATGTTGTGATATTGCAATGAAATGTTGTCCCAATGCTGCTGCAATCTTGTTGTGCTGTGTGCGATAAAAAAAAATAAAATCAACCTGCAGCTTCATGAAGATAGAACAATGGAACAAGTTATACATATTGATATGTGTCAACTATCGAATATAATAATGGGAGGAGAAATAACGTTGCATACACACGTGTGCACGTACGCGTGATGTATTTTCGATCGTTTTTGCAGCCGGGTGAATCGGGCATATACGCCAGATATACATACATATAACGCATGCAACACCAATTGGATTCGCAGGACCGGAAGGGATTAAATTCATTAGCCCGTATCCGCATCCCGCATTTAAAGGTAAATGCGGCGGTATCACTCCCACGGCCGACGGTGGTCGACATCGAATGCCCCGAATCTTCATATCGGCCAGATAAATCGCGGCATCACAGATGGCCGCGTTATAAACGCCGATGAATATTGTGCGCATCACCAAAATTTCATTTACTTTCCAAACAAAACCGATGCCGCAAAACTTTGACTCCCCCTTGGAATCAGTGAAAGAATTAAGCATTTGCTCTCCTGTGCTCTCTTGTGAATAAATATTGCAATTTATTTGCAATTTAATATTAAAATTACAAAATAATGACAAATTAAATTTAAAAAATGAACAAAGAACAATAATAAAATAACATAAACAAATTTTAATCATATCTCTCTCTGGAAAAAGAGGATAAGGGCATGGGTAGCATTTGCCCCCCTTGGAATCAGTAAAAAAATTAAACATTTGCTCTTCTTGTGAATAAATACTGGAATTTATGTGCAATTTTATTTAAAATAAAAATATAAAAATTACAAAATAATAAAAAATTGAATTTAAAAAAATCAACAAAGAATAATAATAAGAAACAAAAAAACTTAATCGTATCCCTCCCTGGAAAAAGAGAACAAGGGGCATTTGTCTCCCTTAGAATCAGTAAAAATTTAAACGTTTGCTCTCCTTGCGAATAAACATCGGAATTTATGTGCAATTTTATTTAATATAAAAATTACAAAATAATAAAAAATTGAATTAAAAAAAATCAACAAAGAATAATAATAAGAAACAAAAAAATTTAATCGTACCCCTCCCTGGAAAAAGAGAACAAGGGCACAGGGGGCATTTGCCTCCCTTAGAATTCAGCAAAATGCAATTTTACTAAATATAAAAATATTAAAATTACAAAATAATAAAAAAATGAATAAAGAATAAGAAAGAAAAAAAATGTAATCGCGCTCCTCCCTGAAAAAAATCCTGCGGACGCTCTTTATTGTTATTCGCCAAAATTCGCCGGTTTAATAAGGGGGCCAACGCGAATTACATGAGCTACGTCGTCTGGTTGTAATGTGGCCGTCGTACATTATTCGTCGCGACGCGACGAAAGTAACATTGTTGCGCGTCAGTTAAACGGGGCGGCATAGATTCGGGCATTTGCCGGGCCTGTTCCGTGATGGATCGCGGAAGACAGATCGTTGTAACATTGCGCGGTCTAACCGCGCTGCGGTTGTCTAACATTTTCCGGCATGTTAACCCTCGCTCGCGCGGCGACACTGCGATACGGTGTACGCGATACCACGACTTTTACATCAACAAGCTCAATAGCGGTCTACCGAACCTTCAAGTTTGTCAATCTGTATCACGATACTTGGAACTTTGTGACGCATCGAGGATCCAGAATTCTCTCGTTTTCAAAAATCGCCGATTAACTTTTGCATGTACAGGTTGTTGTGAGCAGACATTTTTCCAAGAGGGGCATAATTAATTTTATTCTTTATTTTTTTTATTTTTATTTTTTATTTTTATTAAATATGCAAATCGATTCTAGTGTTCGAAAGGAGAGTAAATTTTTAATTTTTTTACTGATTCCAAGAGGGCAAATCCATGTTCTCGAATTATCCTGATAATGCTTCCTGGGATCATTTGAAGATGATTTTTTTCAGCGAAAATGTCGAGGGAAGCTATTATTTTTCGCATGTTCTCAATTTTTGCCACCATGTACACTGTAAAAGAAATATGTAAAATTATATGAATAATTAATGTAATTTTATATATTTTTATTTACTACATTATATATTTTTTACAGTGATATTTTTGTAATTAAGCCTCAAATTAAAATTCTATTAAAGTAAACTCTATTTGGAATTAATTGAAGAATGTGATTTTGTTAATTTTCAATCGCTTATAATTCGAAAATTGTTGGTGTTTTGATACTTTTATTGAGTCTCCAAATAATCTGCCATGAACAGGTTTATGGATAGTTCTAGGACATCTTTTTCTCATAAATCTTCGAATGTTCTATTAATATTGTATATATATATATATATATATATATATATATACATTTTATAAAGAAATGATTTTCAATCTTTTAAGCTCGTATCTCTTAGAATTTTCTATTAATATTGTATGTGTGTGGGTACACATTTTATATAGAAATTATTTTCAATCTTCTACGCTCATATCTCTTCGAATTTTTCATTCCTATTGTATATACATACTATACATAAAAGAGAAAAATTATAGAAAGAAAATTATTTAAAAAAAATATTTATTTTATATACATATTATATGTGATGCTTTAAACGATGCACAAAATTCGCTATAAATCCAGAACAGAAATCTATAGTCTAATTATAAACGTTGAACACACAAAATGAGAACAGCGACACAATAATAACAACAATAATGAAGCTTGTAGCAAAGCGATTGTTCACTTGTCGAATATTATTCCTGCCTAATTTATCGTTTTCTAGGAAACAATGCCGCGCTTTTCGTCGGGAACAAATCGTTTTGACATATTATATAGTTTATATCGTCGTCGATTGACTCGCGACTCGGCGCGTTAATCCGTTGACGTGCGTAAAGTTTGTCGAAGCGATATTGCGAAATGTTCTCAGGGAGATTCGCCGCGCAACAAACACCAGAGCGAGAGAGAGAGAGAGAGCGGACGAGTTCGAGCGCGAAATTCGACGCGTGTACGCGGCTTTACGTAACACGCGCGTTATTTGATTCCGTTCTTCATCCTGCCTCCTCTCCCGCTGCCCTCGGCGGAATCGAAATACCCGTGTCATACGCGCGCGAAAGTTCGTCGTTCGCGATAATCCGTTTCCGCTTCTGTCAAAATTGCGCTGCGAGCCGCAGGGCGAGCGAGACCAGCCAGGACGCGCTCGTAATTCAGCATAATTGAAAATATGTATCGTTATTCCGAATTACACTCGCGAACGAGCGAGGAGAGAAATACCCTTCTGCTTTATCGATACATTTTTGCGCACCCTTTTCTCTTTATTGGTTCAACAGAATTAGTCCAGTAAAATTGACTTGAAAAGGGCAAACTTCAAAAAAAATTATAATCAAGCTGAATTTTTTGGAGACCTTTGATTTCGATGTTCTAATGGAAACTATCAATTTTTCGAGAAAAATAGTCATTATCAAAATTGTAGCTCATAAAATTGTCTACAAAAAAGGTCATTATACTTTTTTTCGTACAACTAATCGTTTTTGAGTAAAATGTGCGGTAAAGTTGCAATAGTTAGTCATTTGTGCACATTTTCTTTCAGACTTAATTCGCTCTATATCTTCGGAACGATTAATTCCACGAAAAGAAGAAATAAATGACCTTTTTTGTAGGAAATTTTATGAACTACAATTTTGATAATAACTATTTTTCTCGAAAAATTGATAGTTTTTGAGATAATGGCAAAAAATTAAAATTTACCCCTTTTACCCGCCATAAAGAATGCCCTGGCTGAAATTAAGGGTACTTTTCAAAATTTCATTGAAACAAAGATCTCCACAAAAATTCAGCTTGATTATATTTTTTTTGAAGTCAAAGTCTAATTTTACTGAACTACAGAATAAATGCTTTTCACGATTAAGTATACATAGAAACAAAGAACCTATCGATTTCGTTACGAACAAAAAAAATTTTTTTTTACATAAACTGGATAGGTTCACGTTTTGTTTCTATGTGTACTTTAATCGTAGAAAAGCATTTATTATTCTATTCCACTAATAAAGAAAAATGATGTTTTATTGGTAAAATAAGAGCGCGATTCCCTTAAGGGGATGTGTTATCGACAAATATAATTTTCATTTAATTATTTATTGTTCAAGTTTCTTTAAAGTCGCTAGTGGGAAATTAATCAAATGATCTTTTTATTGGACTGGAACTAGCAAATGTTTATTGAATCAAGCACACAACGTTTCGATCATTACTTTTTGGTCCTTACTTAAGTTAATGTGAATATCCATTTTTTAAAATAAGACTAATTTTTAATTCTTCACGTCTTATATATAAACTCACTAGATTAATTATTTATTGGCTATACAGAATGAACTGACATTTTATATTGTCATTTAATTATCTTACGATTTAGTCATACAAAAAATTTGCACAGATCGCTGCCATGCGATCGTTCAACTGTAAAATATAAGATATTTCCAAACTTATAGATGATACTGTATATAATAACCTAGATTTATTATAGATTTTTCATTCTGTATAGCCAACAAAAATTTAAATAAAAATAATATCTAATAATGAAACAGAATGACATTTAGGATCTCAGCGTTGCGATAAAAGATTCACACATTGACGTTAATGACATTAAGGAGATACTGCTGTTGTTCTAAGTTAGGTTAGGTTCACTTTTTATTGAACATACAGATTGCAAAGTACGAATCTTTTGATACAAGCTTTTAATCTCATTTTTATTACTTCTGTATTATTCTTTCATATCGTCTCTATTGGGAGCGCCATGTTTTGTGCACAAATAAACTGCAGAACTTTTGTATTACATAAGTATTCTTATGAGCTGATGCAAGAGGCAGATAAAAGAACTATAATTTTTTAACTGCTATTGTTTTTTTATACGAAATTTCAGCGCTCCCCGTTCATTATTATCATTATTTTAATTGTGAAGAAGGATTTTTCAATCTGTATAGTCAATAAAAAGAAAAGCCCTTGAACTCAAAGTCGGTAAAACAGACATGTTCAGCATCTCCTTAAACGATCGGAAAATTATTTAACTTATTGATTTTTTATTCTGTACAGTCAATAAAAAATTAAATGAAAATAATGTCTATCAATGAAACAGACCGACGTTTAAGATCTCAGCGTTTCAGTTGCAATAAAAGATTCACACACCGACGTTAATGACATTAATGACATTTATTCCAACTTTCGCCGATGTACGAAGAGTTTGGGGACGAATTTATTCGTGCCAAGTCGACGCCTTATATATTTCTCTTTCGCTCCATCTTATTCTCTTATGCTCTCTATATGACTTTCCTTCTCGTCCTCGTCTCGTTAAATAAATAAGAGACGCGGAAAACTGCCAAGCATCAGCAGCTTCGCGTTTGTGTCTGTCGGTCGCATTTCGAAAATTCGGACCGCCTTTCAAGATTATCGGGTTGGGATACGATAGTGTCGGAAATTGCCCGAATTTCTATGCGGAAATCAGGAGAGGGAAGTGAGGAACTTAAGCCCGAGCGGAATTATCGACGGCGAGATAACTTGAATATTTTACGCGCGCGTCTGTAACGAATAATACAAGCTTTCGGAATGAGCCGAGATATGGGAAACAATCGAATTCGGAAGACGGCGTCGCCGATAAATCCCGCTCTGACGTTCGCCGCTCTTCCGGACATTTGATTTATAAATATATACGCGCGCGCACACATCCAGTCGGGTGATAAATAATGCTAATAACGACCCTGCGCTATTCGAAATATTTCAGTGTCGGATTTGCGCCGGGGATGTCGATGCGCGAGGATAGCGAGAAGGAGAGACGCTCGTCTTTCAAGATGTCGAGTAGCAGAGATCCCTGTTTCGTCGCATCCCGAAGCCGGTAAACGTCTGCTGCTGCTACTTCGGTGAGTCACACACATATATATATCTGTCTTTATCTCCCGTTTTCTTCATTTCACTCTCGGAGATCGACATTGATACCCGGACAGATCGAGCCGGGGAGTTGAATTTCATGTTAAATCGGTCTGAAATATTCACAGGCCTCAATTGCACACACACACACACACACACATATATATATGTATATATATTTGCGCATATTTACGGGCGACAGCGAATCGTATAATTGCGCGCGTGAATATTTAAATCGTTTAATTATATTCACACCGCATTTAATTATAAACGGCGCGATGATAATGATGACGCGCGGATTGCCGAGGACATGCACGCGCGATTCCAGTCATCACGGCCATAAAAATCTGTTGGCACACGCCGGAACGTTTCGGTAGTCGGCTACGTCCGTCACGTTTCATCGGCTCTCGAAATACGTTTCGTAGAAAAATGGTTGGTAGAGATTGCGGAAAGTCGATATATCCGCATGTTATACATTTTGCTCTCTTTCTCTCTCTTTTTTTTTTTTTTTTTGTTGTAATCTATATCTCTAGTGTCGATTGCTGGCATATTCGCCCGGGAATGCGTTAGACAGTTCATGCTATCGACGAATTCGATGAATACGAAAAATGTTTCGCCAGATTGCGTTCGTTCCGACTCTCGATTCTCGACGAAGGTAAGAAAAGCGCATATATATAAGGGTGTAATTCAAATATTAGGGCTGCTCGGGAAATAATGCCTCGCATTTTTTTTTCTCGGAAGCTATTTATTTAACGGACTTGAAATTTATGCGCGTTTATACGTATATAATTTTCGAAGTCGATGGAGATTAGGATTTTATTATTGAAAAATAATACGTGTAAAAAAAGAGGAAATCGTCGTGAGCGTCCGTAGATTTTTTCCAGAGGGCATGATTAATATTTTTTGTTATCTTGTTATTTTCATTTTTTATATGTTAAATATGCAAATAAAATCCAGTGTTTTTTTCCAAATGAGAGCGCAAATACTGAACTTTTTTTACTGATTATGGAAAACATTTATATACATATATTGTGTGTAAATATCTAATCTGTTGAATAAATAAATTCTGAGGACGTTACATTTTTTGAATAATTCTAATATATATTTATAAAGTTATTATATTCACAAATTTCTCACTAAAAACAAATTTGTTAACTTGACTACACTTTTCAACTCAATATTATTTTGTTAATTGAACGTATAAAAATATTGAAATTAAATATAACGTATTATTAAATTTAACAAAACGTATATTTGATTTAAATACTAATACGTGTTCCATTAATGAAATAGTAATTTAATTGAAAGGTTGAGTCGAGTTACAAATTTTTTATTTTTCAGTGTGATGAAAAATTTTGAAATTCATCACTTTATCGAGATAAATAAAAATGCTAGAGATATTATTTATTTTTTGCGAAAGAGTAATTCAGGGTGTCTAGCAGTCAAGGAAATCTGGAAAATCGGGCATTGTCAGGAAATTTTACTATTTCTCTGGATTTTTTTCACATTATTCCACATTTATCTCAATAATTTGAAATTTTTTTATTAAATAATAAACTTTTCCTTGTTAATTTATATTTTCATCGTCGTGTTATTTTATTTCAATGTGTTTAATAGAGTAATAAACCTAAAAAATTTGATATAATATAAATAAAAAAGGTGATTATTTAAATAGTTTATAGTGACATGTTTGTTTCGATTTTTATAATACATAATGCAGATTGTACAATTTATTTAAACTTTTGTTTTTTTAACTCCAGAACCTTTTCATTGTTGACAAAAATATCTCAAGGATTTCATGATTTAACATTTAACATTGATTTATCATATACACTAAAAAAATAACTAAATTAATAAATATTTATTTGAATACTCCTAAATAAATGATTTATTTGAAATAAATAAATATTTATTTGTTTAAAAAAGGAATTTCTTCTATAAATAAATATTTTTCATGTCAAATCAATATTATTAGTTTCAAATAAAGAATTAATTTAGCAGTATTGAATAAATACTTATTCGAATTCAATAATTTGTTTTTTCAGTGATAGATATATGCAAATTATATATTAGTAAAAGATAATACTAAAAAGTCGGGAAAACAATTAATTCCTGGTCTTGGAAAATCTGAAAAAGTCAAGAAATCTTTTTCATCGAGTCTGCTGAATACCCTGTAATGGATTCTCCACACTGAAAAAAAAATTATTAAATTAACAAATATTTGTTTCAATAATACTGTCAAATAAATCATTTGTTCAAGACAAATAAATATTTATTTGTTTTCGAAAAGGATTTTCTTATATAAAATAAATATTTTTCAAATCAAATCGATATTGTTAGTTTCAAATAAATAATTCATCTCTCAATATCGAAATAAATACTTATTCAATAAATTTCTGCATAATACGATCGTTTAAGCTCACATTAGGACACATTGAAGTCAAAGTAAAGTCCGCGCGTAGAGTCGAGAGTTTATAATGGAGAACGATTGTACGAATCGCATTAGGATAATTCGCGATGGCGTTTCAACGTCGACGCTCGCCGTATCTCGCATAAACCTCCCGCATAAATACAGATAAATCTCGTTAAATCTTGCGCTAAGAAAGAGCTGCGGCAAGCGTGCGCGCGACGCGCGGAATTTACGGTCGAATTTTTGAGTCCCCGGATTTCACGTATGGGCAAGAACACGGGAGTAGAGCGCGGGAGCTACATTTTCGGCCCATCGTGTATTCAATTTACCCGCGCTCGACCCGGGGACGGCCCGCGTACCCGGTGTCTCGTAAATAAACGCTCGAGGAATGTTGCAGATGCTTGCGCGGGCATAAAACGGGCGTAAAACAGACGTTCGCGAGCGTGAGGTGGACGTGGTAGGTTATAAAACGATCCCGGGCGTGCGCTGCCGGGGCATGTAAAAATGCGACGGTGGTATCGTCCCTCCCCCACCCCCCTTTCACCCTTCCTTCACCCCCGCTGATGTTAAAGGGCTGTAACACGCTTGCTTTTTACTCCCGCCGTTCGACGCGCGCGTTGAAAGATCAGGTTCGACTCCCGAGCAAAAAATCCGTGATCGATCCTCCCGTATTATACGGATTTCTCCCTACCTACCCTTCTTTCAGAGACGAATCGCGCACGTCGTCCTGATTTCTGTCCGCCCCGCCGCGGGACCGAGTGGATGTTATTAATAATGCAGAAAAACGCGCGTGAGACTTTCTCTCTCTCCGCGGCGGTCTAAAGGTCTCTAAAGGCGGAGGCCTTATCTCGCTCGTGGAAATTTGTAGACGTCCGGTTTTTCAAACCGTAGGTAGATACATATATATGTATATGTATATATGTACGGCGAATGTATATAAAGTCCGCTTTGTCGCAACGTGCGCGGTTACTTAAAGCGAGAGCGAGCGGGAAATTATTAATGCGCTATAGCGTGGAAATCGACGGGCCATTGTTGTTGCTTTAGCGCCGGCATTATTTCATCAGTGTCGCATTGCCCCACGTTACAAGGCCGTGGAGATACCATCGAGATTTACGATCTTGCGGACGCCACGATCGTATCATCTTGTCGGTATCATCGTCACTATTTATGCATGCACATCATCCCCTATCTGCCGGCGTATTCGTGACATCGTCATTCGTCCTTCTATTATGGCACTGCACTTCCGCAACGAGATTAATTTTCTACTAATATTCAATATGCGAGATTAATTTTCTACTAATATTCAATATTCGACACCGCGTGACCCACGTGTTGCCGTTCTGTCATCCTATGGAGATTTATCAGTGCTTAGATGATTTTTAAAATTAGTTAGATAAAGATGAGATGGAAATATAGAAATTTATCTTAGATAAGGCGAAGATGATTTTGTTTTAAATATATTTAGATAAAAGATCAAATTATATATGGCGAGTCATCTAGATAATTTTCTAGATAAAATTAGCTAGATAAAGATGAGATACAAATATATAAATTCATCATAGATAAGATGAAGATGATCTTGTTTTAAATATATCTAGATAAAAGATAAAATTTTATATGGCGAGTCATCTAGATAATTTTCTAGATAAAATTAGCTAGATAAAGATGAGATACAAATATATAAATTCATCATAGATAAGATGATCTTGTTTTAAATATATCTAGATAAAAGATAAAATTATATATGACGATTCATCTAGATAATTTTCTAGATAAAATTAGCTAGATAAAGATGAGATGGAAATATAGAAATTTATCTTAGATAAGGCGAAGATGATTTTGTTTTAAATATATCTAGATAAAAGATAAAATTATATATGGCGATTCATGTAAATAATTTTCTAGATAAAATTAGCTAGATAAAGATGAGATACAAATATATATCATAGATAAGATGAAGATGATTTTGTTTTAAATATATCTAGATAAAAGATAAAATTATATATGGCGATTTATCTAGATAATTTTCTAGATAATTTTTAAGACTGCTTAGGTAAACGCAATTATAAGAAGAATGTAAATTATAAAATTAGTGGGATAAAGATGAGATGAAAATATAGAAATTTATCTTAGATAAAGTAAAGCTGATTTAAATGGTTCCGGCCATTGAAGGCATGAAAATGCACTTCGAAGATATGGAAAGGCTAACTTCACGCACCCCTCATTGAATAAAATAATTATTACAATTCTAGATAAATTTCTCAAACAGAGGAAATAAAGTTTATCAACTCTGACGCTCATTTTATACGAGACGTTATTATACAGAGCTTTCGCGCGCGCATTTTCCATTAAAATGTTTTATTTAATTATTATAATTTTCTCTTTCTCTCGCGCGTACATTGCGATAACAATATATTTCGTATTTGAGAAAGATTTTATAATTTTAATCATTGATACATGTTTTTTGCTCGCATATAATACACGTGCAGAGTATATGTTCAAGTTTCGATTGAAACGGGAAATTGTGTCGATTAATATAAAATATGTACATTCTTGTTTCTGAAATTAAATTTGCGCGAGACAAATTTTTCCGGCGAAAATATTAATCTACGTCAAATGAAACGCCATGAAACGCGCGCGGGGCTCAAAATAATTCGTGCCGTGATATCGAAAGCCGCAACATTGTTTTATTATACATGGACAGACGACGCGCTCGCGCGCGCGGAACGCTTTCATATTAAATTTAATGTCCCGCCATAAACGCGCGTAACAAAATAAATAACATTTCTGGCAATGCGCGCGGAGACAGATATAACTTCGCTGATATATATAATTATCAATATATCGGAAATTTCTTTTTTTCCTCTACCAACGCGATTACACATAATAAACGTTACGCGAGCGGACATGTGTAATATAATCGCAATCACGCAAACTCTGTCTCTTTCTCTCTTGTTACGTCATCGTATACGGAAACATGTGACTATTATTTTTTATTATTTTCATTATTGCTATTATTATTTATAACTATTTTTATATATTATTATAGCTTTTTATTACTATTATTCCTATTCGTGAACGTCCGCAGAGAGGAGCAAGAGGGAGCATTTACTCTCCTTTTGAATTAAACACTGGAATTGATTTGCATATTGATATAAAAAAATGGAATTTTAAAAAATTAAGAAAGAACAGAAAATAAAAAATAAAAAAATTTAATTATGCCCCCTCTTGGGCAAAAAATCCTGCGGACATCCATGCTACTATTTTATATTTTCATTATTATTACTATTATTATTATTTATAACTATTGTTATATACTATTATTATTATTTTTTATTATTACTATTACTATTTTTATTACTACTATTTTTTGCCTCGTGTCACATTTTTGCGCACTGCAGCCGCATTAAATGATTCATGAATCTTACGACGTGTAATATTAAATATTTTAATTTAAAAAGTTAACTCTTGTATACACACACACACACACACACACATACGTATATTTGACGTAACGTACTCGCCGCCACGTCATGTAATGTTGCACATCGTTGAATAAAAACGTGATATATATTATATGATTTGTTCAATGATTTATGATACTTTTGGCGCAACGTTGAAATATACATGCATATATTACGGTATTAATTTTTCTATTTATCAACCGAATTGATAAATATACATGCCGTACATGATATAATTGTTATTACGGCTAATTTTAGCCGTATTACGTGTATTATCTTATCGTATATACGGGGCGATCAATATTATTTTTCACCCGTACTCATGTCGTGTCGCATTTTCGCTGAATGCTACTATATGAACTAAATGATTTATGAATCTCTCTTAAACACACATTATATACACGTGCAATATTAAATACTGATATTTTTATAATAATACAGCGACATTTATAATTATATAATTGTAAATTCTATTATTATGTTATATTGATATTTTCGAATATAAAATGGTATTTAAATGTTACCAAGGTTTTTAAGTATTAAACCCACTTTACACGATCTATAATTCGCGACAGAATTTGGGACATAATTCTATTTATAATTTTATGTATCAAATTATGAACATAATTATTCATGAGAAAAAATTTTTGTATTACATGAATCATAATTTGCTTTAAAATTATGTACATATAAAATATTCGATTGTAATTGACAGATTTTACTACATATAAGCAAGGATATTTCTTGTATTTGCTTAATAAACATGTAACTTGCTCCCGGAACCAAGACATTGTTACATATATTTTTCTTCTTTTTCTGCTTTAAGGGGATGCTGCAATATTTTCGTTTTACCGACTTTAAGTTAGGTTAGGTTCACTTTTTATTGAATATACAGATTGAAAAATCCTTCACAATAAAGTATTATTCTTCTGTATTATTCTTTCATGTCATCTCTGTTGGGAGCGCCATATTTTGTGCATAAATAAACTACAGAACTTTTGTATTAAATAAGTATTCTTATGAGCTGATGCAAGAGGCCGATAAAAAAATGTAATTTTTTCACTTTTATTATTTTTTTATACGAAATTACAACGCTCCCCGTTCATTATCAGTACTTTAATCGTGGAGAAGGATTTTTCAATCTGTATCAATAAAAAGAAAAGTCCTCGAACTCAGTCGATAAAACAGTCATGGTCAGCATCCGCTTAAGTTGTACTTTATGTCTAAAATTAATGTTATGTATAAAATTAATAAATAAAATTCTGTGTCGAATTATAGATCATGTTTATAATAGTTTTTAATATTTCCTCTCAATTTTATCGTCGCAACTTTATTTCTCTTTTTTTTTTCGGCGATAGATTACTCGAAGACGACACACGTCCCCAAAGTACATCGGTCTTCCGGCTTTGGTAATTAAAAAAATCCGGTCAGCTTAACCCCCGTAACTAGCACTTTCCGCTGGGATTAAGTGATTTATTAATTCCCCCGATGGCCGGGTCCTCCCCAAATACTTCCTCCTCTCTCTCACCCTCTCAACGTCAATCGTTACCGTAGCTTTTAGTGTACCCGGGATAATGAGGCCGCCAGGCAATTTTGCGATGTGTGAATTCCGCATTGTTGGCCGCGCCGTTTTCACAGGGACGGTTGCAATTACCGTCCGGGCCCTTAAATGGCCCTGGGGTTGTTCCCCTAGAGGTGGCGCGCACACGCGAAGACGGATTTCCTCTCGTAAAGTACGCGGCGCGGCGTCTCAAACGTAATTACTTTGGACTCGCGTCTACTTTGTTCATCGACGACGACGAAATCTTATTCCGCGCTAACGAGCAAAGCGAAACTTCCCAGCGGTCCCCCTGGTTCCCTTCTTTTCTTCGGCCCCATCCTATCTTGGACTCTGTCTCTCGCGCGCGCGCGCGCGCTTTTTTCTCCTTTTTTTTTTTACGTTGTAACGACGTTCGGACAAAGGACGTTAACAAAAGTAGACGAAAAAGAGGGCGACGGTGGAAGAAGACGTCGCGTCGGAAGGGAATGAGACGAGGATAAAATAAAACGAGGGGAGTCCGGCGACGTTGTCGTCGTCATCGTTGCAGGACGGCGTTTTCCATCGCCAGGAGAACGCAAAGTGGGTCATCTCGAGGAAAAGTCCGTAAAAGCGTGAAACGCAAAAGTAAAACGACGACGCGACGTGGACGCGACGGGGGCCGCCGTTGATGCTGATATACTTCCGCCGATGATTTGCATAAAGTTCCGCCGCGAGAGACCAGGTCGACGTCGACGAGGTTGACGACGAGAAGAAGGACGAGAGAGAGAGAGAGAGAGAGAGGGTAGTTTTGCTTTCCACTCGTTTGAATTTTCGCCCGCCATTCGCGATTGTTCGGACAATTTTTTGTTAAAACATTTTGTCGATATACATACGCGTGCTTTTTTCAAATATAGAGTTTGACGTTGAAACGTCATGTTACTTTTCAATTTAAATAATAAATATTTTTTTATGCTATCACGCTGCCCGATAATAATCATAGTGCACAGAGAAAATTTTCTCTTTGAATTTATTCTGAAAATCACGGTAATTGTGGGACAATATGGTATTGGAATAATTTTATAAGAGTTTCTCTGATTTATAATATTTATCACAATAAAAAATATTAATATGTACATAGTAAAATTAATCAATCATATTTTACATCTTATTGTATAGATATTAATATTTTTTATTATAGTAAATATTAATCAGAGAAACTTTAATAATTCTCTTGGAATTTACCCTGAAAATCATGGTAATTGTGGGACAATATGGTATTGGAAGAATTTTATAAGAGTTTCTCTGATTTATAATATTTATCACAATAAAAAATTATAATATGTGCATAGTAAAATTAATCAATCATATTTTACATCTTATTGTATAGATATTAATATTTTTATCATAGTAAATATTAATCAGAGAAACTTTAATAATTCTCTTAGAATTTACCCTGAAAATCATGGTAATTGTGGGACAATATGGTATTGGAAGAATTTTATAAGAGTTTCTTTAATTATAATATTTACCACAATAAAAAATATTAATATGTACATAGTAAAATTAATCAAACATATTTTACATCTTATTGTATAGATATTAATATTTTTATTGTAGTAAATATTAATCAGAGAAACTTTAATAATTCTCTTAGAATTTACCCTGAAAATCATGGTAATTGTGGGACAATATGGTATTGGAATAATTTTATAAGAGTTTCTCTGATTTATAATATTTATCACAATAAAAAATTATAATATGTACATAGTAAAATTAATCAATCATATTTTACATCTTATTGTATAGATATTAATACTTTTATTGTAGTAAATATTAATCAGAGAAACTTTAATAATTCTCTTGGAATTTACCCTGAAAATCATGGTAATTGTGGGACAATATGGTATTGGAATAATTTTATAAGAGTTTCTCTGATTATAATATTTACCACAATAAAAAATATTAATATGTGCATAGTAAAATTAATCAAACATATTTCACATCTTATTGTATAGATATTAATATTTTTATTGTAGTAAATATTAATCAGAGAAACTTTAATAAAATTCTTCCAATACCATATTGTCTCATGATTATCATGATTTTTAGGGTAAAATCTAAGAGAAAATTCTCTCTGTGTAGTGGATGTCCGAAATGCTCCGAAAAAAGGACCTCATTACAAAATTATTTTTAATTTAATTTTATTGACACTCTCTCTCTCTCTCTCTCTCTCGTTCTTATTTTTCCGAGACGCCGTTCTTCTTCTTTTTAACAGTTCGCGACGCGACACGGTCGGTCATTGTGTGCCTTACGGCGTAATCGGAAATTAGAAAACTTCGGGGTATTACTTTTCACTTAGCACGCGGATGCATCAAGCGGAATTTTAAAAGCGCGAAAGAGTGGAAATTATATTTCGCGCGGGTGTCAAAGTGTTTGTGAACAAATATAAACTACGTTACGTGTATAACATTTTTCGCAAAGTGTCTAAATATACACCCTATTTCTGTCAATCATTTTTATAGGGAAAAGTATATATAAAATATATATGAAAAGGGGTCGTCTCTAAATAATGTAAGAGGTTTTTTGATCCATTCCTTCCTCGATGTAAGGGATCATAAGATTTTCTGCATCTTTTATGTAATATTTTATAATTTTATTAATGAAGTTTTTTAAATATTTAATTTTTCGAGAATTAGTTAAACGCGTGAATATTAAATTTGAGTACCAAAATAAGTCTTTCGAAAATATCAAGTTAAAATCAATTTGATGAAGACAATCATTATTAATGAAAATGAAAACTTTTATGATTTTTTGGAGAAAACAAATTGGAATTAAATCTATTATCTTATCGAAGGAACATTTACAAAAATTACACGAAAAAACTTTCTCTCCTTTAGGATGGATCCAAAAATAGAAAATATAATACTAGATATAAAAAGCGAAACGAAAGATATCAAATCAACATGTGAACCGAAATTTTGGTATAAACTTGTCAGAAATTCTTATCTTCATTTTGTGCGACACGTTTATCCCATTATAATTATACAAACGTATGTATATCAAATATAAATTCTATCAAAGTCCATTTATAATTAAAAGAGAAATGTAGTTTTAATTATTTATTAATTAAAATTAAAATTAAATTAAATTTATAAGTAATAATTATAATAGTAATAGAATAATTATACAGTTTAGAAAAATTGAAAGAATTTATAAAATAGAAACTAAAAGAAATTAATGAGCAAAGTTAGATCAGTAAAAATATTATTTAAAAGAAAATAAAAATTTTTAAAAATTTTAAATATTAATTTTAAAAAAATAATTAAGAAAATAAATAAAAATGTAATTTTTAAGAGATTATTTATCACGTATGACTTAATTAGTGTGTAAAAATTTATTCCGTCATATATATAACTTTTGATTTTTATGATTTGTCATTTTAGTAATCACTTGATAAGAACCCTAAACTTGGGTCGAAATGTCGTGTAACAACAATTAATATTAAAAATTGATCAGTTGGATCGAATAATTATCTCTAGAATTTTATTTATTATCAGCGATCTTTATTTACTAACTTTTGTTAAATAAAAATGATTAATTCATACACGAAGAGTTATAAGAGTTTCTTTGATTAATATTTACCACAATAAAAAATATTAATAGATACATAGTAAAATTAATCGAGTATATTTAATTGTGGTAGATATTAATATTTTTATTGTGGTAAATATTAATCAGAAAAATTCTTATAAAATTCTTCCAATATTGTCTCACAATAATTACCATAATTTTCAGGTTATTTCGGGTTAAATTATATTTCATACTATGTGCTATGTACATATTAATATTTTTTATTGTGAAAAATATTAAGAGAAATTTATAAAATTTTTAATGTTCATAGTAAAATTAATCGAGCATATTTTACATCTCCTTGTAATGGATATTAATCTTTTTATTGTGCTAGATATTAATCAGAAAAACTCATAAAATTTTTCCAATATTGTCTCACAATGATGACCATAATTTTCAGGTTATTTCGAGTTAAATTATATTTCATACTATATACTAGTACATATTAATATTTTTTATTGTGGAAAATATTAAGAGAAATTTATAAAATTTTTAATGTTTATAATAAAATTAATCGAGCATATTTTACATCTCCTTGTAATGGATAATAATCTTTTTATTGTGCTAAATATTAATCAGAAAAAACTCTTATAAAATTCTTATATGTATATTATATATATATATAATTATATTGTCCTACGATTACCACGATTTTCGGGGTAAATTGAAGGAGAAAATTTTTTCTGCGCAGGAAAGTGTGAATGTAACGTTCCGTTCTTGGATGCAACTTTTCTCTTACACGTTTGTTGCCAAAGTTGGCGACGTGCGAGGGTCGCGATCGCTTCGAGCGAATGAATATTTCCGGCAAGTTGGCCGAGATTCGCGCGATATAGAGGCGGTGTAAGAAGGCGGTTAACGTAATTTACCGGTAACTAACAGTTCGAGCGAGTGTTATTGCGCCACGTAAGGAACCGGGCGCAACCTTCTTCGCGTCGCGATTAATTCATCCCCCAGCGTTGCTCCGAAACTTCCTCGACGATAGGGGGAGTTTGTTTTCGTGAACGCGCTCACTTGCCGAAAAGCTCCTCTTCAGCGTATACACACGCCTCTGCCCTTTCGCTCGCTCGGCTTAACTTTCCCGTGGAATTTACGTACGTCATTGCGTCGTCATCGATATTAAAATCCCGCGCGCGACACGCTTGACAGCGCGACATCGGAAAAAATCACTTACGTAAAAAGATGATTAAACGTAAGAGGATTATAATGTATGCGCATTTTATATAATCCACGCACCGAAACTGTCCGTTGCGCAATTTTAATGACAAATTTTTCAAACAACACAAGAGGGAATCCGTTCTTTTTTTTTTTTTTTTTTTTTATTAATTTGTGTTTGTCAAATATAATATCCTGCGCGTTCGAGAGTTCATACGCGACGCAGAGAGATATTTTCTGTAAAAAGAGCTCGCTCGTTTTGTTAACCTTGTCCCGCCGTTGAGCGACGAGATTTTTTTTATAAACAATAATTGCAAAAGAGAAACGAACGGGTATCGACAGCCGATGCGTATATTGTCATGTGGAAAAAAAATGACACGTGTTTCCGGTGCGAATTACGAGCGCGCGCGATTTTGAAGAGAGGAAGAGAGAGACCGTCTTTTTTTTTTTTTTCACAAATAACACGGACTAAAAATTTTTCGAAAACTATGCTCTCGATAACAATATTTTTTTTAGAAAAGTATTGCGCGTTGTGAAAAAATATGCGCGCGAGACGGACGGACAGACGCGAATTTTTTGTTTTCGTTCCTTTTTTCGTGTTTCTTTTTTTCACGAGAGAAGTTTGCGATTCGCGAAGCGATTTTCCCGAACATTTCCTTTTTACGCGCGACATTGCGAGCCTGATGCGTGCTCGGGGACGCGGCTTCTTTTTTAAATCAAAAAGAGAGAGAGATGGAAAAGGGGGCAAAAAAGAGCGACGACCCAAATCGCGACAAATACGGGTATCTACGTCCGCGGGATAAAACGCGATTGCAGTTTTGTCGCGATAGAAATGTAATCATCCTTGTTTCCGATCCGCGCGGATATCGGAAAATAAGCGCGCAAAATTTCCCCTTTATTAATCCACGACACGATAATCGCACGTTATTTCGGTTAGAAATTCCCTGAAAATATCGCGATATGAGTCGCGGGAAGGTCTCATTTTTTCATAATTTTTTACATGTTTAAATCTCGACGATGACCGTCCACTTGTCGAGAATCCATTGAAGTAGTCGCCGCGTGAAATCAAACTATAAATTTGTAGCTAGAAGATCGAAAAACCGATCGATATATCGGGATATAGCGGCCGAAAAGAGAGCTCTCTTGTGTTTTTTTTTTTTTTTTTTTTTTATACACACGAATATCGCGAATTGTAAGCGTCAATAAATATTTTAGTATGGCTTGCACAATTGTTCGATCAACCAATATTTGCATGTCACCATGTCGCAACACGTGTTGTGCCATTTTTTCTCCCATCGCGTCGCGTTCGGTCGAACAGAGCCTAACCGATGCTCGAGTATTTCGAGTATTTAATTTCGCCGATTTTTAACGCCGCCGAGTCTTATATACGCGTTTAACTTTCGTTACGAGCGACCCGGCTTTGTCACGGTACGTCGGAGTTTCCAATTTCCCGGAGAAAGGCAAAGGGACGTTCTCTTTCTCTCTCTCTCTCTCTATCTCGTCGTATTTTTTAGCCGCCTCGCGTATCCGCTTGAAGAAAATTTTTCAACGAAGATAGACGTTTTAAGGAGACAATATAAACTCATTATAACGCAATCTCCTAAATCTTTTACAAAAGAAATTATTATGTTAACTCGAAACAATTAACCGGAACAAAAAATAGGTATTATTTTCTCATATTTCTGTTGCATTACGCAGAGAAAATTTTCTCTTAGAATTTATCCTGAAAATTATGGTAATATAGGGAGATGATATAATATTGTAAGAGTTTCTCTGATTAAGATTTATCACAATAGAAAATATTAATTATCTGTCACAATAAGATATAAAATATGTTTTCTTGTTAAAAACGGTTCCTGTTAAAATTTTTTTATTAAATACTTATCAGATTTATATGCTAATTTAACATATTCCTGTTGTGTTAATTGAACTCAAATAAATTAAATGATTAAATTATTAAAACAATTGAACGAAGTGTAAAAATAGCACAATGTGCATCTATTTTTAATTTTACACGATAAATATGTACTATAGTGACAAGATTTATCTGTGAAAATTTACAGGAAAGAATGTTGAATTTTTATTTTATAATATAAATGCGACGACGATAAAATATAAGATCAATATTTTTTTAGTTTAGTAATTTTTACATTCAAATTATGTTAATTTCACACAAAATTTCCGTATTATATTAAATAAGACATATTCGTGTTATATTAAATTAACACAAAAATCTGTATTAATATATATTTTTTATTATAGTAAATATTAATCAGAAAAACTCATAAAATTCTTCCAATATAGTCCCACAATTACCATGGTTTTCAGAGAAAATTCTCCGCGTGCAGCAAAAATTATATTAAATTAACACAAAAATTTCTGTATTAATATATATTTTTCATTTTTTATTATAGGAAATATTAATTAGAGAAAAACTCATAAAATTCTTCCAATATAGTCCCACAATTACCATGGTTTTCAGAGAAAATTCTCTGCGTGCAGCAAAAATTATATTAAATTAACACAAAAATTTCTATATTAATATATATTTTTTATTTTAATATATATTTTTCATTTTTTATTATAGGAAATATTAATCAGAAAAACTCATAAAATCCTTCCAATATAGTCCCACAATTACCATGGTTTTCAGAGAAAATTCTCCGCGTGCAGCAAAAATTATATTAAATTAACACAAAAATTTTTATATTAATATATATTTTTCATTTTAATATATATTTTTCATTTTTTATTGTAGGAAATATTAATCAGAAAAACTCATAAAATTTTTCCAATATAGTCCCATACGATTACCATGGTTGTCAGAGAAAATTCTCTGCGTGCAGCAAAAATTATATTAAATTAACACAAAAATTTCTGCATTAATATATATATATACATATATATTTTATTATATAATAAATATTAATCAGAAAAACTCTTGAAAAATTCTCCCAATATTATCCCACGATTACATAAGTTTTCAGAGAAAATTCTCTGCGTGCGAAAATAATCCAAACAATTTAAGTGATATAAGAGCGTTTGATCAGACGGTCGCCTCGCATTGCGCTCCGGAGACAATACAAGTTCGCCGAATGCGAATCTTGGAATCTCCCGAGTCCAGTTGGCCAATTGAGCTTCCGCATATCGAGCTTCGTGTCGCGTCCTCGACACTCTCTCGTGACCGTCAAAATTAGGCAGCTGTCCGATGACCGACCCGCTCGAGGGTCACGGACACGGCAAATTCGGGATGGCAGATGTGCTGGCTCTCTCCCTCCCTGAGATAATTGACGGGGCCGAGTTTCCGCGTGTGCATGTGCTCGATTATACACATCCACCCCCGTCCGGGGGTTCGTTGTTGTCCGATCTGTTTCGCTTTGTGATCGCGCCGCGATTATTTCGGTCGATCGAACGATTTGTGTGTCTTTTTTTTCTTTCTTTCCTTCGAGAGAGAGAGAGAAACACATCGCTAATTCATATCAGGTGCAATCGTGTTTCGTCTGTGAAATGAAGCTGTCAAAGTGCAAGCTTGTGTTTGCGGACGAGAATAGTCATCTCGATTCAATTGTCCTGTCATATTTTCGACGGGAATATACACATATAACATGATTCTCGTGAAATATGAACATCGCGACGTTTAATGCCGCCCGTTTTAAAATTAAACCTCTTCCACGAACGCGACAGTCTTAATTATTTTTTTCTCGCGCAACACATTTGACGGACGAAGCGCGGTGCGCAAATTAATTTAAAGTGACGGGCCGCGAGACACGTAAATGGCTCGAGAAATCATGAGTTATTAAAGTCGGAGGAATTATTAGAGTCGAATTGTACGTCGCCGAATCAAATGCAGGATTTATCTCACGGACGCAAGAATCGCGAAGAATGATTGCGAGATTTTTTCCCATATAGATTGGCGGTGAAGGATGAAGAGAGAGAGAGAGAGAGAGTGGAATAGACGAAGAGAGGGCACGAGCGGTCGTCTATTTATCATCCGCCAGAGCGCATAGAAGTTAACCATCCCGAACGTTTAGAACGCAGGGAAGAATTTAAATTTTATCAGGGCGCACGTAAGACACGTAAGATAAATTATCATTCTTAATGCAGGGGGCCTCCCTTCTCTTCCCAAGAGTCTTCTCTCGTCGTATCGTGAATTTTCCGTAGAAAATATGTACGAGAGCTCGCAAAAGTCCCGTTCGCCTTTAAGCCGGCATCGACTTACGCATGACATTTCTATCGAGTATCGATTTATCGGGTCCTATAACGGCGGAGACGATACCGCGGAGGCGAAATACATGGAAGAAAAAGGGGGAAATAAAGGTCAGCGCGGCAGTTTACACGTTCGTCGAGTGAGTTATCGGTATATGGCCGCGTACACACGGTATGGATATCGATATTCGGCGCGATAACCGTCGCATCAAAGTCAGTCGCGGAATACTCAAGAATGCCGGGTCCCATGCATTATAATGCTGATCTAATATATACGTGCAGCACGGTTCCTTCGTTCATTGCTGGAACGCACGTTGCATCCGGGAGAACGACGTCGTCGCTCTCTCGCGGAGCGAGGCAAACACGCGTACGAGCTAAAGCGCTCCTAAAGCGATTCTATTAATTCTTGAACGTGCAAATTTTCCCAGCCCGTACCCGAAAGCCTCAATTATCCGCCCTATATGTGACAATTAGATAGAGCACAATTTTAGAGATGGAAAACGTCTCGCTTAATGTACTCTTCTTCTTTCCGCTTAGAATTTTTCGTGTATTTTGGATATACACTGCCATTCAAAAGTATTTGCCCACTTAGGCGAATTGTGTTTAAATGACTATTTATTAATGACTATATATAAATTAATGACTATAGGTGTGTGTGTGTGTGTGACTATAAATTAATGACTATAAATGATTATAAATTGATGACTACAGATGTGAATATAAATTAATGACTATACAATTCAAAAGTATTTGCCCACCTAGGCGAATTGTGTTTAAATGACTATATATAAATTAATGACTATAGGTGTGTGAGTATGACTATAAATGATTATAAATTGATGACTACAGATGTGAATATAAATTAATGACTATACAATTCAAAAGTATTTGCCCACCTAGGCGAATTAAGTTTAAATGACTATACATTAATGACTATATATAAATTAATGACTATAGGTGTGGATGTGTGTGTGACTATAAATTAATGACTATAAATAATTGTAAATTGATGACTACAGATGTGAATATAAATTAATGACTATAAAATTCAAAAGTAATTGCCCGCCTAATTAATGACTATATATAAATTAATGATTATAGGTGTGTGTAACTATAATGATTATAAATTGATGACTACAGATGTGAATATAAATTAATGACTATAAATGACTATAAAATTTGTCTATTACTCTTTCCGGTCCTTATAATTACGCCTCTCTTCTCTTCAGATAATTCCTTTTTTTTTACCATTTTAATATCACGTGGAAGAAAAAAACAGAAAACTATTTTTGCAAAATTTGCGTTGAAAGATGTCTGTTCAAATGGCAGCAGATAACTGACGCAAATCTATATTCGCTACATTTTAAAATATCAAATAAACAACAACAATATTTCATGAAATACGCGTCTTTGTAGTAAAAACTGAAAAAGTACTCGATCCAAAAAAATAGTCATAAATACTTTATTTGACTTTGTAGCTATCAGTTAGCAAACATGAAGTGATATTTCTAATATAGTTATTGAGAACGACTTTCCGTTAGTGCATAAACAATAAACATCGATGAAAGGCAATAGACACAATTTAGTTTTCGAGTTTTCTCTTAAATTAAGGGTGGGCAAATCTTTTGAACGATAGTATGTATATATATATATATATATATATATATATGTGTGTGTGTGTGTGTGTGTAATGTACATATATACAGGGTGCATTTAAAGTTTGATTCAGCTCCCTGGATCTTGGAAACAGTTTTAGTATGGAATATTTGAGACAAAAGTTGCAGAATATTAAGGGGGATATGTTCATCATCTGTCCACCTTAATATCCTACAACTTTTGTATGAAACGTTTTTCCATAATTAAATATGTTCTTAAAATCCAGGGGGTAGGGTTAGATTTTAGAAACACTCTGTATATATAATATACATATATAGACAATGCAAATTAGACGTACATATACACGGAGAGAATTTTCTCTCAGAATTTCCCCTGAAAATCATGGTAATATATTTATCACAATAAAAATATTAATATCTATCACAATAAGATATAAAATATATATGTAACGTAATAAAATTTATTATGTACATATTAATATTTTTATTTTGTTGTAAACATTTTTATTATTATTATACCAGAGAAACTCTTATAAAATTCTTCCAATACTATGATTATCATGATTTTCAAGATAAATTCTAAGAGAAAATTCTGTCCATGTACAATATAAATTAAAGTAAGAATCGATATAGATAGAAACAGCTGATTTGGAGAATAAAAACAGGGGAGATCTCCATCTTCCGCACATTGACGTAAAGAATGTGGAAGATCTGTATTCCTCGCACTAATACGAAGACGAATGATGCCAAGATAAATATCTTTATTGATCGATATTTTAAAACTTGCAGTTGCGACGTGAAATTTATGAACATCTCGCGCGAGATCCTTTCAATATAATTTTATCTCAAACTCTCGATATTTCCCATTTACGAATTTCGAAATATTCACAGCCGTGGAGAGGAGATGCATTTCGAATTTTTTTTCGGTCAATAAATCCAACACCGAAGAAACTCGATATCGAAAGAGTTAATTTTCCCAAAAAGGATTAATTTCGCGAGAGTCATCGCAGGCCAAACGAGAGGGTCGGTGATTTTGACGAGAGAATCAGAGCGGGAATGTACGTCACACGGTTTTTTTCTCTCTCTCTCTCTCTCTAACCCGCTCGTACGTCTCGATCAGATAAATTACGGGAGGCTCTTAAAAAAACATTTTTCACTACCACGACGGTAATAGCTCGCTATTGATCCACTTCCGCTCATACAACCAGAAAGAGAGAGAAAGAGAGGCGGTGGTGATGGCCGACTCTGCGGGTGAAAGTTTTCGAAAAATTTCAATCTTTCAAATGGAACGTGTGGACTCGGGGGTAATTGTACGAAATGCGGGCTCGACGAGAGATGCGCGCCTAAACGAGGACGACGGAGGTAGGAAATAAAAGCGTTACGAGATGGAGGACCATTTTCAATCGACCTCTCCGACGCGGCGCCCATATACGGGCAATGGACGTATATAGGATATTGCGTCGCGCAATAAAGAGATCCTTAAAGTGGCTCGTAGAATCGCCCCGTTGTCTCTGCTTGGAGCAGCCCCCGGCTAATCCATCGAGCTAACCCTCGGAAATGTCACCCTTTTGTACTCGGCCGCGCGTCGCGCCCAAGTAGCGATGTAACTTGTCCTTTCTTTTACTTTTCCTTTTTTTTCCGCGAGGGCGCGCCACCGTTGCGTCGCAGAGATAACGTCATCCGCCTAGCTCAATCTTATTAGCTTATCTTCCTGCAAATAGTCTCGTTAGTCGGTAAATAATCAGGGACTTGCGAAAGATGTTAAAATTAATACGCGTTATCTAAATACACGTGATATTAAATAGGCAAAGTAATACCATGACGTGTATATATATATATATATAGGTACATACATTTCGCGTCATCGTATCTGTATCTACTCCTTGCACACTCCTACACTTTAACAATGAAAGTTGAATTAAAAGTTGGATAAAATCGCGCACGGGTTTTCTCGCTTGTAATCGTGGCGCGGCACGATTTACCCAAGCAAGTATCTCTGCCGATTAAATAAGGCGCGCTCGATATCGCGGCATACATCAGAGCCAGAATGCACCTCGTTGCAGATATTTAGACAGCTCCGCTAAATCGTTCCCTTCCGCGTGTATTTACCCAGAGAGCCTGGTAAATACAGAGACATTCGGCAAACCCTTTTTCCCACGACAAATGTACCCGTCGTCGGAATTCTGAGGTGGAACGAAAAAGGGAGGTAGACGAGCAAAAAGACGGCAGAGATATATATATGTATATATACAGCGTGTATCAAAAGTGACCGTTTTCTCGGCGTACTCTCTGTGTCAAGTCGAAACATTACATTATGTAATTGAAGAGCGCCGCTTCATTCTAAAAAATTTCAAGATTAATATTTATTCAATTGAGAAATCAAATATTTAAGAAATATATTAAATGTGTGGAATAAAATCCTCTGTATATATTATTTCCTCGTACTTTTCGAAAATTTAATAATACAAAATTAATTACTGCGTCAATAGACACTTCTTTTTTTTTTAATTCATATGTTATTGGCACATCTCGAGTTTTCATTCGCGCGTGTTTTCTCTCTCGTTCTCTCTTTTCCTATGTGGATCACAGGATATTAAATTATTATTAACTTTAAAAGAGTATCTCTCTGCAATCAATGTGATTTGATTTTATTCTATTTATTATTCTTCGACTAATTTATTAAATTAAAAATACATGAAATGTATTAAATTATGGAAGTTTTTTTTCTATTATTTTTCCACAGTCTCTGAAAATTTAATATCTGCGTCAAAATTAATGTTTCGGCATACACGTTTATAACTGAAATATTATCGGCGTTTCGAGTTGTCTTTTCGTTTTCAGAGAGTATATGATACATATACGTACATTAATTTGATGAAAGAAAATTCGAGTACATCGAAATATAAATGATTCTAGAACACCCTATATACATATATATATGCATAGAGGGAAGGGGAAAAAAGGACCAAGGATAGAAAATGCCGCCGCGCGATGCGGGAAGAAACGGAAAAATCGAACGGCTACGCTTTAACGATTTATGCAAGTTTCTCGCCTTTCTTACGTTTTTCGCGCTCGGCGGGAAAAAAACGACCGAGAGAGAGAGAGATCGCGCTCCGGTAGTATCGGAAGGGGTTGCAAAAAGTTCCTCGGCATTTCGAACACGCCGGAGGTCTTTATCGCCGAGGCCGGTCACGTAAGCGGCGCACGTAGACAAAAGTTCGAAATCACATGTAGTGATGTGCGCATCCTCCGATATACGTGTCCCTTTTTTTTTTTCACTTCCTCTCTCTCTCTCTCTCTCTCTTCTCCACCTTCGTTCGCTTCTGCGGACGAAGGGAAACGCGTATAGGGTGGTATTTAAGCGCATATGGGTATAACGTAAACATGGTAGTCTCGCTGGTCTGCGGAATTTGCAACATACGGTCTCGACTCCGGAGGGATGACGCGAGGGAGGTATAATGGCTGGTACCAGGCGATCGTTACGCTGTCGATGCACCCGACAGCGCGTTGCGGCGTCGACACACGAGCGACGACACCGAGAGAGAGAGAGAGAGAGAGAGAGAGAGAAGCGTCATCCTTCTGGTTCTGCGCTCGAGCGCGCGCGCTCTTATCCGCGTTTCTTATCGCGAGCCCAAGTCACATACATATACATACACCGCCGGAAGAGTATTAATTAATGCGCTACGCGCTTCCCCGAAGGATGCATTCGCGCCACGTGCTGCGCGCGGAGAGCATAACCGCGTGCGCGGAATGCATAGGTAAGCGAGAGGGTCCGGAGATAAAATCGCCTTCGAGATAAAAGATTAATCCCGAGTTGCTCTGTTATCCTCTCTTTTCTTCTTCTTCGCTTTCGATTTCCGGCGGGCCGGACAAAAATGGCCGGTCTTAAGTGATTTCTTGTTACGTGCGGTTTCAAACCCTTCCTCTTCGGAACCGCGTCGCAAACGCGCTCGGAAATATGAAAGGCGGACCGGAGCTCTTTTTCGAGCTCCCGGAAGATCGTCGATGATGAATTATTCCGGTCGGTCAGCGTATCCGCGGAAAAATATGGAAGTGATACAAACTCGGGACGCGATGCAACGGAGCGTGTAATCCGGCTCGGTCGATTTCGAGAAAATCGCATCGCAAAGTATGGTATATACCTACATACCTCCACCTTGGTGCATCAGCGTAGAATGCACTCGGTAAAAATACACTTTTCGATTGTTTATGTTGCGGGGGAAAGAAGAAGCTATCGAAGGGGATTCTAAACGCCGTCCTGTTTCATCGATAAAACATCATTTTTGCGCACCCTTTTCTCTTTATTGCTTCAACAGAATAATAAATGTTCTTTCATGGGTAAAGTTTATATAGAAACAAAGGACCTACCAATTTTATGTTGAGAAGAAATATTTTTTAAGGCGTTTAGGATCCCCTTAAAGGGATACAAGACTGTTTGATCGATAAATATTATTTTTATTTAATTATTTATTGGCTGTACATAATGAAAAATCCTTTACTAGAATTAAAGTATTCATAAGAACAAATCCGAGGCGCTATGTATGAATATTTAAAATCAAGAAAGTTAATTAGTTTTCTTATCGTTTAGGTTAGGTTGATCTAATGCAAAAGACCGATAAGAAAACTAATTATTTAGCTTTCTTGTTTTTTTATATACATGTACAATAATCCAATTCTTTAATACTTTATTTCTAAATTCCCCTTGAAGGGATGCTGACTATCTGTTTTTTCGAAATAAATATTATTTTTTATTAACTACTTCTTAGCTATGCAGAATGAAACATCCTTTACTAGAATTAAAGTATTCCTAATAAGAAACCTGGGCTACTATATATTTATATATATATATATAAAAATCGAGGAAATTAAATAATTAGCTTTTTATCTCTTGCATTAGATCAATCTAACTTAAACGAAACTAAGAAAACTAATTATTTTCTCCGTTTCTTTTTATACGCACATATAGTAGCCCAGATTATTTTTGTTATTACGAATAAATTTTAATAAAGAATTTTTCATTCTGTATAGCCCACGGTTTTATATACAGATCAAGACACTCATTAAAACAAAGTATAAACAAATGTAACCAATATGGCGGCCAACTCAGGCCTGTCATATAATAATATATTTCACTATTTTTAAATAACTTAGTACAAACTATTCTTAATATTTAATATTTATTCCGACGGTTTTTTAACCGTGTTGTCAAGAACTGTCAAAATAAAATCTGTGCTGGGACACATTGAATAAATCGGCCTGAGTTGGCAGCCATATTAGTTACATTCTGTTACGTTTGAAGTGTCCTAACCTGTATATAAGACCGTATAGTGAATAAAGAGTGAAATGAAAATAATATTAGTCGATGAATCAATCAGCCGTAGTCGGCATCCCTTTAAGCAGCATTCGCTATCTAGATCTACAACTGTCAAAGAACTGTCAAAATAACAAAAATCTGCGCTGGCACACATTGAATAAATCGGCCTGAGTTGGCAGCCATATTTGTTACATTTTGTTACGCTTGAAGTGTTCTAACCTGTATATAAGACCGCATAGTCAATAAAGAGTGAAATGAAAATAATATTAGTCGATAAACCAATCAGCCGTAGTCGGCATCCCTTTAAGCAGCATCCGCTATCTAGATCTACAACTGTCAAAGAACTGTCAAAATAACAAAAATCTGCGCTGGCGCACATTGAATAAATCGGCCTGAGTTGGCAGCCATATTTGTTACATTCTGTTACGCTTGAAGTGTTCTAACCTGCATATAAGACCGCATAGTCAATAAAGAGTGAAATGAAAATAATATTAGTCGATAAACCAATCAGCCGTAGTCGGCATCTCTTTAAGCAGCATTCCGCTATCTAGATCTACAACTGTCAAAGAACTGTCAAAATAACAAAAATCTGCGCTGGCGCACATTGAATAAATCGGCCTGAGTTGGCAGCCATATTTGTTACATTTTGTTACGCTTGAAGTGTTCTAACCTGTATATAAGACCGCATAGTCAATAAAGAGTGAAATGAAAATAATATTAGTCGATAAACCAATCAGCCGTAGTCGGCATCCCTTTAAGCAGCATCCGCTATCTAGATCTACAACTGTCAAAATAACAAAAATCTGCGCTGGCGCACATTGAATAAATCGGCCTGAGTTGGCAGCCATATTTGTTACATTTTGTTACGCTTGAAGTGTTCTAACCTGCATATAAGACCGCATAGTCAATAAAGAGTGAAATGAAAATAATATTAGTCGATAAACCAATCAGCCGTAGTCGGCATCTCTTTAAGCAGCATTCGCTATCTAGATCTACAACTGTCAAAGAACTGTCAAAATAACAAAAATCTGCGCTGGCGCACATTGAATAAATCGGCCTGAGTTGGCAGCCATATTTGTTACATTTTGTTACGCTTGAAGTGTTCTAACCTGCATATAAGACCGCATAGTCAATAAAGAGTGAAATGAAAATAATATTAGTCGATAAACCAATCAGCCGTAGTCGGCATCTCTTTAAGCAGCATTCCGCTATCTAGATCTACAACTGTCAAAGAACTGTCAAAATAACAAAAATCTGCGCTGGCGCACATTGAATAAATCGGCCTGAGTTGGCAGCCATATTTGTTACATTTTGTTACGCTTGAAGTGTTCTAACCTGTATATAAGACCGCATAGTCAATAAAGAGTGAAATGAAAATAATATTAGTCGATAAACCAATCAGCCGTAGTCGGCATCCCTTTAAGCAGCATCCGCTATCTAGATCTACAACTGTCAAAATAACAAAAATCTGCGCTGGCGCACATTGAATAAATCGGCCTGAGTTGGCAGCCATATTTGTTACATTTTGTTACGCTTGAAGTGTTCTAACCTGCATATAAGACCGCATAGTCAATAAAGAGTGAAATGAAAATAATATTATTCGATAAATCAATCAGCCGTAGTCAGGATCCGCGAGATCTCAGGATCAGAGATTCTGTCCTACATACATACATAACTCTATCCAACTCCGACGATTAGACAGACATCGTCGTCGCCGTCGCGTCACGTGCGAGGGCGAGGCGTTGATTCGAGCAAACTTAACGACTATCAATGTCGATCAATGGCGCATTTATCCCCTCGCCGCCTGTTACGGGAGAGTTCTATTAGACGCGCTGAAATTTCCAAGTCTCGAGCGTGACGATAAAGCGCTAATTGATATCCGCGCGCAACAATTAGCGCCGAATTAATCGACGGGGGATGTGTAACGATAGGCGGACACGCGTTCGCGGCGCGAATCGATTGATTCAACAAAAGTTTATCGAATAAACAGCACGGTCCATTTAATTAACAACGACTCTCATCGGTTTGTTTATAAACGCGGCCAGGCTGCGGAGCCCGCCGCGCGTTTCACCGACGAGCGAATGAAGTTCGAAAAGTCGTTTCGCAGAACGCGACAGCGATAATATCGGGGGGTGGGGGTGGGGGAGGGGTGGGGGAGGGGGCGCGCAATCAGCCGTTTATTAAAAACGGCACGGAGATATGGTGTCCGGCCGCGTGGCCGGGATAAAATTACGCGAATGCGGATTTATCCCGCCGCCATTTTAAACTGACACGCGCGAAAATGCAATCGAAGTTTCCCCACTTTCCTCTCGTAGGAGGAGAGAGCGCGGTTTAATTAATGTTGGTATTTATCGCGCGGACGGCTGAGTTATTGCGCAGTATAATGACGTGGATTTCATTGCACATTGCAAACTATGGTATAATAAAGCAACGAGACATATATGCAGGATGTATCTGAATGAGTGCGCAAAAATTTTGGGAGATGGTTCCTTGTCGAAAATTAAGGGTGCTTTGTTAGATAAACATATACTCTTATATCCCTCGCTTTTCTATAAAGAGGGAGGGAAAATTAAGTTTTAATTTTTTTTTTTTTTAATTAAATTGCAGACAAATTAAAAATATTTATTTAAAAAAAAAAGGAATTATCTGAAGAAAAGAGAAGCATAATTGTCCGACTTTATAAGACCGAAGGAAAGAGTAATAGACAAATTTTATATTCATTTATAGTCACTTTATGCGGACGTTTATTCTATCATAATAACTAAGAACTTGAAAAGGACTCAAAGGAAGGGTTGAAATGTTGTAATAAGATTAATAAATTGCCAGTTGGTCGACACATATTTCTCAATTATTAATATTTATTAACATTTAAAATAAATTGTTTATATAAAAAATTGCAATTAATTTTCGACAAAAAATTCATCCCCTAAATTTTTTTTCGCACTTATTTAGATACACCTTGTATATATGTATATTTAGGTACCTATATCGCGAGCAAGCACGTTTTTACAAAATCGCTTCCGGATGTCGTGTAAATCCCGTTAAACCGATACGTTCGACAGATCGATTAATGACAGCGCGCGTTTTTCGATATTCCGCTCTACGAGTCACCTCATTTTCGCGTAATCAGTGTGATCATAAAATTCTTCTTTCTCGTTGATTGCGAAACACGCGATAAAAGAATATTTAAAAAAAAAAAATATATAATACTTTTTTTAAACGCTATTAATTATATTTAAAAATAATTCGCGCGAAAGTGCGGGAGAGAGTTCTTTCAGCTTTTTTTCAGCATTTCATAATAATAAATTAATGAATGGTGACTAATTAGATGCGAGTAGATCACTAAAATGTTCGAGGCAAAACAATAATCGAAACGGGAGGCTGGACGATGAAATTACGAAACTTTATCGAATGAAAGCAAAGAGCTCCACTTAATTAAGGTCCGGCAGCGCACACCTCCCCTACACGCCCTCGCGCTAAATTTAAAAATAGTGCCTGATAAATGAATTAATTAGTCCGCTCCAATTAGCCGCCGGTTAATACTGAACCGCGCGCGCGGGTTTTAATGTCGATACACGCGTTAAACGACAAAACCACCGTGAAGGCGATCGATTCGTGGTATATAAAAGCGCGCCGAATGAACGACACGTCGCGATAATTGGGCGTATTTATATGTACCGAATATAGACGCGAAAGGAACTCGTCGTATTCTCTAGCGGAACATTTTCGAAATCTAGTTCGACAGAATTCTAAAGGGATGGGTATTTGTGAAATTTCTTGGGCAGAGAATTTTATTGTCTTACTCCTTTTAGTCTAGTAAAATTAGACTTTGATTTCAAAAAAAAATTAGAATCAAGCTGAATTTTTGTGGAGACCTTCATTTCGATGTTTCAATGAAATCCTGAAAAGTACCCTTAATTTCAGCCAGCGCGTTTTTTTATGCGGGGTAAAAGGGGGTAAAATTAGTTATATATTATCGAAGTATAATTTATTTTTATTCGCGACTATAATCCATCGAGTACCTATATCTTATGTGATACTTATTTAAGTATAATGTATTTATTATTTTGGGAATTAAAAATTCGGAGCAAAAATCACCGAATTAAACGAGTTCGATAATAAGAGAATAAGGTTATTTATTATACATTGATCTTTTACCATATTAATAGATATATTTTGCCGGATTGTATATTTTTGCGTATTTTATATTATATAATTTACTCGACGAAAATAATTGTAAAATCCAACGACATATTTTCGGATAAAATGTATTTTCGAATAAATGTTGCAAATTTTTAATTTTATTTCATATATTTACTCTTATAATGTGATAATCGGTTTAAATCGAAAATGTGTCATTAAGGGGAAGGCAGCAGAAAATGATTAAGAGAAAACATTTCGAGAAATGCATGAGACTTGGCTCTATATTTGTTAGATTTTTGATGAAATCGCCGATTTTCTAATAAATATGTCTCATGTAACTCAAGAGAAAAATATAAGTGCATGGTATTGTTGCAAAAAATATTAAAACGCGAAAACTTGTGGAAATATGTAGAATTGTTTTGCGAATAAAAGATCGTTTGTAGTTCAGTTATTTAAATGACTCACTTGTATCTGTGTATCTTGTAAGCAAGATGCAAGGAAGGATTATTATTTCGGTGTGTAATTCATTATCATATATTATCATACGTGAGAGAGGCTTCTCCTAGCTACGGCATTACGCTAGTTATTCGTCTCATTTCCGCTATTGTGTATTCACTTAGCTTCTTATTTGTTTGCCACAGGCAACTAATGACACAGACAACATTTCGTATCTTATATATGGTATATATATATACAAATAAAAATTAATTATTTATAGTCATTTATAGTCATTTATTTATAGTCTTAAATTTATAATCATTATAGTCATTATTATATAATTTTAATTTATAGTCATTATAGTCATTATTATATAGTCTTAATTTATAGTCATTATTTATAGTCTTAAATTTATAGTCATTGTTTATAGTCTTAAATTTATAGTCATTGTTTATAGTTTTAATTTATAGTCATTTAAACACAATTTATTTGGGCAAATACTTTTGAGTGGTAGTGTACATAATTATGATAGTGTACTTAATTTATAATCAATATAGTCATTATTATATAGTCTTAATTTATAGTCATTATTTATGGTCTTAAATTTATAGTCATTGTTTATAGTCTTAATTTATAGTCATTGAAACACAATTTATTTAGGCAAATTAATTTGGACGAATACTTTTGAGTGGTAGTGTACATAATTAATTTTTAAAGGATAAATTGGGGGTTAGAAGCCAACGCCAGGTAGTCGCGCGAATAGTCTTGAATTTTATTACAATTTAATTGGACATTTTGGCTCGAATTAAGCCATCTTCAGCAATATTACACTGTAAATAATATAACATACTTGAGAATTCTATTATAATTGGAGATACATCTATGGTCGGTATTCATAATCAGGATCTTATATTTAAGATCGTCTTAAATTCATCTTCGGATGCTGCACGGATCATTTCATTGGCTACGGAGTATCTGAAGGTAAACTCAAGATTAAATATAAACCCCGACTATGAATACCGACCTAAGGAAATTATTGGATACGTCTGAGGAGCTAGTCAAAAATAACAGGTTATTTTTTAAAATATCATTAGTGTTAAACCAAGTGGCATTCTGTAAAAATCTCGAACGTGATAATTATTTTTGCTCTTTTAAAATAACGCGAGATTAAGTACGCAAAAAAATATGATATAATATTGCTCGCCCGGCAAAAATAAATTTAATTAAAGCAAACTTTAATCTCTCTTCATCCGGTGCTCTTTGAAACATCAATTTACCGTACAGTCGCGCGCTGCCAAGTTTAGGGTTAACGCTCGACCGTCTCGTCGCGAATCGACGCCAGTCTGGTCTGCTGATTAAAAATTGTGCGGCAATGCGATAAATCAATTGATCGACCGCAATTAGCCGCTCTCTCGTTCGTTAACGCCGACGAGACGCGACGCGGCGCGGAGTCCCGCGTTTCTCCGTAAAAGTGACTCGGCGAACGTCAAAGCGTCGATTAATTAACATCCGCCGTGTTATCTTCTCCCGTGTATACACTCGCGACGACGACGACGACGACGAAGAGGACGAGGCCACGCGGCGGTAACTTTAAAGTTAATCCGCGCCTCGGTTTGCCAACTTAACTCATTCCGCGCCGAGGACCCGGCGCAACTTTTCCGCGGTTACTTTTCCGCTTAAAATAACTTGCCTTAACTCAATTATTTCTCATTAACTTAGCCAGTGCGCGCGCGGCCTTCTTTTTTGTCCCCGGCCAACTTTTCACTACGGTGCACAATGGCTCGCTCGAGGTGGAAGAAAGGCGACCGGGAGGAGGCGAAAGTCCGGGGTGGACGAGAAGGATGTATATATTTGTGTGTGTGTGTGTGTGTGTGTGTGTATACAGGGTGTATCTAAATAAGTGCGAAAAATTTTAGGACATGATTCTTTGATTTAATTTTTTTTCTCAATTTTTGGACAAGTTAAAACAATTTTGTACATATTTTTCATTAATAAAAAGGATATTTGTTAATATCTGTTTTAATCTTCCCACATTGTTATAAGGGGATAAAACCAACAACCCTTATTAAATTTTTTAACGGACGAAGTGCGAAAAATTTTAGGACATGATTCTTTGCCGAAAATTATGAGGTCGAAATTAAGTTTTTAAGACAAATTTAAAAAATGAAACTTGGTGGATATTTTCTATTAATAGAAAGGATATTTATTAATACTTTCTTCATCTTTCTGTATCCATGGCCGTCCGCAGGATTTTTTCCACGGAGAGGCATGATTAATTTTTGTTTCTTATTATTATTATTCCTTAATTTTCTTATTATTTTGTTATTTTAATATTTTTATATTGAATAAAATTGCAAATAAATTCCATGTTCATGCTTGTTTCGTTATAAGGGAATAAAACTAACAATCCCTACTTAATTTTTTATTACAACTTTTTAACAGACCGGAATATGATGATTTAGAAATATACGTCAGAAAGTTTGATTTCTTTAAAAACTTTTTTATGACTTTTATTTTTTTTCGTAAAATCAATAGTTAAAAAAAATATGTTAAGCAAGTATACTCTCTTTAGAAAAGTGTAGCTCCTCAGGGAGGGATGTAAGAATATATGTTTATATAAGAAACCCCTCTTAATTTTTGACAAAGAATCATCTAAAATTTGTCGCACTTATTTAGATACACCCTGTATAAATATATACTCTTATATCCCTTCTTAAGGAGTTATACTTTTCGAAATTCTAAAGAAAGAAGTAAAAATTGTTTTTTTAAATATGAATAAATATCCTTTTTATTGATGAAAAATATCCATCAAGTTTCATTTTATAATTTGTCTGAAATTTGAGAAAAAAAAAATAAAAATTTAATTTTACCTCCCTCTTTAGAAAAGCGTAACTCCTCAGAGAGGGATCTAAGAATATATGTTTATATAAGAAACCCCCCTTAATTTTCGACAAAGACTCATCTAAAATTCGTCGCACTTATTTAGATACACCCTGTATATGTATGGGGACGTATGTAGGATACAGCGAAGCGCGATAAGTACACACATGAAATTACTGTGCTCATGAATGCTCGAAATTAAAAAGTGGAGGATTTCGAATTTACGGGCTTTTCAGATTGCAGAGAGAAAGAGAGAGAGAGGCATAAAAATGGAGAATTATGACTAAACTAAAACTCGGAGAATTATTAAATGTCAATGTACATACGCGAGCTTACAAAAATACTACATGTACTTCAACGCTGCCTCTATAGATCTCCCTTTGTGCACGGGACTTTTGAAAGCTTTTAGCGGAAACGTTCTTATTGCGCGTGTATATCCTACGTATCCGTATCCCAAGGATGATCTTCCCTTACACTTGCGCGCCCCCGTCGTCGTTTCTGCCGACGTTTCGACCAGCGCCTCGCCTTCGCCTTCGCCTGGCGAGAGCGAGATTTACATGAGTAACGCTCATCGCGGCTTTATGGAGCGAAAGTGAGGCGTTCTTATCTGACTTTATGACTCGGTCGGGGGAGAACTCTCGAGGAAAAGTCTCCGAGTGAAATTTAGCGTGTAATATTGAATGCTGATTAGGATCGACGAATGAGAGCGAGTGCCGAAAGACGATGAGAGGGCAATCTCGCGACTTAAAATAGAGATTTATTCCCACTCCCGCGAAATGCGACGAATGCAAAGCGAGAAAGGTCGCAGGAGAAAAGGGCGGACCCATGTGGAAATTGTGTTAAAGCCCCTGATCATTTTTCCTAGCTTTGTTAGGGTCCTAATGTGGAAGCCCATTAAGAACTCTTTAATCAATCTATATTATATATAAGGCCCCTGTTAATTTTTCCTAACTTTGTTAGGGTCCTATAATATGGAAGCCTAATAAGAATCCTTTAAGCCCTCACAATTTTCCACATGTGTTACTGCCAGATTAGGTCTCAGTAGGGCGATATCAGTTTTGAGTAGCTAATTTAATGTATGGTCTAATCAAGGAAACCAGTAAGGGCATTGATAGAGCCTGATCAAGGTAATGGTTATTAATATATATAATGCTATTTGTTTAAAAATTCAATTAGTCGAGTTTTGATCAATAACTGCTACCTTCATCAAGCCTTATCAGAACCCTTATTGGTTTCCTCATTCAGACCATACATTAAATTAGCCCCTCAAAACTGATATCACCTTACTAGGACCTAATGTGGAAATCCCTAATAGAGATCTTTAATAAAAGAAGTATCACCCTTAGCCAGTATTGGTCAATAGATTCTTTTCAACCTTGTGGCCTAATAGGGAGGTTTAAGCCCTGAAAGGCTTCAACACTTTTTAAGGTTGCCCTAACAATTTATTTCCACATGGTAACAAGAGCGGAAGCTCGATCGAGAAGCTAAGAAATATTTCCAGCCACGTTGTAGTTGATATCCTCGTCGATAGCGAAACGCTTAATGCGCCTTTGAGCGGAAACGTCGTCGTCGTCGTCGGAATCGAGACGAGCCGGCGGAACAGCGAGAAAGAAAACGAAATAAGAACACGTTACAAAGGAGGGTTGAGAAGGAGCGGGTGGAATTATCTTTGAAAGTTAAAGCTGGCTCGTGCTCTCTCGCGGATCGATTCGCGCGCTGCGAGCCTCTGCAATTTAACTGCGCGATCCATTCTTCCCCCTTTGCACCATCCTCCTCTTTGCTCTCTTCTTTCTTTTTCCCCGGTATAAAAAGGGGCCCCGCGCGCGCGCGATCTTAATTCCAGTTATTAAATCTTTCAGTCGACGCGGACGAGCGCGGCTCGGGCACGCTTGTGTTCTAGTTGCCATGAATAGATGTTTACTTATTACAATTATACTTTATAATAACTTCCTCTCCTTCGTTCCCCTCCGCTTCTTTCCCTCGTCTAGCATTTTGCCGACAGAAAGATAGAGAAGAGCAGCTTCTTCCTGCCTCTCAACTTTGCTGTTGAGAGTGCAGTTTTGCCCTCTTTCTGTGAAACCCGGACGTCACCGTCGCCACTGCTGGACCAAACTTTGACACAAACGCGGCCGACCGTAATAATAAATATAATATTCATACGTCACCCGAGCTTAAGAGAGAGAGAGAGAGAGAGAGAGAGAGAGAGAGAGAGAGAGAGAGAGAGAGAGAGAGAGAAAGAGACGGTAGGATAGTTGCAGAGCGGAAAATAGCGCGTGTTTTAGCATCGCAATAACTAGGTATTTAAGTCGGTCGAAGGGATCTCTCTCTCTCTCTCTCTCTCTCTCTCTCTCTCTCTCTCTCTTTGATCATTTAACAGGCCTTGTAAAAAGAGAACGCAAATAATTCCAGAGATAGGTCATAATTTACATGCCACAGTCGGAAATTGAAATAATAATCTGGATCACTTGTACCCGAGTTATTAATATATGTTCTTGTTTTTAAATAATTAAATATAATTTAATCCCTCAAACTCGATAGAATATACATGCGCATGTATATTCTATCGAGACGGAAAATAAATCAAATATCCAAGTGAGGAATTAAATTATATTTATTTATTCATGTGTAGTACATAAAATACTGGACATCCCAGAATTATTGAATCACCCGTTAATTGCGGATTCTTGGGATTATTTGAAAACGATTTTTCCTGCAGTGTCGAAGCATTAATAATTTTCGAGTTATTAAGCGATTGAAAATAAACTAAAGTTTTCCGCAAACTAAGCCTTGTAGAAATAAAATATTAGCAAAACTACACGGAGAGAATTTTCTCTTAGATTTTAGCATGTGAAAATTATGGTATTCGTGGGACAATATGGAATAAAAAATATGAATATGTACATAGTAAAATTAATCGAACATTTCATATCTTATTGTGGTAGATATTAATATTTTTATTGTGGTAAAAGTATTAATCGAAGAAACTCTTGCAATATTCTTCCAATACCACGATTATCATGATTTTCAGGATAAATTTTAAGGAAAAATTCTCTGTGTATTTTTTAATTAATTTCAGATCGAATTTAATTAAATAAAATTTTAATTCAAAGTTTATTAGTTACAAAGATAAATGACTCTCAATATATTTTCGTTGAGGAAAGCTCTCCAAATAATCTTAGGAATCTCTCATAAAGTGATCCAGTAAGTCTGGGACATCCTGTACATACATTCCCTCTAGAATATCTCAAAATAAACATTAACTATGGACATCCGCAGGATTTTTTCCAGAAGTACAGTTAATTGTTTTTTTGTTTTTTAATTTTTGTTCTTTCTTAATTTTTTTAATTTTTTGATTATTTGATTTTATTTCCATTTTTTTATATTAAATATTCGAATAAATTTTCAAAAGGAAAGCAAATGCTTAATTTTCCATCATAACCATGGACATAGGATTTTTTCCAGAAAGGAGTATAGTTAATAGTTAATAGTTTTTTTTCTTAATTTAAAAAAATTTATTTTGTTTTATTTTCATTTTTTTTATATTAAATATCCCAATAAATTTTCAAAAGGAAAGCAAACGCTGAATTTTTCCCCTTTGCGGACGCCCATGACATTGACATAAACTTTTGCACAAGACGATATCGCGAAAATGCTTACAAATCGTCTAAAAAAAAAAAAAAAAAAAAATTACAAGCTAAAGAGTCTCGAGATTAGAGATGCCATTAGGTCACGTGAGATATAACACAGACGGATAGATTCCAATTGAAATCCCAGTGAAAGGGTTAACGTCAGCGAATCTGGATACAACGCATCGACTTGCCGCATCGCATGCAACGTTCTCGTAATAGCTGCCGGGCGGATCGCATCCCCGCGAGCGAGCTGCTTCCTGCCGCGTTGCGAACTCGCGCTCTCTCGCGTGCGCGCGCGCGCGCGCGAGCGCGAGTTACAGGGTGCGTCTTTGCTACGCGCCAGCTACCCCGGGGCGTCGCGGCGTCCGCCGCACTATACCTGCCTGCCTGCCGAACTTGGCGTGCACAAAGCAGGCATGCCATCACTTTGTAACGATAAACTCGGCATAAGGTTTGTCAAAGCTAATTGGATGCGACTCCTCGCGTATACACATTGTATTGATTGCGATACTCTCGAAATGTACAAATTCGCGAGGGCGCCCGCGCGATTCATTGACCCGGATATCGCTTGTTCGTCGTCGTCGTCGTCGACGACGTCGTCGTATTCCTTCCCGGGGGATATATACTCCGTCATATCGGTTCTTTTACTCAGGAAGAGAGGGAGAGACGACCGGTGGATCTTGATCGGATTCTCTCTCTCTCTCGGCGAGGAAATCGAATTTACCATACTCTCGCTATAAATATGACGGAGGGAAAATATTTGCGATATTCTTTATTTGCACGTTAGGGACGCTTTCGTATCGTCGACTCGAAATCGAATTACGTGCGATTTTTTTTTCTTTATAATCTTCCGTAAAATAAGTTTGCTCGACGCGTTGACTGCAATAAGTATCGCACACTTTTGTATGTGTTTGGACTTTATATACGCATTCCAAAATGTTTACTCTCGCGTTCGACGGAATAGGATTTTTCAATTTCATGTTGCGCGCGTCGGGGTCTGAAATTAAAACGCGTCATTTTTTTCCTCCTCCCCACCTGTAATTACACTGTAATTTATCACGAAACGGCTAAATGCTCTTCCCGTCAGAGTGCACCAGATCCATACTATTACGCGATAATCTTCATTTAAATAACTGCGCGGAATTTCTTTTCAAACACCCCATTCCCCGTTATTATATTTATTACCTTTCAATTATTCAATCCGGATTAAAAAGGGCAATAACGGGGACGCGGAGGAAAGGCAAAAGGGAAAGAATTGTGCCGCGTAATGTCAGAAATAAAGGGAAAAAAAGAGAACACACATAAATGCAAGAGCGAGCGATCTTGACTCGGCGCTCGTTTCAACCTCGTGCCAACATTACACGCACGTGTGCCCCCTCTTAGTCTCTCCTATGTGTGTGTATGTATGTGTGTGTGTGCTTCCGTGTATATTACAGGTATAGCAGCCCCGTTAACTCCATTTTCGCGTGTACCGCTTCTGTGAACGAGCTCCGATAGCGCGCAGTCAAATAATGGCGCACGAAAAGTGGCCGACGCGCGCTATTAGAATTACACGCGCGTAATGATAAGAGTATATGCATATATACCGATAAGGGAGAAATAGGGAGAGAGGGTTGTTCTTATCATTCCTCATCTCCGATGGGATTATATTTACATAACGCGTATCACGACACATCAAGATTCCAACATCTCTTTTCGCGTTTTTCTTCCCTCTTGTCTCCCAGCGAGATATCGCGGCATTCCGACGCGTCACGTCTGCAATCGTCGGCGGATATTTTTCATTTCGCGCGGATCCCTTCCGACCAACCCTTCACCGGGCGCTTTAAAGTATTACTTATCCCGGATTTTATCCGCCCGACCGATCCCGGGTCAGATCAATCACTTATTCGTGATCGATCGCGTAACGCTTTAAGGATGTTTATAAGAGAGGTGTAGGGTGATACACTCGTGCAATTCCCGATGACACGATGATGCGAGAGCCGTGTATCTCATGTATGTACATTAATATTCACACATCTGTATGTACTTGTGCGTAAAATTATATTTTCGCTTCAAGGATTTAATCGTATCGTACGGATGCCTCTTTATCGCGAGCGGATTAGCGTGCACGCGAGTTTCGCTCCACGGTTTGTCGCGACAACTAATTAACAAGTGTATAAATAAGGGCGCCGAGTTACGCGAATGTATATAACGGCCGGACTCTGGTAATGATTATTTTTAGCTTACTCCAACTCTCTCGCGCTTCTCTCCTCTTTTTATACATCTCGAGAAACGGGTCACCCGCGGCTGGCGCGAAATCGTTGTAGCGCGGAGCGCCACAATTCTTGATATTAAGAGAGGAACAAGTGTATGACATATTACTTTGAAGTTACATTTAAATCGCGGTCTTAATTTCCTGCGGAAACAAAGCGCCTCTCGCGCGCGCTTCGCGATTCCGACGTAAAGAAAAGAAAAAAAAAAAAAAAAAGGAGGAAGGAAAGAAAGAAAAAAAGAAAGAGAAAAGAAAGCAGCGGCAAGTTTTTCTCGCGCTACCCTTTTCCCGGCTTATTATTTGCGTTAAAACGAATTTTATGTATCCGCGCTCTCGCACTCTCGCACTCGCGCACTCGCGAGTGAGTGCTCGGCAAGTTCGGTGCGTGCTTTACGACAACGGGGTAGTAGTAACAATGGCGCGGTGCTTTTTCATGATAAAGGGTTATGACCTGCGCTTTGAACTTTTATAAAGGACGTTCCAAGTTTTGGAAGGCCGCGTGAACGCCAAAACGCGTCTTTGAAACATCGTGAGACTTCCGGTCGGGTTTCGAGTATTGCTATACGGAGAACGAGGGAATGTAAACCGAAGCGGGTCTCGTGTATTATCTACCCGATGCTTCGTAAATGTACGCAAATATGTCACATCCAGCGTTAGTCGCTGGAGATTTCGAGAAGGAGGTGGTGCGGTGTACAGGGAGGAAGAGGAAGCTGCGGTAGCAACAACTGCGAAACGATATGCGGAGTCTCGTTCTGTCGAACAAGAATTCAGGTCGTCCCCGGTAAATATCTAAAATATTATTTCCGCGCGCGCAGCTTTTACACAGTGCGGAATATTTTTCGCCGAAGGCGAATTCAACGCGGATTCGCCATTTTGCCTTTCACGTTCTAATTAACAGCGGCAGTGTAAACACACGCAAGACGAATATAAAAGCTCCGGAGAATTTTTTGAATTTATGTACGTCTTCGTATGCCGTTTTCAAGCCTACTTTCCGTCTCTCTCTCTCTCTCTCTCTTTTCCATTAAATATTTCAGAATACAAAGAGCAGGAGGGAGACACGGAGAGATGTACAAATTTTCGCGAGCTTTTCTCGACTCGTCTCTTTCACAGCTGACACATTTTAAATATTTGATATACCTACATGTGTTTTGAAGTGCTCTTATTTTGTACGTGTTTTTGAAAATGAACATTTAACTTTCAACAAGAATTACAATGTTCTTTTTCAAGTGAATCGAATCAACCGTAAAATGGCGTTTATAAATCGACGCGTCGCGTTTAATTAATAACCGAATTTTGCTCGTCTAATACGACGACCGCGCTTATTGTTATCTCGAGCCGACAACCCGGTCTCGCGTTTAGCTCCAGATACGAAGACGGGGGCTGAATTTCGTATTCAAAGTTCTTCATCGCGACTCCCTCACTCGCCGCCATCTTCAAGATAAACGGCTCATATATTCCCGGATGTAATTCCGGGGCGGCAGACGCGGGTGTGCTTTCGGCGGAAAAACTTGGCACGTTCAAGGACGAATGTTGGTTCCACGCGACAACTAGCGCTCTCCTTTCGCGCGACATTTTCCGTCGCTTTGTTCTTCCTCGCGGCGTAGACTTCCGGCCACGTTTTTACCACGTCCTGTCGACGTTCCGGTCGTTCCTGTGAAAAGCCAGCAGCTCGTCGAGCGAGAGAGAGAGAGAGAGAGTGCGCTGCAATTTGATGTATGGCTTGTTGGGCCAGCTAAGTTTGCTCGTTGCAAAGATGTCGTTGACCCGCTACTATTACGCTAGATAGGATTAACCCATCCGTCCGTCCTCGCCACGGGCGGGTAGACGTGTGTATATACGTATACATACGTGTGTATATATATATACCTGCGTGTATAACTCCCTTCCCGAATATATATATATATATACACTCTGCAACGTTACTGGGGAAGCGTGCACGGTTAGCGCGCTCGTTAGCGGTCTCTCCGAGTGCCTGAAACCCTGAAATTTCCATATTCGCGTACGACGAGACCCGGCCGGATTTTTAGCGCTTCATCTGTTTGTCTCTGACTCTGACTGACCGGGCAGTTTTCGTTCCGGCGAACGCAATCGAGTTAGCCGATGTGTCGCGCAAATCACTTGAAATTACGGTTCCGCGAAAAAGAGAGAGACCTATTCGTGCGCCATCAGCGAGCAGTTGGGGCTCCCGAAATTTGTTATACTTTATTCATTTATTTATTCCGCGCGATCTGCCGACTGGATGTTGGATTTCATTTTTTTTTTTTTTTGCCAACTCTTTGATTCGTATTTAAGGGAATGCTGACCATGTCTGTTTTATCGATCGAAAAGGTGAGATTAGATTCGACTATAATTGGATATACGAATGGTTTACTCTTGAAATTATGATATCCCTTCCCCCATTTGTTAATATTAATGCTTTAATTGTCCAAAGGATTTATCAATCTGTATAGTCAATCAAAATATAAGCACGAACTCGTAATTTTATAAGTTCAAGTGCCTATATTTTGATTGATTGGACAGATTGGTAAATCCTTTGGACAATTAAAGTATTAATATTAACAAATGGGAGGTATATAGGGTGTTGAAAAAAAAGGGTGTTACATATTTTGAGAACGGAGAGTGTTGACCAAAATGAGAAAAAGAGATCTAATAAATATGAGTCCTACAATTAATATCCTTAAGGGAACGCTAACCAAATATGCTTTATCGATCGAAAAAGTAAGATTAGATTCGACTACTTTATTGACTGTACGAATTGTTTATTCTTGAAATTATGATGCCCCCCAATTTGTTAATATTAATACTTTTTGCCCAAAGGATTATATTAGGATTACAAAGAATTATACTAACAAACTGGGAGGCATCAGAATCTAACTTCACTTTTTTGATCGATAAAACATATTTGGTCAGCAAGGGGATCATTTTAATACACCTTTTTCTCTTTATTGATTGAATTGGCGGAAAGAAAATTTGTTTAACATATTGTACCTTAATCGTGGAGAAACATGAATTATTCTATTGAATCAATAAAAAGAAAAAGTTTGATCGATAAAACAAAACTGCGTTTAGAATCCCCTTCTAAATAAGAGACCTACTTTAGTCTTTATTGGTCATACGCGACCACATACCACCACATCAATTTGATTCGGGCTAACTACTACGTAATTTCATCATGTTCGCGACGTCATCAACGTCTTGGAGAATTACGTCCCGCAAGGCTGCATCCTTGTACTCCACCACTGCGCAAACACCGTAGCCGCGATTGTTGCGGCTCCCTTAATGTTTGTGTCTCGTGCCGAGTATCAAATAACTTCGTTACACTCTCGCGGTATCGACACTCCGATACGTCAATTGCGCCGTTGCCGGAATTACGCTCCGGACTATAATCGCGAACCTTATATACACTACCTGTAATTGAAGAAAATTCGCCGAGCGTGTATGTACTTTTAATCCAGCTCTATACACACACACATATATATATATACATTCTACGATATCGCGAAATTACAGTCTTATCGATGACACGAGCGAGATAAGGGAGAGACCTCCTCCTTAGAAACGCACTCCCACCCCAGAACACGAAATTAGGATTCGGCCTACATACATGTCCGCGTCTATTATCATACGGCGCGCGATAACCAGGCGGAACGTCCGATCGAGTAATTTCATTACACGTCGACGCGGGTCCCGCGCGGCCTCTGTACGGGCGCGAAAGGGGAATCGCCGTGTCCTCGCTGTCGGTGTTGACTGGCGACGCGGCTGGTCACGATAGACCGCGACAATGGTATCGGGCCAACGTCTATCTCCCTGTCGCATCGCTAGTCCCGTCGTTAGTCTCTCGGCGCGCGGGCGGACCCTTAATCTGATACTCTCCCGTAACACAATACATGTGTGTGTGTGTGTGTGTGTGTATTGTGCGCGCGTATGTACACGTGTCCCACAAACCGAGAGGGAGACAAACGACTCCCTTGTTCGTTCGGGGATTTCGGGTCCGCGCGTAAACGGAAGCTCTCGCTTGCGGAATCGCGTGTTTTGACCCGCGACGGCGCGGCGGGAAACCAGGACGGACGTGTCGGACGCGAAGACGAGGTGGCCGGGGGATGGAATCGGACGGGGGGTTGCTGCTGCAAGACAGGGTGACGCGGGCGAATAGTGCGGTTCTCTGATTACTTCGGAGGGATTTACGGATACGGAAAGCGCGATGCTAGGAGCTCAAGGGCTTCGTGTTTCCGAAATAAAGGAAGGAGGAAGCCAGGGGTGGCGAGAGGGTGGGAAGGGGTGAGCCAGGGAGAAAAGTGTGCCAGTGAGTAATTATTTCTTTTTCAGTTTTTTTCTTTTTCTTTTTCTTTTTTTTTTCCACCGCGCGCACAGTACGAGATGTAAGAATCGCGCCCCGGGTTGTTTCGAATTAACTGACTCTTGAAACACAAGGGGATAAATGTATGGGAAAAAAAAAAATGTGCGCGGGTTGATGTAATTTTCGTGAAATTGCAATCAATCGCGATTAATTACGCAGTTATCGTAATAGGGGTTATTGAAAGCAGACTAGTGGTGATTATTATTATTATTATTATTATTATTATTATTATTGTTATTATTATTATTAGCAGTAATTTATATATCGGGATATGCGTGGTATTTGCGAATTAATTGCAACTCTAGCCAGAAGCGTTTCGACGCTTAAGAACTCCCGCAAACTGGATCTCAATATTTTGACAGGTCAATAAGAGGATCTTGCGGAAAAGTGGGGCCCCGCGTATCCTATAAATCCGTCACAGGATAGTTGTACCTGACGTCCGCAAACACAACATTGCTTTTCATGCTCCACATACATCTATCTGTTTGCCCTAGTCGCGGAGAGGAGCGAAAAGTGCAGGTATTGATCGAGCGAATGCATTTTTCCCGGCGATGCCCGCCTTTGATTTTTGATATTACAAATTCTCATTACGTATCCCTCGTATTTTACTCGGCGGCGCACGCGCGCGCGCACACACACACACACACACACATATATATATATATAGACGCGTATGCACGCACACAGGCCTCGGTCCTTCTCTACGATTACATCCCTCGCCGCTCTCATTCGGTTTACTACGCCTTCAGGTGCAACCTGACGCCGTACATGCTAGATGGAATTCGATATAAGCGTCCCTTGAACACGGAATCATTTAACACGAGGTGGCGGAGAAGTAACTGAAACACTTCCAGCTCTTATTTCTCAAAGGTTTTGTGATCCTTTTACTCGCTGCAATCAAAAAAATTCTTATTGCAGCTCCATATGTTCTCAACTTGGCTTGGTAATGCATCGTCTCTCTTTGATACATCTTTCTATAAGGCACTTGGAAACGCGCGAGGCAATCTTGATGCCTCGCAGACAAGATTTCGCAATGTATCACTATATATACATATATATATATAGAGAGAGAGAGAGTACGGTAAATATGTATTTGACTTGGTGCCACATAACTTAAAGTTCGAAAGAAAAACGTTCCATACAACTCGGCGCATTTATATCGAATTCGCTCGAATGTAGACCGCATTACGAAAGAGTTTAACCGGAGTTTAAGTGATACCGAGAAGAGTGTAGTGGAAGGGGATTAACTTTTCGGGCCCCGCTAAAATCGAAACGATACAGACAGCAGCTTCGATGTATCCTACTCCTTTCCCACGGACTGAAGGAATACTTAACTTTAACTGCGGATGTGTGTGTGTGTGCTTTTACTCACTCGGAGTAGGGGCGCTTAGACTCTTAATAGAATACCGATACTTTCAGCCAGTCATTCGATATCGCGCTACAAGATATCCGAGGCCATCTTCCTCCGAAAGTATCGATATCTTATTTGTAACAATTTCTCTCGACAAGAAGAAAAAATAAACTCAATCAATGCATTGATATTTACCGTCAAATTTTGGCACTCCAAATTATTTGAAATTGATAGCAAAGAGAGGACATTATTTTTTGGCATGTTTCCAATTTTCGCCATCATGTATTTTCGTGATTAACCCTTAAATTAAAATCCTATTAAAGCAAACTCAATCTTTTTTTTCCCGATATCCGCAAAGCTTAGTTTATTTTCAATCCCTTATCATGGAGGAAAAATTGTCTCCAAATTATCCCCGGAATCTATCGTTAACAGGTGTGCACCGCTAGATTTCTGAGACACCCTGTATATTATTTTTTTTCCGACACTATACTCGTCTCATATCCAGATATGCTTTCTATTCCGGATCTATCTATACCTCGCAATCGCAATATCGAAAGCGAGGCATCTCTGCCAAAACTAGTCAGCGTCGAAAGCGCAAAGTATTCTAGAGGGATACTTCGAAACGCAACGAGCGCATTCCTATCCGCACCCTGCACTCGTAGACTCGTCTTACGTCGTTGCGTAGAGTGCGGCTCCCGCACAGGCGCCCGCGGAAACCTCCTTCCCTCACCCTTCCGTTCGGGTTTGTTCGGGGGGGTTCCCCTATCTCGGTCGCGCGCGCTTCCCCAACATCGGGCACTCTCGGGCGCGCGCGTGCGAACGACCGAGAGAGAGAAAAAGGAGTGGGAGGGGTTGGTTACACCAGTGTGCCGCGCCGCGTGGGTGGAGGGGAGCGCGTCCCGCTTCCCCACGTTTTCCGAAGCCCCGTAGGGCTTCGCCGAGCCGCCACTACTCCGCACTCACGCGATCACCGTGGGGCACGAGAGCGGTGCAGCGCTCTCTCTCACTCTTCCTCTGCGCTCCCCCTCGAATGCCTTCTCGCCGCTGTGGCACCCGCTATTTCCGCGCGACGCGTGCTCGCCGCACGATCGGGACGCGTGTTGTGCCCCCGTCGTCGTCGTCAGAGGGTTGACAGTGGCAGTGAGTGCGCCGCGGTGCCCCTCGAAAGAGTGCTGCTCTCTCAGTCGGCGCGCGGAACTCGCGGCGAGCGAAGGAGAGAGAGAGGACAGATCGCCTCGAAATTGCACATCGTATTGGAGCGAGTGATTTTTTTTTTTATGTGAATCTATCTCGTCCCACGCGGAAAGAGAGAGAGAGAGAGAGAAGGTGGAATTGTGCGCGATCGGAGAAACACGGAGTTACGGAGTGCGGTTGATCTTCGATCGCACACATACACACACGTTCCCTGTGCGAGAACCACGTTGTCTGCGTGTCCCGTTAACTCTCGTCTCTCTTCCCTCAGAGCAGGTGAGGAACTCCTATAGAACTCGACTCCCGGAGACGGCAAGAAATCAGCCTGGATCATCATGGATTGGACCCGTGGGATCGGTCTGACCAGCGTGTTATTGTTCTATCTCGGATGGATCGGGGGTAAGTGTGCGTTGCATTGCACAGTATGTTTTGCACTTCTACCACCGCCGTTTGGTTTTTGCGTCGACCCCCGGCGCCTCGTGCGCTGACGCATGCAATCGGTGCCTTTGTCGAACTCGCGTTCCGTTAGAGTGGGAAATCTCTCTCTCTCTATATATATATATATATGAACGAGACGTGTTCGTCGCGCTGCTCTCGATCGATTCGATTAATCGTCGACGATCCGCGTCGGGAATGCGCGGCGTTTCGGATATCCGCCGGGGCCTGCTTAACCATCGCGGGACGCGCTGTTTTGCTTTTGTTCGCAACGTCGATGGCCTATTTGCGGCCGCTATTATATGAGCGCTTCGCGATAACGCGCACGTCCAGTCCGCTATCTGGAAGGTAGCCATCGGAAATTGTTGGAACCACGTATAGGGGGTGGGAAGGAGGGAATCGACGCACTCTTATCATTTCAACCGTTGTCGGACATAAGTATCTCGTCTGGAGTTTCCCGATAAATTTGCGTAAATTGCCCTGCCTCGCTCGTGCTTTGCAAACTTTGGGAATATTTAATTCATTCGAAGAATTTTTTTCCCTCGATTGTCGCGTCGATATTCGCTAAATTTTATTCGCCGATAATGGCGCAAAGTTTTTCTTTTCCTTTTTTTCCCTTCTTCTCGAGAGTCCACGCTATTTTTCCCTCCTCCCCGTTCGCGAAATTAGGAAAGTTATGAAATAGGAGAGATATATACTTTGGGTGGAGAAGGGCTGGGCTGATATTACTGATTCTTGCCGCACTAGCCGTTTGAAAGTAGTCATACATTTATTCCGCCGCGACGAGAATGACGTTCTATTGGTAATAACTAAAGTGCTGAGTTTCTGAATTTTTAAGCAGGCCCGCGAGTGACTTATGCATTCGAGTTTGCGGAGAGTGTAACCGTTGAATACTCAAGTGTTTGAGATGGTTTAAAGAAGCGATAAAATATGCTTTAGGATCTCGGAGTCTTAGAAAAAAATTTAAAAGTACGATTATATCCGATATCCGATTCGCGGATATGATATCTATCTGAAGAATTGAATTATAAAATCCACGATATAAAATTGATGCTAGTAATATATATATATATATAGAGAGAGAGAGAGAGAGAGCGCATTTATGCGCCGAATAATGTAAAAGACCATTTTGCAATTTTGCAAATGTCTTTTTCTCTTATTGAATTTAAAATGACGGTTTAAAAACCCGTTTGCAGCTTCGTACATCTTTCCATCCTCGTCGAGGACAAAATGGCAGAGTCGTCGGAATCCTTTAAAATTTCGTAAAAGCCAAAGCGTCCGAAATTATTTCTGGGGAGCGAGCGCGGATTTTACGTGAATGTCCTCTCGTCTCTTAATGTCCACGCATAAACATACATAAGCTTTATGAAAAAAGAGAGAGAGAGAGAGAGAGATTCAACGCGCGATTCGAAAGAGAGTAGAACTCGGTTTACGGGGATGTAAAAGGCGTGAAAAAAAAAAAAAAAAAAAAAAATAGATGACAGCACAACGGGCAGAAAGTATGTTGTCGCTTTTACTTCGCGCGCCACCGAACATTATCCCGGTTTCCGGATTTTCTTTTTTTTTATTCCCCAACGCTCTTCAATTCGCGAAACGATTGCGGCGCGTACGAGATATGCATTTCCGAGAACTCGCACCTATCCCCGTCTAATTCCGTTGCACCCTCTCTCGTGCAAACACTCGCTCCCGTGAAACTCATTTCGCGATATGGGATAAATAAGCGGGATATTGTCGGAAACGCGAATAAAGGTATAAGTCGGAGCTTAGTACTAAAGAGCAGTGCCGTATGAACTAATTATGCACTGTTAATGCATCGCGGATGCTTAACTTGCCTCTGTCCATTGATCAAGCATCTACTCCATTCTTTAACAAAAAGTGCCAATATAGAGTCATCTGCACTGAGAAAAATTATTGAAATCGAATATCTATTTGTTTCAAATAAATGATTTATTAGGCGGTGTCGAAATAAATATTTATTAATAATTTATTTCAGTGTAATAATGCTCTGACAATTTAGAGAACAAAATAAATAATTAATTAGAAATATATATATATATATATATATATATATATATATAGGTATAATAAAAAGTGTGAATATAGTCATGTACATTGAAAAACAATTTATTGAATTCGAATATTTATTTGATATAAGAAAATTATTTTCAAAACATATAAATATTTATTTGTTTGAAATAAATTATTTACTAGGCGGTATTGAAATAAATATTTATTAATAATTTATTTCAGTGTAATAATGCTCTGAAAATTTAAAGAACAAAAGAAATAATTAATTGGAAAAAGAACATATATATACCTATATATATAATAAAAAGTGTGAATATAGTCATGTACATTGAAAAACAATTTATTGAATTCGAATATTTATTTGATATAAGAAAATCATTTTCAAAACATATAAATATTTATTTGTTTCAAATAAATGATATTTATTAAGCAGTATTGAAATAAATATTTAGTAATAATTGTTTCGGTGTAATAACGCTCTGAAAATTTGGAACAAAATAAATAAATAGAAAAAGAAATATATATATATATATATATATATATATAGGAAAAAGGGGGGCAGCGACATGTATAAATGTCTATATATTTTGAAGATATGGAAAGATATTTCGCAAGGATTATCACCCGCAGGAGATTCGGAATGTCTTTGACGTAATCGATCCCCCTTGTATAAAATATAAGAAATCGGCGATTAAAATATTTGCTATCAGTAGCGGGTAGGAACGATATAGGGCAACATCCTTCACGATTGACTTGACTTTGTTCGTCGCGCTGTCCCCTCGGGCGAATACATGATGAAAGGAGGGGAATTACGCGCGATCCTCGCGCGAGATATCGACGAGCGAGAGAAAAAAGAATTTATCGCGAGATCGATAACGACACGGGGGAACCCCTTCGCGGCGGATATACGTACGTTTATCGCGTATAAACTTCAATTTCGTGATGGAAGTGGATTAATACAATTTAATGACGCCCCGAGAGAATTATACGCGCGTCGACATCTCGTAGCTCGATCTTCCTACAAACACACAAACACGTGTTCTCGTGTGTGCGCGCTTGAAAGTGTATCAGAGATATGCACTTGAGAAGGAGGGGACACCCGGTATGCTTTTAATGATAATGAAGATGATAATAATAATAATTATAATTTAATTTAACATTCGAGAAAGATCGCATTCCTGGGTTGAATCGAAGAGGAACTCCTTCATCCCCTTCCAAATTCCTCCCTCGCGAGGATGCAGTATGCATAAATGTTAAAGAGTTGCATATCCCGGCCTCTCTTCTCCCTGACGTAGTTCAGACTTAGTCTTAATCTTTCCTCTTATTTATCTTGACTGTTTGTTTCCAGTCTCTTTTACCGACTATCTTCTCCCGTAGCGCTCTTTACTTCATACTGCTCAGTGTTCCGTGTAATTTTTGTTACGATCCTTGAGAGACTTTCCTTCTCTCTCTCTTTCTCTTTCTCGTTGCAATTAATCTGCATTCATTCGTGTATCTTGTCGTTTGTCTTGTTAAACGGAGCATTATTCTATAACTCTCTGTTGACATCGCACACATTTGAGAAATAGCTACGACAGATGCGTTTTAAGTCTTATTTTTTATCGCGACAAAAAGTGACGAACGTAAAATTATTTTTTCTCGACAAAAATGGCCGAGATATAATTATTCGTGCATGTATCTTTAAGGAGATGCTGCCGTCGTTCTGTTTTAGCGACTTTAAGTTAGGTTAGGTTCACTTTTTATTGAATGTACAGATTGAAAAGTACGAATCTTTCGATACAAGCTTTTAATCTAATTTTTATTACTTCTGTATTATTCTTTCATGTCAACTCTATTGGGAGCCCCATATTTTGCGCACAAATAAACTGCAGATCTTTTGTATTAAATAAGTATTCTTATGAGCTGATGCAAGAGGCCGATAAAAAAAACTGTAATTTTTTCACGTATATTGTTTCTTATACAAAATTACAGCGCTCCCCGTTCATTATTATCGGTACTTTAATTGTGGAGAATGATTTTTCAACCAGTATAGCCAATAAAAAGAAAAACTCTTGAATTGAAAGTCGGTAAAACAGACATGGTCAGCATTCCCTTAAAGAGAATATAATGCCAAATAAATTGTATCTCTCTTTCTCTTTTTGTGTCTTATGTAATGTTAATAGTACGAGGACCGCACATATCATCATCTAATATAGCCTCTTACAAGCTGCTTTTATACGTAGCTTTCGCGTTCTAATCTTATGGCTTTACGTATAACAGCGTTGCTAACGCTTTTAGAAACCCGCAGCCAGAATATGTCCGCGTAAATATCTCCCTCTCTCTCTTTCATCCCCTTCTCTCACTCTCTCTCTTCGCCATCCCTTTTCGCGAGCCACCGACTCGCGTAAGAGGGGTCGATATAAAACCAAAAAGAAAAAATGCATATACATATACATGGAAGGAAAAAACAGGGTCGCGCTTATGAGAAATGCAAACGACATCGGAGGAGATCCCGGGAACGACTGTCACGGTCGCGTTCATTTCTGCTTCTATTTCCATACGTTCTCTCGCAGCGTGAAAAATATGAAGTCGCATCGCCGCAACCTAACCGGCCCCGTGTTAGAAAAGAGAAGAAAGGAAGGCGCGCGTGCAAGGGACGCGTAATACCGTGCTTAACCGCCTCCTGCGCGGACCTTTAACCGCGCCGTCAATTTTTCACCACCATATATATATATATATATATATATATATATATATATATTTTCTCCACCCGATCAGATACAGGCCGCATATTGCCCGATGTCCGCGCGATGCGATAAACTCGGATAGATCCGCGCGAATCCACCCGAAATCTCGCGTTCATCGGACTCCGATGAGACGATGATGTATGTACTTTTTATAGATGGTGTTGGTCCTTTTTTTATTCGATCTTAAACGCCAGTGTCTTGTTTCATCGATAAAACATCATTTTCGCGCGCTTTCCTTTTTATCGGTTAACTAAATGAAGTAATAAAGTTTTTCTGCGATTAAAGTACATCTACAGGGTGCGTCTGGTCGTGTTTGAAATCCTTGAAATATTCTGCAATTTTGTTTGTTCTTTAAAAATCTTGGAAGTGTACTTGAATTTTTCATACATCCTTGATTTTTTTTTCCGTTGCTTTTAAATATTGATGAGACTATTCGAGTAAAAAATATTTCATCTTACTTCGTGAATAATACAATATATTGTTATTTAGAAGTCCAAAAATATGTGTTACGCATAATTTATTTATAGATTTTAAGCATTCAAATGTCACATAAGAGAACATACAATTATGAATTTGATAAAGAAAATAAAATTTTTAATATACTATTTGAAAATCGTGTAAATTTTCTTGGAAATGTGCTTAAATTTTATTTTCAAATTTTACTAGACATCCTGATTTAGAAACGAAGCGCAAACCTAGCGATTTTATGTTAAAAACAAGCAAAAAATTTTTTAATTAAAAAATTAAAATTTGTCTTTGTTCTAAAAGCAGGACGACGTTTAGGATCCCCTAAATCCCTCATCCGTGTAATTGTTAAACGCTTCTTTATACTCGAAAAAGGAGTAATACCTAAAAAGGGGTGAGTGTGTGTGTTCAATCCTTAAAAAAATAACGATGCTCCGGCGGGCGAATAGATGAAATTCGGCAATTTCGTAATTCGTCTCCTGGAAAACGGATATTTCTCACAGGCGGTCGGATACGGAACTCATTTATTAATTAACTCGTTGCCCATTAATACCGTTTCCATCCGGGCCAAGTAAATATAACCGGCGCACGTTCGTCGGCGGACATTTCGGTATGTTCTGTTTGTTCGGTCGTCGAATCGGCTGGGCTGAAAGCCGCCGACCGCGATGGCGCATAAACCGGAGCGGAGGGTGGACAAGGACGGGAGTGAAAAACCGGATTCCGAGGGAGGGGAGGGGGTGAACGGAGGAAGGGTTAGAGGTAGGGTGGATGGGGGTGGAGAAGGGTTAACGGCGCGCTGTTGGCGGTGGCGGCGTCGTTGTTACCGTTGTTACTATCGACGAAATTACGATACCCAACGGGGACGTGTGAGTGGAGGGGGTTGTTGGGGGTTGACGGGGGTTGGTTGCGGCGAACTGTGATCCCCGCGCGATAGTTTCGAGACGTAACGCGCCCCATCCCCCCGCGCGCGTTTGTCAGATCGAAAAATCGCGCCGTTATGTGCACTCGCGAGTGCGCGAGTGCTTTCGAGAGAGCCCTCCGTAGACCTCGGGAGACGCGCGCGACGGTTGCATCGGGATTCTATCGCGAGCGGAAATTGCGCGAGCTGGCGAGAATACAACCGGGGCGATTTCGTTCTCGAAATCGCGAAACGACACATTTAGTCCCAGCTCGTGAAAGAGACGTACACGATGTCGAGCACGTTTTCCGCCGTGCTCCTCCGCCTTCCCTCCGGTCCTTCCGGGGTTATTACACACGCCAAGTTTGCCGAGGGCATAAAATATTGTTCTGTCATATTTTTATTACGTCTCGTTACTAGTTGTATTCTTCTCGTCTTTGTGTTTGCAAAAAAAAAAATAACTCTATTCTAGATTTCAATATTATTATAATGGCGTCGACAAAGTTTCGATACGTGCATTATTTATTCCTTCGCGCTATTATATTAGAATTGTTCGGAAAATAATGTGTTTGCTCCATTTTCTTTTCTTTTTTTTTTTAGAAACTATTTTATTATATAACAACACATTTGAAATTTATACACATTATACATGAATGCTTCTTCTTCTTTTTCTTCTTTGCATATATTATTTTTAAACACAATCTTTCAAGTTTTATAATTTGACGTCAGCACGAGATAAGTTTGTCTGCCTTAATATATAAATTGACATTGAAAAATAATATAAATAAAAAAAAAAGCATCCATATAAATTGTGCGTAATTTTCAAACCCGTTTAATAAAAAAAATAGTTTCAGAGAAAAAATGTGAGACATTTTCTAAACAACCCAAATACGTGAAACGTGAGTCGCGTTAAATAAATGGATGAAATAGCTAGTTTTCGCGGCACCGATCGCTCGTGTCCGCATTTTGCGGCCCCGTCGTTTGATTTTAATTGTCAGTCGTAAAAGGGGAGTATAATAATCGGGGAGCGGCCCAAAGTGCCGCAATCGGGTTAACGAGGCAACTTTTACTTTCATGAAGAGATGTATAATTCCACCAAGTACATTATATTATACATATTATATTCCGACCGCGTTGCTCTCTCTTGTCCCGACCGAGTCAGTTATTTTCCCTCGTGTTTTATACCCTAGTTTGTCCGTCCTCGCTAAGTATCTCCGGATGCACCAACTATCTAGATCCTCTTTTCGCGTATAAAATGTCCCAACTTTGTTCGCACGTCTTCTTCCATCCACGCGCGCATTCTTCGACCAACTTTGAAAGGGGTGGGTCCGACTTTCCCACCCCCTGAAAATTTGGATTCGACACACCATCCGCGCGCTCGCAACTTTTTGATACTCGACATTAAATATCTTTCTAAGCCTCGAATTAAAGTTCCGTTAGAGTGTGAGAGAAGTCTAGTTGAAATCAAACGAGGAATATAAGTTATCTTCATAATACATGTACCCGTTTTATTGAATTCTCGATCCGAGAAAATTTCTCTCTCGCTTCAAACGGAATAATAAAATTTCATCATCTCGTATTTCCAAAATATCGCGGTGTTCGAGAGAGATACACCACTCTGTACACACACCATACTTAGATCTCCTTCAATATCGCGTCTCCTTAATAACATTGGTGGCTGCAACGTGACGACACATCTCCTCGCCGTCACTCTAAACGTCGAGGCACGGAGTATTATTTTACAAGCGTCGCGTAGTTCAATTAAGTGATTAAGACGACGACGCCTTCGTCGTAATGCGTTTTAACAATCTATATGAGCGTTAATCTCTTTTTCTTCGCCGAAAACGACGAATACCTGTCGACCCTCTCGCATCGTCGACGTTTCATTAACATTCGAGTTTCACTGTTTTGTCGGTGAAACGTCAAGTTTGACCAATTTTTATTGGCTATACAGATTGAAAAATTCGTTTTGCTCCTCCGTTTGTTAATATTAATACTTTCATTGTGGAAAAGGATTTATTAATCAAGATTGGTACTTGGACTTATAAAAATTTACGAGTTCAAGTTAATTATTATTAATTAAATTAATTATTAATATTAACAAACGGGGGAGCGAAAAGAATTTTTCCAATAAGAAGATTCATGCTCGAATCCAACTTTGCGCTGCTATAAAACAGCGTTAAGATCACTTTATACGAATTAAAACATTCTTTCGCTCCGTTGATATTTTCTATACAGATTGAAAAATCCTTTTCGCCCTCCGGTTTGTTATAATATTAATACACTGAAAAAAAATTTGTTAATTTGACTAAATCTTTTAACTAAATTACTATTTTGTTAATTAAACATATATTAATATTTAAGCCAAATATACGTTTTAATATGTTACATTTAATTTAAATATTTTAATATGTTCAATTAACAAAATAATATTTAGTTGAAAGGTTTTTAGTCAAGTTAACAAATTTTTTTCAGTGCACCTTAATTGTGGATGAGGATTTATCAATCTGTATAGTCAGTCAAAAATTGGTATAAATTTACGAGTTCAAGTACCAATATTTTGATTGACTATATACAGATTGACAAATTCTTTTCCACAATTAAGGTATTAATATTATCAAACAAGGGAGCGAAAAGGATTTTTTACAGTCTGTAAGAAGCCAATTAGAAGATTCATGCTCGAATCCAACAGTGCGCTGCTATAAAACAGAACATTAGGATCACCTTAAATGGACGAATTAAAACGTTCTTCCGCCGCCTTGATATTTTCTCTCTCTCTCGTCGAAATTGGGAGCGAGCAAAAGGGAGCCGGGCTCACGCGACGCATAAATGTTCGACATCGCGCACGAACGAGATGATTCGAGATCGCCGCACATCTGTTCGCCTCGCGCCGCGGGAATCCCTCTTAAGTGCATAATTGATGTATACGGGGATCGAAAGTGGCGATACGCGATGATTCATGAAAAGCAATTTCGCGGAACCCGCCACGGGGCGTTTTAGGCAAACTATCGATATACATACGAGTATACAGTTCCACATGCCGCGCCCTCGGCATCAAAGACCCCGAAATACGGAAATCCCATTCGGGCTAATATCGACGTATATCGATGAGAAATTCGGCAGACGATGATGTATATACATAAGCGAGATATCAAAGCCGGTCGGAAACCGAAGGAATGCCCATCCCCACAGCCGTCGCTTCCCTTTATAAGGCGCCTCGATCGTTGGAAGGAAAGTGCGCCGATACGAGCCGCCATTAACGCGCGAGAACTCGCAACTGACAAGCCCAGATGAACAATTACCTCGCGAAGTTCGGGGTCGCGCGCGCGCGTGCACCCCGGGAAATGGGTCACCGCCTGGTAATGGGCACTGGGTAAAGTCCTCGTGAAAGTTGTAAGGTTGTTTATGGTCGAGCTACACGCACTAAGCCGAGACGACGACGACGACGACGACGACGGGCGCGCTTTGCCCCGTTCCGTGCCGTGTCTTAACCCTTAGGCCCGTTCTACAATACGTCGTATGTCGGAACGTAAGCGATGGTCCAATTTCTTTTTTGAAAACAGAATTTCTTCATTGGATCATCGCTTACGTTCCGACATACGACCAGACCTAAAGCCTTCTACAATAGACCTAAAGCGTTCTACAATAAGTCATATGTCGGAACGTAAGCGATGCTCCAATAAGAAAATTTCTTTTTGGAAATCAAAATTTCCTCATTGGACCATCGCTTACGTTCCGACATCCGACTGCGACATACGACCGAGCTTAAGGCCCGTTCTACATTAAGTCGTATGTCGCAATCGGATGTCGGAACGTAAGCGATGCTCCAATGAAAAAATTTCTTTGTATTACACGTGCAGGCAAAGTGGCACTTTCGGTGCATGTTTTCTGTACGGGAAGTGGCCGATTTCCCCCGCCGCCATCTAGCGGCGACGCGGTGAGTGAATAAGTCGCGTTCAAAGCCATTATCTACGGCTCAGCCGCGTTAAAAGTCATTGTATACGGCTGAAGCCGTAGGCAATGTATTGAACACGGCTATTCCCCCACCGTGCCGCGGCAAGATGGCGGCGTGCGAAACAGCCACTTTGCCTGCACTTGTAATACAAAATAGTATGTGTATCACGTGCGGATTGACAATTGTTCACTCGTGTCCAATTGTCAACTTTCCGCACTTGATACACAATATACTATTTTGGAAATCAAAATTTCCTCATTAGACCATGGCTTACGTTCCGACATCCGACTGCAACATACGACTTATTGTAGACCAGGCATTAACGCGGACGCACGTAAACGCGACCCAAGGCGCGCGCGTCACCCGACGCGGATTTATCCCTTCGCTAACCCTACGTGCTACCTTTATCTCTAAACTACCGCATCCTCCCGTTTCTGCCTTCCCCCGGTCGCACATAAACGTAAAAGTGGTATACGTCGGCGGTAGATTATACGTTTCGTATACACGTTTTGTAATATATATGTTAAATCGGGGCGCCGCGATTTAATGAAGGGGAAACGACGCGGTCGTTACCGAGTTATATATATATATATATATACATATATACGCGTCTCTTTCCCGAAAAGAGGAGAATATTACCCATTGGATGCGGATCGGTTATGACAACGATACGATTTTATGCATCGCATCTCACGTTCTTCTTTCTCTCTCTCTCTCTCTCTCTTTCTCTTTGGGAAGTGTTACACCAGCGTTTACGATCGAGCGATCTGCACGCGATGTGGCAGTAGAGAGACGTGGAATATCGAGAGCGATACGATAATAACGATAAAAGAAACGATTTCCAAAGATACATGCTCTTTTTCCAAGATTTATTATTTTGAATTTATATATAGGTATTTTTTTCTTTTAATTTTTTATGTATATTTTTTATACATAGAAATACGTAACGTAATATCGGCCTAGTCTCATTATTGTTACGTAATCGTTTACGGTAATTAAAAGGACGCGTTGCACTTGTGGAGGCAAATTTAGCGACGCAGATGCAGCTTTATTTTTGCAACAGCGACTTCGAATGGCATTAGAGAGTTTGTAGACGGCAAGTTTCGCGACGACGGTGACGAAGAGAATTAGGGAGAAATATGAAGCGAGATGAAAGGAATTGTTCCGCGAATTGTATCCAATTGTATCTGCAGGATCGTATCGTAGCGGGGGCAATTAGCGCATTGTATTAATTTACGACGGATACGGCATTGCTTTAATTAAAACAATTCCAGACAGTTCGCCTACGGTATGACACGCGAACTCCGAAAATTAGCGAGAACGACTCGGTATCGTCTCATCCTATCCGCACTCGTAATTACGTTATTGTCTGCGTCTTGGCTTCCGTCAACTATTTATTAAGCTTTGCCAATGATCTTCGAGTTTCGATCAATCGAACGCGACGCATTTTTCGGAATAACTCGAGATAACTTTTGAACGGACGGAGAAGCGAAAGAGTTGCTTCCCTCTGCTTCTCTCTTTGTATAAATAATCCTCGAGGGGATGCGTATCTCTAGGAAAATAATACCTCGTTATGATTGCAACGAGAGAGCGAAGAGAAAAGGATCTTAAATAGATTTAAGCCGTTCTTCCGAAGAGAAGAAGAAGAAGAACTCTCTCGGGTTATCTCGCACACTAATGCCGCGCTCCGCAGAGATAAATAATAATTATTATTCTTTCTGTGGTCCGCGTGTCTTTTACACATCTCGGTGCACTTTTTTCCATTTTCTATTTATTTATTTTTTTTTTATTTTTATTTCAACATCGTCCTCTTTGAATCGACAATCGAGACATTTGCATCGCGGCAACCGAGCTCGATAATAACGGACTTCATTAAAGGACGCGACCGTCCGCGAAACCTTGTCAACGATGATTTAGTTTCACGCGCGGCGACGCTTTACAACACGGGCGAGGAGAAAAATATTTCCCGGCATTTAAATCCACCGTTTCGCGGCTTATACATATGCATCGTTTTACGAAATTGCAAAGGCAACGAGAGAGCGAAGAGAGAGAGAGAGAGAGAGAGGAAGGCTCGGTGGGAGGAGGAGAGTTGCAACGCTAGAAATTTCGAATTTAAACGAGCCTATTTGGATTCCGACAACCCCACACCGTCCATTTTTCCGTAGAATGCGCACGCGCGCCCGGTATCCGACAATCGGCGGCAACCGGTAATCAAAATAATCGCCTGCGAGGCTCGTTCGACTCGCGCCCACGGCGGAGTAATTCCGGAAACATTTTCCGGCTCGTGTATATTACGAGTCGTGTGTAATGCGGCTCCCGACATTTCTCGTAGCAAATCACGCAAAACTTTTATTTAATATGCCAAAGCGAAATAAGCGATTCTCTCTCGCGCATTGCACGCGTGCAAATATCATTGCGGTGATTCCGATACAAGTTATTTCTATTCGTAGTTCGGTGAAATTGGACTTGAAAAGGGCAAAACTTCAAAAAAAAAAAAATATAATCAAACTGAATTTTTGTGGAGATTTCAATGTTCTAAAAAATCCTGAAAAGTATCCTTAATTTCAGCCAGCGTTTTTTTATGGAGGGCAAAAGGGAGTAAATTTTAGTTTCTTTGTCATTACCTCGAAAATTATCAATTTTTTGAGAAAAATAGTTATTATCAAAATTGTAGCTCATAAAATTCTCTACAAGAAAGATTATTATACTTTTTTTTGTACAATTAATCGGTTTTGAGTAAAACGTGCGGTAAAGTTGCAATAGTTAGTCACATTTTCTTTCAGACTTAATTCGCTCTATATCTTCGAAACGATTAATTTTTTGTAGAGAATTTTGAACTACAATTTTGATAATAACTATTTTTCTCGAAAGATTAATAGTTTTCGAGATAATGGCAAAAAACTAAAATTTACCCCCCATAAAAAACTGTCCTGGCTAAAATTAAGGGTACTCTTCAGGATTTCATTGGAACATCGAAATAAAGGTCTCCACAAAAATTCAGCTTGATTATAATTTTTTTGAAGTCAAAGTCTAATTTTACTGGACTATTCAAAGGAAATGAAAGAAAAAACAATTATGGCCTATACTTGCGAATAATAACATTATAGTTTGTAATTGTTTCCATTATTTTAAATCAAACAAGATATTTCTTATAGATTTTTAGATGCTTAAAATACTAATTTTGACCAGGTCGTTAGGTTTCCGAAATAATTGAGGTTTATGCAAAAAATTTGGAGATTCTGATCGAATGTCATGAATATATTATTCATCCCCTAAAAATACATTTTTTCGATATCTTGTTTTTTAGCCATGTCATGAAAAATTAAAGTTGGGAACTACTCATAAGAGAGATATAGAAAGTAGTTCTTTAATTTTATATAACATGGCTAAAAAAATAAAATATCGTAATAAAAATAAATACAATTTTTTAAGGGATGAATAATACATTTATGACATCTTTTCACAATTTCCAGATAAAGTCAACCTTTTTTTACAAAATTTAAATATTGCAAAAGTTATTTTTTGCATATTAAACCTCACGTGCTAATGAAAATTGGCTTCTGGCATCGTTTTCAGTATCCAAAAATCTATAAGAAACACCTTGTCCGATTTAAAATAATGACAAAAATTTTGTTGTGAACTAGTGTAATGTTACACTTATTTTTAGATACACGGAGAGAATTGTCTCTTAGAATTTACCACAATAAAAATTATTAATATGTACATAGTAAATTAATTATTTTTATTCTGATAAGTATTAATCAGAGAAACTTATAACTTGTTCCAAAATATTGTCCCAGAATTATCATGATTTTCAGGCTAAATTAAGAGAAAATTCTCTGTGTGCAGATTCCAAAGTATCGAGCGCGAACAACCAACAAATTACGATAATTACGTGTGTAATGAGAGGTTCCGTTGATAAAGTTTTCACGGATCGACGGGAAGTCGAATCTGTCTCGGGTACATGTGTGTACGCACATGCGAGGAGAGCCGTTAAATTAATCGGCAGGTCGATCGAACGAGAGTCGTTCAATTAGGGTGTAGTTGCTGTTGTACCTTAATGAAAGATGTAGTTTACTCGGGCATAACGATCTCGCGAAACTGGGTTACCGATCCGCGGAAACCAACCGGATAGATTAATCCGCCGTAGTGTTCGCACCAGGGCGTTGCTTTTCAACGTTGGCAGGACGACTTGGGGTCCGAGACTGCAATTTATCGACCATGTTTCCGGTTCTGTGAGCGAACTTCGAGCACCTGTAATTATATTTCCTCTAAGAACGTTTTGACATAAATATATACTGCGTATATACTAGAATTCGGGTCTTTTTAAATTTAGCTCCGTCAATTTTGATTCGCCCCACTTCGCTTTCGCGAATACTTCGTGCTTCGTTATTTCATAATAGACGAATCACGTGACAGATAATGTTCCACGTGCGCAAATGCGTTCGCGCAAGTGCTCGACGATTGGACAATTCGCCTCGTGGAAGGGGTATCTGTAACTTTTTGTTTTTCAAAAATTTTCCGCTCCCATTTCCCCGGTGGGAGCCAAAATTAACGAGAAGCTTTATTCTATTATAATAGCACGTCGATGACACCGAAAGATGACTAGATCGAAAACTGTCTGTCATACCAGCATGCTGCGTTCTATAAGCGCAATTTGTTTTTCATTTATTTCATATTCTTTCCTTTTTTAATATACATTCCTAATTGTATTCTATATTATTGTAATATCGTGATTAAATTATATGGCCTGCGTTGACACGGAAGATGATAAAACACGCGGTTCTTAATAACGTTCCGACGAGGCAAAAAACGCGTTCTGCGTGACTTAGGCAATTTTTTAAATATCGCGGAATATTTTATTTATGGGAACCTACCTTCTGGCGCGGAAACTAGATTTTGAAGTCGCACCGACTTCGGCTTGGATTGTACGTAGACGAGTGTAAGCTGTTTTTTATTTATTCATATTCGTTCCTTTTTTAATAGACATTCCTAATTGTATCCTAGTATAACAATATCGTGATTAAATTATAAGCGCCCGCGTCGACACGGAAAATAATAAAACACGTGGTTCTTAAAGGGATGCTGCCGTAGTTCTGTTTTATCGATTTTAAGTTAGTTTAGGTTCACTCTTTATTGAATATACAGATTGAAAAATCTTCCACAATGAAAGTATTGGTAATAACGAATAGGGAGTGCTGTCCGGCAGCTAATTTTTGCTGGTTTATGTCTCGGCATCGATTCCGCACGCAAATATACATGCATAATTAATTTAAGTACGAATCTTTTGATACAGGCTTTTAATTAACATTTTTATTACTTCTGTATTATTCTTTCATGTCATCTCTATTGGGAGCGCCATATTTTGTGCACGAATGGACTGTAGAATTTTTGTATTAAATAAGTATTGTTATGAGCTGATGCAAGAGGCCGATAAAAAAACTGTAATTTTTTAACTTTTATTTTTTTCTACGAAATTTCAGCTCTTCTCATTTATTATTATCATTATTTTAATTGTGGAGAAGGATTTTTCAATCTGTATAGCCAGTAAAAAGAAAAGCCCTTGAACTCAAAGTCGGTAAAACAGAACTACGGCAGCATTCCCTTAATAACGTCACGGCGAGGCAAAAAACGCGTTCCACGCGAATTAGGCAGTTTTTTGAAATGTCGTGGAATATTTTATTTATCAGAATCTCCCTTTTGGCGGGGAAACTGGATTTTGAAGTCGCACCGACTTCGGCTTACATTGTACGTAGACGAGTGTAAGCGGCGCCGCGCGCGAATTAAGCGGGCGGCGTGCGCGGAATTCCGATCGCTTCATCGGGATTCGACGCAAATATGCTATTAAAACAAATGGGATCGACCCTCCCCCGGGCGGGCCGAGCGCGACGGAAGAATACGGTTAATTACGAGCCTTAGAATTCAATTACAGGCCACGTAGCCGCCTGTAAATTTCCGGCCGGTTACCCCCAGGCCGGTCGGTGGAGGAGAGCGAGAAATAGAGATAGAGATAGAGAGAGAGAGAGAGAGAGAGAAAGACCTCCCTCTTTTCGTGCGCCCCGCGATAATGCGGATACAATCGTAATTACGCAATTACGATTGTCCGCGCGGCGTAAATTTCGAGCCGCGGCCGGCGCGCGCGCTCGGAAAATTCAACAATACGGCGACATTCGTCACGGAACATTGGCCAACTAAATGGACCGCTTTTCGCGCTTTACGGTTAAACGTTAAAGATCCCGCGCGGAGCGAAATAGCGACGAACTGGTCGACCAGTTTTCATTTCGGATCTGCGTTATTAACCCTCCGTTACGCGGAGAGAATTTTCTCGTAGAATTTACCCTCAAAATCATTGGAAGAACTTTGTGAGTTTCTCTGAGATTAATATTTATTCTCGTTCATTAATCGAACATATTTTATATCTTACTGTGGTATTTATATTTTTATTGTGGTGAATATTAATCAAAGAAACTCTTATAAAATTCTTTCAATGCCAAATTTTTTTTTGTACCATGATTACCATGATTTTCAAGGTAAATTCTAAGAGAAAATTCTCTCTGTGCAGCAATCTGGGTCTTTTAAGCAAATTTGTTCAAATTTCCCTTTGTATAAACAATTGGGTTAATTTTTCACTCAAAAATCTATTGGATATTGTAATAGAGATATTAAATAATCCAAAGATTTTTTAATTTTTTGGAAATCTAGAACATAAAAATAATAGGGGGTGAACTTTAAAGACTCAGTTTGCTAACAGCGTTAATAAAAAATATTGCTTTAACAATAAAAACGGTAATTGTTTGAATGATTAATTATATAATTTCTGGACATATATTACTAATAATTTTTCACTCAAAAATCTATTGGATATTGTAATAGAGATATTAAATAATCCAAAGATTTTTTAATTTTTTGGAAATCTAGAACATAAAAATAATAGGGGGTGAACTTTAAAGACTCAGTTTGCTAACAGCGTTAATAAAAAATATTGCTTTAACAATAAAAACGGTAATTGTTTGAATGATTAATTATATAATTTCTGGACATATATTACCTTAAAATCGCGATGCTGAGATACATATTATTGAGGGCAAAAAGCATGACACCCCGTCGCGGAAAAGTATGCTCAATTAGAAGCCATGGGATTTAATTACGGATCGCACATGGACATCACGATAACCTACGTAACACGGGCACAAATCGTAATTGCGTAATTACGTCTAATGGGGGAAATTCCACGTCGACCGCGATAGCCTCGACTTCGTGGTATGTAGAAAATTTACGGAAACAATACGATGACGTGTATAATTCGCCACGGAGTCGGTGGATTATCCGTGATAAATAGCGTAAATAGTTTATGTCGCGTTAATAATAAAATCGCGTTGGATTCCTTTCAGTGCCTTTTAATTTAAATAAATCTTTGAATCTGACATGAATTTTTTCCTCGAGAAAAAATTTAAGGCATCCTGTTATGTACACATATTACATTCGGTGAATTATTTCTCCTCGGAATTAATTATACGATAACGCGAATCTGTTCAACTGTTCCCCCTTTTTTTTTCGATTCCTCAAAAATCCTGACTCAGAGGATATGTCTTGTTTAGATAATAATCCGACCGCGCGACCACCCTATATTTCAGCGAAAATTTACGGCGGAAAAAGGCGGGCGATGCGTCAGCAGCAAAAAGAGAGATGAAAAAGCGAGTGCCGAGTCTTCACCCGTGTCATGCGTCACGCATGCCTCATTATACTTCTAAATAGACTTTTTTTGCGCCGGTGGTCCCGAAGAGGGGTGGTGGGAGGGGGGTAGGTGGAGTGTCTCGTTGAAAACCCTCGTGACGGGAGTCCGAACGGCCATTTTCAAGGACAATATCATAAGCGCGCGTGTTTGCGCTCTCGTGTTACTCGTAAATTGACTCGTTTTCAATTAACGGCGATTTTAAGCGATTAAAGCGTGTCCCGTCACGCCCCCTTCTCCCCCTCCTCCCCCCTTCCCCCCCCCCGGATGATGATGAGTACCATCTGCCGTTTTGTGCGCGCGCGTGCATCAAGATGTCGGAAAAATAAGTGCGTGAGTGCATCGACTCCCCATCGGCGTCACCATAAAGGGATGCTGTTTTCCGACTTTGAGTTCAAGGGCTTTTTCTTTTTAGATTGAAAAATCCTTCTCCATGATTAAAGTACTGATAATGAATGGGAAGCGCTGTAATTTTGTATAAAAAAAAGCAATAAAAGAGGCCAATAAGAAATTACAGTTTTTTATCGGCCTCTTGCATCAGCTCATAAAAATACTTATTTAATACAAAAATTCTGCAGTTTATTTGTGCACAAAATATGGCGCTCTCAATAGAGATGACATGAAAGAATTCATTATTATCAATACTTTCGTTGTCGAGGATTTTTCAATCTGTATTATCAATAAATAGTGATTCTAACCTAACTTAAAGTCGGTGAAACGGAATTAGGGTAAAATTCGACAGTTCCTTTCAAATTGGTATCCCCACTTTTCCAGCAAAAATATTTTTTCAGGGGAGAGAAAAGATGAATTAAATTAAGCGTAGGTTAATAAAGCGGAAGAAATACTGTGGAGAGAAAAATATTTTTGTTTTTGAAGAGGAAAAATATTGTCGACGCCTATGATCGTTCTGGTCGCGCGTGGGTGCCTATTGCGCTTGTCTATCTTCCGCTTTTTTTTCTCTCTCATGTACGAATTGGGGGACACGAGTCGGCAAGGGCGGATGTAGAGATCCGTGTTCCGTCATCGAAAAGTTAAATATTCCATATTACGTTCGTTGGGAATGTAATATTAATATACGTTCACTGTGGGCGCATAATCTTTAACAACTCTTGTTGAGCTGTCTCATCCTCATTTTTCCAAGATAAAAAAATCTAATTGCATAATAAGGAGCTTATTTATTAAATTCCTGCCCGATGCGCCGAGCTAAAAATCTTTAATTTGCAGGGTATACAAGCACATACATATAACTCAAACTCATTATTATGCGCTATTAATTTTGTTATTATTGAAAAGTAGGGAACCAATTTGACAGGAGTTCTCTGACACTTATTTTCTCGATAGCTACACAAAAAGAATTTTCTTTTAGAATTTACCTGAAAATCATGATAATGATAGCATAATATCCATAAGATATAAAATATATTCGATTAATTTTATACTATATGTACATATTAATATTTTTTTATTGCGATAAATATTAGAGAACCTCTTATAAAATTCTTCCTGCATATTGTTCCACAATTACCATGATTTTCAGACTAAAAATTGTAAGAGAAAATTCTGTTCGTGCACAACGAGCTCTGCGAGCATTTTCCAGCTTTATCAATTTTTCTGAATAAGAAATTGCCAAAATTTGCGAAAATAAGAAAATGCAGGAGGGTGGTCTCTCTGACGAAATCTCTCTGTGAGATTTCTCGTTTGCAATTTTCCGAAAAATTACTCCGTACTTTGAACGACATCGGGCCGTGGAAATTTTCTACGCTCGACCACCGTGACTTCCCACCCTCGGGTTAGATTCTCGGGGTCCCAGTCAGGACGGGCGCGTGTGGCGGCGTCACACAAACACACAACACACATACCACACGGCGGTGGCCTGCGTTTTCTCCGCCGTATCGGCGAAGCCCGCAGCGAAGCCCCGCGAGTCTACGAATTACTTCCGTGTTTATAAAATAAACGAGAGAAGCGTGGCGTATAGAGCGAGGGTGCTCTCTCTCTCTTTACACATACATATATATATATATATATATATATATATATATATACGTATACATTCTCTCTTGGCGGTTTGCTTTTACGCGCGAGGGAACATACCGGGTATGCAATCAAAGAGAGAGAAGGAGCGAATCGTGTATTTCTAAATGTTTTCCTCGCGGACGGTACCGGCTGTGTTTTCCGCAACAATAGCCTGGTCCCGTGCAAGTGTTATTGACGGAGCCGCCGTCTCGCCACGGTCGACAGAAGGCAGCCCCGACGTGTGATTACCGTGAATTGGACTGTGCTGCGCGATATGGGACTAACAGAGGAAACAAGCAGTCGGAAGTGTCCGTCTCTCCGATTTTCGTCAATCGACGATACGTTGTGTGGAGAGCGGATATATATAAAAAAAAGGATGCGTTGTACGTACACACAGGATAAAATTGAGAGACCGTGTATTTTTTTTTTCAATTACGCTTTACGTTTTTCAATTGAAAGCAATCCTTGCGAGATCAATTTCACATATGTGTCTCAAACAGATCCATCGATCGGGTAACATCGCGATGGTTTATAATGCTTGCGTACTCGACTTTTTCATATGGTTTACTAGAATGTAAAAAAATTTCTTTATATCTATAAGTAACGATAATTATAACGATAATTTACTAGACAATGATTAAAAAGAATAATTGACTTTTATAACGTCGTGAACTATATTTCTGATTATTCGTCACTGATTATTCATGGAATCGCGAATGACGATTTAAACGCCGATCACATGAAAAATTCACTCGGACGTCTACGAATTTATTATAGTCCCTGATTGAATTTTCTTGCATTTTTCATGCTATTATAATATGTTAATTAGTCTATTCCACAAATAAAACATTTAATGATAAGAGCTCTCGTCTCTCGTTCGCGCCAGAAAATCGAAGGCTATTATTTAGAAGGATAAAAGTGTCTTTCGGGAATCGATGGATCTCGTACGTTGTTCAACTTGATGAGCGATTAGGCAAACGCGAAAAATAATAATATTTGCGATCGGTCGAATAAAAAAAAAAAAAAAACAGGGCAGTCGCCCTCGAAACGTAGAGAAGCGTCGTGTCGTTATCGATGACGCGAGATTTATTTGCATCCGCCGTCGAACAACGTATCTGACCGTACTTCCTCAATTTATAACTGCACCTATCGGAGATAGCGCGCGCACAAAGTTTCAATAACGTCCGATATTTAATGGAAAACGGTTCGCTTCGCGCTTTGACGCGGCGCAATTCGCGACGAGAAGATGAGACAATTATTACTCTCGACGCGGTAATTATTAACAACGAGCGCGCGGCGCCGTCGACGCGCGGGCGGAAACGCGCTCCGTTTTTTCCCGATCAAGCTGGACGTTCTCTCGGCAAATCACGGGAAAACGGCTTTTCGAAGCGTCGCGTCGCGTCGCGACGATCGGCCGTGCGCGCGCGCGCGCGCGCTTGTAAAAGCAATATTTTCTTTCCACCGGCGCGAGATAGCGCTTTTATTCGGGGCGTATATCGCAAACTACACGCAGCAGATACACGCTGTAACGTTTCCTACACACAACAAGGGATCGAGTGGGCGCATGACATATGCATATACATCAGCGCACACGCGCGCGCGTAAATAATCGCCCCGCGAATCGCTTAAATTTGCACAGGCTAAATAACCAGGGAAATCGCGCGCTCGCGCGCATTTACATTAATTATATTATTAGCGGCGAGTCATCCGCGTCGCGTGATTTTCGCGTGCGTTTTCATTCCGAGGACGCGCGCGCGCGTATTATTGTGCGCTGATATATATATATATATATATATATATATATATATATATAGCTGTACGCGCAACGAGCTATTGCTGTTGCAAAATATTTACAAACGTGCCAGTCGATCGATTTGGTTCTGTTGCGATTTTATTGACACATCGTCGTCGATACAACTGTGCTTTTGTAAGTTTTCCGCTCGCGACTCTGACAGTAACAGGGAAATTGGAGGCGACCATTGCATTGTTTCTATGTAGGTACGACGAGATAGATTTGCGCTGCCACAATTTTGTGTGATGTTCGCATTTAACTTGTATATATTTACACTTTCGCTCAAAAGTATTTGCCGACCTAGGTAAATTGTGTTTAAATGACTATAAATAAATGACTATTATTGACTATAAATGACTATATATAAATAATTACTATAAATGACTATAAAATTTGTCTATTACTCTTTCGGCCTTATAAAGTCAATTATGCCTCTTTTCTTTAGATAATTCTTGTTTTTTACCATTTTAAATATCACGTGGAATAAAAACCTATTTTTGCAAAATATGCATTGAAAGAGATGCTGTCTGTCCAAATGGCAGCAAATAACTAACATAAATCTATATTTGCTACATTCTAAAATATCAAATAAACAAAAAAATTCCATGAAACACGCGTATCTGTGGTAAAAACTTGAAAATACTCATTCCAAGAAGAGTCATAAATACCTTATTTGACTTTGTAACTATCTGTTAGTAAACATGAAGTGATATTTATAACAGCTATTGAGAACGACTTGCCGTTAGCGCATAAACAAGAAACATCGATAAAAGACAATAGACACAATTTAGTTTTCTCTTAAATTAAGAGTGGGCAAATACTTTTGAGCGTTAGTGTATTTTTTCGTTTAAGGGCAGCGCCTGTTTTACAAAACCAAAAATAACGTGTTTTTTGAGATTTTTTTTATAAAACTGCATAGTGGACTATTTTTAAAACTTTTAGGCATTTATTATTAAACATTTATAAATATAAACCATTTTTTTCGTTAAAAATATGGTCTGTAGGTAACTCTATAAAAATCTTGTTTAAAATTGAAAAACCAAAAATATTCTTAATGTTTATGAAATTATATCGTCGAGGAACGAATAAAATAAGGAGCTTAGAACAATATAGTACGATTTTTAGGTACATTTTTTGCTATCTATTTAAAAAATTGTTTTAATTAAGCAAATATTGGACTTTATTTGCATATTTAATATAAAAAACTTAAGTTTAAAAAAATTAAAATAAAATAAATAATTATGCTTCCTCCCCCAAAAAATCCTGCGGACGCCCATGACCTCCAGAAATATTTATTAATTATACCTACCATTTAATTCGCATTGTGAGAATGGAGGGGATATTGATTGCATCGTGTAAATGGATGTGTTGATTGTATCCGAATGATGATTGAATATTTTCGAATCGCGATCGAATCGAAAAGTGCGCTCATCGATAATTTGCCACAGCAAATCGGCGGAATCGTCCGTTACAATGTAAATTACACCCCGAGCGATCATCCGTCGAGTTAACTGAATATTCCTTCTCTCTGTTCATATTATAGGCAGACGATGAATTACGAGGGGTTGAGGGAGAGAGGGCGAATCGTTAGGCGGAGTTAGTCAATTCGGGTTAAATTGCGACAGCCTCATTAACGCCGTCCCGAAATTGACTGTGTGGACTTACGACGTTTCGTGTTTCTCGAAACAATAATCGCCAGGATTCGCGAAAATGAGGGCCTAACGAAGGCACACTTGAACGCGTCAATTGGAGGGAAAAGATCGTGTGCGTGTCTTTCAAGAGCGAAACGTCGTTTGTAGGACAAAAAAAATAGAATTGCTCGAGTCCTACATATTTGAAACGTTTATTAGTACAGACATATTCTGAAATTGCAATCAAATATTGTTAATGAGAACTTGAAATCATAGACGAATCGATTACCTATCATCGCGTGGTAATGCGCAAATATTAATTATATTAAATCATTAATATGTAAACACTAATTAGTAAATTACCATTGTGTAAATACTAATTACCAGAGATGCCACTTATCGCTATTGCGTAACCGCCATTAATATTACAGTTTCGTTTCTCTTTCGACAAGATGGCATGTCCTCTTGATGTCTCGATATTACATCAAAAATTGACGCGAGTGAAATAATTAACGCAGGAAACACGAAATTCAGATAATATACAGGGTGTTAAAAAAAAGGCTTACAATATTTCAATGTAGGAGTGGATAATATTCATCGAAATAAGAAAAAAAGTAACATGGGTCCTACAATTAATATCTCTGAAGATGCAGACTATTTTTCTGTTTAAGCTTGTTTTTTTTTCTTTCTTATTGATTATATTATCTTTACATTGCAATAAACAAAAAAATACTTATTTATTTATTCTTTCAAACGACTTGAAAAAAAATTGTTAACTTGACTAAACTTTTCAACTAAATAAAATATTATTTTGTTAATTAAACATATAAAAATATTTAAAGTAAATAAAACATATTAAATCCAAACAAAACGTAATGATATTTAACAAAACGTATTTGAATGGAGTGTAGATCGTGTTTTTAAAACGTATTTGACTTAAATACTAATATATGTTTAATTAACAAAATAGTAATTTAGTTGAATGATTTAGTCAAGTTAACAAATTTTTTTCAGTCTGTACTACCTAATGTTTCAGTATTACAACTCTAATGTTATTACAAAAATAATATTATAATAAGGGGATACATATAATGAGCTTTTTTGTAGGCAATTTTATAAGCTACATTTTGATAATAACTATTTTTCTCGAAAAATTGATAGTTTTCGAGATAATGGAAGAAAAATTCAGCTTGATTATAATTTTTCTGATCTAGTCTAATTTTACTGGACTATTACCGCAATAAAAAATCTTCATATGTACATAGTAAGATTAATCGAACATATTTTACATTTTATTGCGATAGATATTAATATTTAAATATTAATTCGAGAAACTCTAATAAAATTCTTTCAATATTAAATTCGATTACCCTGATTTGTTGTTTCTTTTTAGACACCCTGTATATCTCTCTGTTTTCCCCCGATGTCGATCGCGAAAAAGAGTATACATACATATATATATATATATATATATATATATATTTGTATTACACGTGCAGGCAAAGTGGCACTTTGTGTGCGTGTTTTCTGTGCGGAAAGCGGCCGATTTTCCACGCCGCTATCTAGCGGCGACGCGGTAAGTAAATAAGCCGCGTTTAAAGTCATTGCCCACGGCTGAAGCCGTGGACAATGACTTTGAACACGGCTATTCCCGCACCGTGTCGCCGCAAGATGGCGGCGTGCGATCGCATGTGTATACAATACACAATATATTAATATATATATATATATATATATCGATAGACGATTTTTTCTTTTATACATACAGCAAATTCGCCGGGCGCTTCAGCATTAATAGCCGCGGATTATAGCCACGGCCTATTATGATTCATAACGTATTATGACAATTCCATTGTGTCTGTTCCATCCGCGACGTTTTACGATGAGCGGATCGCCCGCGTATTGCCGCGGGTATTATTATGTAAAACATGGGCGATGCGGCTTAACGTGCGACGGACGCGCGCTGTATCAACATCGCGCGGAGGAGCTTTAAGTGCTTCTCGCGCGTCCTTAAAAGCTCCGCCCATCTTGCTCTCAATTACTCTCGCGTCCCATTTCTATCTCTCTGTATCTATACATCGCTCCATCTATCTCAGCCTCTCGCGTCGAACATATTGTATACGCTTCTATAAAAACGTCGTTTTTCCCAACTTTTTCGGCGACCCCGTTTATATAAATGGAATCGGGGAGCAGAAGGGAAAACGCCCGTGTTGGCGAGGTCGCTTTCTCGGATACGCGAAATAGGATCGTGTATCGGAGGGCAATCAATTTGGCAGCGCGGAGTTCCCTTTCTCTCTTTCTCTCTACGTGCCCTTTAAATAATTTGCGAGCGCGCCGATATGCCAAACCCGGTCGGGGCAACAACAATTGTCGAATCCGTTAACAAAATTTCCGATGAGGGTGTCCGATAAATTCCTAAGTCTCGCCCGGCGGCGGCCGACGGGAATCGACGATGGAGGGATCCGCGATCGATCTGTATAACGGTATTACGCGATAGCACATTTTCGAAATTGCGTGTATGCACGGGGACCGAGCCCCGCGGGGGACTAATAATTCATGGAAGACTGCATTAAGTGATTGCGCAAAAATTTCGCGATATTTACCCCGTCTCGCGTACGTCCGTAGTAATAAAATTGCGTTACCCGGGATCACGTCTAATTACATCCACCGAAAAAATGGATTCTTGTATCTCGAGTACACGCCATTTTTCTTTTGTCTTTCACTAAAATAGACGCCAAAAGGATCCTTTTTAATCTAAGAAGAACAGTTTCTAAAGAGATATTTTCTTAACATGCAAGAATATATATTATATATACATGGGGAATTTTTTATTGGTGTATTATTTGAAATTGTTAACAGAATGCTGACCAAATATGTTTTATCGATCGAAAAAGTGAGGTTAGATTCGACCATAAATCTATTTATTGACTATAAGGATTGTTTATTCTGGAAATTATGATGTCTCCCCTTATTTGTTAATATTAATACTTTAATTGTGCAAAAGGTTTTATCAATATGTATAGTCAATCAGAATATAAGTAAGCGCTTGAATTTATAAAATCTCATAAATTTATGAGTTCAAGTGTTTATATTTTGATTGACTATACAGATTGAAATTCTTTTGCACGATTAAAGTATTAATATTAACAAATAGTAGGGAATCATAATTTCAAAAATAAACAATCCGTATAGTCAATAAATAGATTTATAGTCGAATCTAAACTCACTTTTTCGATCGATAAAACATATTTGGTCAGCATTCTCTTAATCGTGATAACAAGAAGCAGTCTTACAACATATTACACATATATAATTTATTTTTTTTTTGCTTATTATATTATTTTTAATATTAATTGAAACTTATGTTATGAATTTAAATAATTTTATTTGATTAATTTATTATTAATTTATTACATTTATTTATTGAACAAAAATTGCAAGAAGAAAATTAAGAATAATATATATATATATAATTTAAGAGAATATTCCAAAGAGCACCGTAAAGAGAGGAAGATATCCTCATTTATTAAGAATTAAAGAAAACAAATTTGTTTCGCTGCCGTCCTCTCTATTTCCTCTAATTATTCCAATTGTCGCGCCGTATTTGTTTGTTTTGTTATTACTCGCGGTTAAATAATTTTTACCCAAATATACCCGCCGTCTTTTTTTTCTCGGTCTATTCTAGTTCTAAAAAGATCTCTATTATTATACACACGTATCGTCGTCGTCGCGCGCTCGGCGGTGACAATAATAATAAAATACGTCATGTGTGTTAATGTGCGAGCAGGTCGGCTTTTATATAGCAGCGTCGAGAGAAAGGAACTCTTTTAAATTAAAAGAGATGTCTCTTTCACGCGCACATTCGCGCATCCGTTAGAGCGAATTGGAAATCTTCGCTTTGAATAATAATAATCCGTGTATATATATATATATTTTTTTTTTGTTGCCTCTTTTGTGTTTATCATCGCCGCCTTTGGCAAAAAAGTACTAATAAAATAGCATAATGGAATGAAGGGGGAAGAAAATATCGCTAATAAAATGCGAGAGACCGGCTCATGTCGGTCTTTCGCGAGAAATGCACACACGATACATCGCGTAAGTAGTTTCAGCTCTCGCCGTCGTTAAGGTGCATTTGTACAACGCGTCAGGCGAGAATAACAAGAATTCTGACGCGTGATTTTCCATTGTTACGGCAATTGCACCCTTTCCTCCCCATTCCTCCCCCTTCCGTCTATTCGCGCTAAATTTAACAATGGCAAAATTACACGCTTTAAATTCACCGACGCGATTTAATTGCTATTATTGTTATGCGATTAATCGTATCGTTTAGCGGGCGAAACTTACTCCACCGAAATGCAATAAATGTAATTCGGCGCGCTATTCCGCGGCCCGGAAAATATATACGTTATTATGCGGAATTAGAGATGCCTGTCCATCATGTATCCTCGAATTCGCGGTTTTGAAAATGCCGATCGTATTCAACGATTTGATGACTCGCCTTGTTAGGGGCGCGATGGTTGACCGCCTTGTTAAGGGAACAGTGCCAAGCTCTCTCGGCGATCGCCGTTCGCATTATTACGCGAAATCCACTTATATTTTCTTGCCGAGCTGCTACAGCAATTCCGAAGAGAGCAGAGACCGATGGATCGTCGTTCGCGTCTTTTGTTGGAAATGTAATTATTGCGTTAATTCTCTGGTATAATAATAATAATGTATTCTCTCTCGATTCCGGTATACGTGTAATATAATATACATATACCGGGTGTCCCAGACTTATTGAATTACCCGTTAATAATTCTCGAGATTCTCGACACTATTTGGAAGTGATTTTTCCTCAGGGAAAATGCCGAGGCACCAATAAGTTTCAAATCAAGCCTGTAGGAAATAAAATAATGAAACTACATTTTTTAGCGCGAATTTAATTTAATACCATTTTAATTTAAGGTTCCCATAAATGTATGATCTCTCTCGATATTTTCGTTGAGGAAATATCGTCTGCACAAATAATCATTGGAATTTTTCATTATTAAGAGCGCCTGTTTTAGGACGCCAGAAATAAGGAGCTTTTTGAGAATAACTTTTTTAGAGAAACTGTATAGTGGATTATTTTGCAACTTTTAGGCATTTATTATTAAATATATATAAAAATAAAAAATTTTTTAGTTAAAAATATGGTCTGTAGAGGTCGCCTTATATAATAAAAATCTTCTTGCAGCCTCACCGCCGGAGGCTTCATTGCAAATTTACGAGCGTTCTCTCATATCTCCAAATCTCGTTTGAAACTAAAAAACCAAAAATTTTCTCTTTACTTATGAAATTACATTGTCGATGAACCTTTACCGTTAATAAAAATATTAATTTAAACAATTTCGTTCTAAGCTCCACCACATATTATACTTTTTTCTTCTTTTATTGGCTCCTTCAAAGTCCATACTTTTTATCAAAAAAAAATATTTTACACCTGTAAAAAATCAATCTTATATTTTTCTCTAAAGCAGGCGCTTCCCTAAATGGATGATTCAGTAAGTCTGGGACACCCTATGTACACATATTTGATCAAATATATATATTTCAATTTCCTTTATGGAGAGAGCGAGAGATTGGATTCGCGCTGGGATCCGGCTTTACGTGTCGCGACGTGGCTCTCCGATTCTCTCTGTGTAGGAGGAGGAACGTAGGAGCGTTCTTTTAAACAACGCGCTTTGCAATGCGCAACGTGAATAAATATCGTAGCCGCGGGGCTATTCGCGCAGGCGGAATATTTTCCGGGGGATGACGGGCGCGGAACGAGAGGGAGAGATAGAGTTAAAATCGCCACCGGCCAGCGAATGTTATCGATGGTATACGCAGGGATCCGGAGCCGTCCGGCGATACGATACGATACGATACGATACGATACGCGGCGGTACAAACTGATAATTGCACGGTAAATTGTAACCCGGCGAAAGCGTAACGTCGTGAATATTTAATCGATATTAAATTTATATTACATTTCGATAACAATTCCCCGGGCGTCGCGCACGTCGGCCCGACATAATTATTTTACAGCGACCGCCCCGATGCGAACGGACAACCGCGAATATCGCTTCGACGCAATGCCGCGTTTTCTCTCTCCCTCCGCAGTTTATTGTGTGTATCGCGATACTTGTTTGGCAAACTATCCCGGAGAGCTGTCTCTGCTCCATTTCGCGACAAAAGTCTACTTTAGACCACGTTTTAAGGTGATTCTAAACGATCTTGAGAAGTCCGTTCTGTTTTATCGGCAAAATGTGAGGTTCGATAAACTATAAATCTATTTATTGGCTATACGGATTGTGTTTAATCTGAGATTAGAACCCTTCGCCCTTTGTTAATATTTTAATTTGTACAGGTTGTATATTAATATACTTATCAATCAGTACATGAAAATTATACTTATCAAATTCTTAGAATTCATAATTCTGCAACCAAAATATATGAGACTATACAGATTGATAAGTCCTTTTCCTGTACAAATTAAAGTATTAATATTAACAAAGGGCAAAGTGTTCTAATTTTGGGTAAAGAACAATTCGTATAGCCAATAAATAGATTTATAGCTGAACCTAACCTCACATATTGTCGATAAAACAGGAATAAAATTAGGATTCTTAAGCTTAGGATCCCCTTAACGACAGAAAGAGAAGATTCACTCCGATAACATGAGAGAGGTAAATTAATTCGACACTTCGAGATATGTATGTGCGGAAAAAAATGTAAATTCGATTTTTGTATCATGCATATGTATTATTCGCGAGCGTTGCTTATTATATTACACGTTTCAGCAATCCCCGGTGAATAAGAAATTAAAGATAATAATCGGCGCGGTTTACTCAATGATTATTCAATCGCTTTGACTGTTTAAGCTGATTATGAAATAAAATTGACGCGCATACACGTTGATGTTATTTTAAAACCTAACCTCACATTTTGTCGATAAAACAGGAATGAAATTAGGATCCTTAAGCTTAGGATCCCCTTAACGAGAGAACGAGAAGATTCTCTCCGATAACATGAGAGAGGTAAATTAATTCGACACTTCGAGATATGTATGTGCGGAAAAAAATGTAAATTCGATTTTTGTATCATGCATATGTATTATTCGCGAGCGTTACTTATTATATTACACGTTTCAGCAATCCCCGGTGAATAAGAAATTAAAGATAATAATCGGCGCGGTTTACTAAATGATTATTCAATCGCTTTGACTGTTTAAACTGATTATGAAATAAAAATTGACGCGCATACACGTTGATGTTATTTTAAAACCTAACCTCACATTTTGTCGATAAAACAGGAATGAAATTAGGATCCTTAAGCTTAGGATCCCCTTAACGAGAGAAAGAGAAGATTCTCTCCGATAACATGAGAGAGGTAAATTAATTCGACACTTCGAGATATGTATGTGCGGAAAAAAATGTAAATTCGATTTTTGTATCATGCATATGTATTATTCGCGAGCGTTACTTATTATATTACACGTTTCAGCAATCCCCGGTGAATAAGAAATTAAAGATAATAATCGGCGCGGTTTACTCAATGATTATTCAATCGCTTTGACTGTTTAAACTGATTATGAAATAAAATTGACGCGCATACACGTTGATGTTATTTTAAAATCCCATTAGGAGAGACGATATCTGTTTGAACGCGACGCTATGGCGTAAATCAGCCTGGGGTCGGCTCATTTTCCCGAGCTCGCTCGCATCTCGGTAAATCGCGCGAATTACGCGTATTTCTATGAAAACCTGTATACATCGGAGCGGCGGGTATAAATGAAACGAGCGCGAGCGCGTGATGATTGCCCTACATATTGCACAGTAATTACGATCCATTAATGATAATTCGCAGCGCAAGTATCTTGCGAATCGTTTATGATGCACGGCTCTGTAACGTATTCTATCGGGATGCATAAACAGAAACGCATATACAATATTTTGCAATTTCGCGTTACGAAGTTGTTTTTTTTTTTGTTTTTTTTTTTAGGAAGATTTTTTTTCTCGAATATGACAAATAAATTTGTGTACAAATACGACAGTCTGAGAGAACGCGATAAAACATTTTTGCGCATCCTTTTCTTTTTATTAGTTCAATAGAATATTAAATGCTTTTTCGCGATTAAAGCGTATACAGGAACAAAACGCAACAAAAGTTTTAATTTTTTAATTAAAAAACATTTTTGTTTTTAACATAAAATCCATAGGTCCGCGTTTTGTTTCGAGATGTACTTTAATCGTGGAAAAGCATTTATCATTTTATTCAACCAATAAGAAGAAAAGGGTGTGCAAAAATGATACTTTCTCGATAAAACAGGACGTTTAGCATCCTCTTAAGAATACGATCGAGTTGAATATGGGGCGCATTAATTATTGACGAAGATCAATTAATGGGGGGAAGGAACGAGCTCGGCAAAACGACGATACATTAGCGAGGGAATCGATGAGAAATTATGACGTTGCGTTACCATCATCCTCGACTCATTGCTATGACACACCGTATTATCCTAATATACCGTAATATCGCTAATTGCGATCTTTCTGTCCTCTCATCTCCCCCTCTTTTGATTGCTACGCGTAATTTGCAGGCAGTAATTGTTTTTTAATGTGCATTCTCCCTCTCTCTTTCTATAGTGGTTTTATCAACAACCCTCTTCGTCGTATCACGCACATGTATATGTATTTCGTGTACGTAAATATGCCGATATATACGCTCTCCAGGGCTGTATTATTCATTACGTTTTTACAGTCGATTATATGCGCGATAACAACGGGTCAACAATTCGGCGGCATCGTCCGGGTGTTAAATTGCAAAAGCCATCGATACGCGCTTCGACAATGGATTCTCCTCGTAGGTTCGCATATATATACATACATACATACGTGTGACGTTATACGATCTACGATAATGTTATGCATCTTTAACGTATTTGCCACCGATACACACACACACACATACATATATATATATATATATATATTTATATATGTATATCACGGGTGGACAATATATAATGGTAATTCTACACCGTGGGGAAACATGCGAAATTCGTATCAGCTTTGCACTCCATTAAATTTCTCGAAACGCGTATTAACGCGCTTTTCTCCTAGTCCAGTAAAATTAAACTTTGACTTCAAAGAAATTATAATCAAGCTGAATTTTTGCGAAGACTTTTGTTTATTTCGATGTTAAAAGGGGGTAAATTTTAGTTTTTTGCCATTATCTCGAAAATTATTAATTTTTTGAGGAGAATAGTTATTGTCAAAATTGTAGCTCATAAAATTGCCTACGAAAAAGGTCATACTTTTTTCGTGGAATTAATCGTTTCAAAGATATAGAGCGAATTAAGTCTGAAAGAAAATGTGCACATTACTATGGTGTGCAGAAAAATTATACAATATTATAGAAATATTGCAACTTTACCGCACGTTTTACTCAAAAACGATTAGTTGTACGAAAAAAAGTATACAGACCTTTTTTGTAGCGAATTTTATGAGCTACAATTTTGATAATAACTCTTTTTTTCGAAAAATTGATGGTTTTCGAGATAATGGCCAAAACTCAAATTTACTCCCTTTTACGAAATAAAAGTCTCCATAAAAATTCAGCTTAATTATAATTTTATAAAGTTTTGCCCTTTTCAAGTCTAATTACTAGACTATCTTCTCTCTTTGAAAATATCTCGTGTGACGAGCTCTAGCGCGACATATTTTTGCGGCCGCGCCTTTGTTTATTATTTATTATCGCGGCTGCAACCGGCGAGCAAAGTTGCATTAAAGTCGATGCCTCGCATCGCGAGGCCGATACTTATAGCCGGCTATTTTTTTTTCTTCATCATCATCATCATCGTCGTCGTCGGCGTCGTCATCGTTTGATGCTTTCAACGGGAAACGCTTACCGTCCTCTTCCATCTGACTTATCGCTCCTTTATCGGAAAAAATCAGGTTAAAGCAAAATGTCGCGAGAGAAAAATGAGAAAGAAGCGACTTCCGAGATGTCTATTTATTCTTCCCCGGCGACGTTTGATTTTTATATATTATATAATCGCGAAAAAATATACAACATCGCGCCGAGACAATATTTTATCTTAATCATAGACCGGCGTGCCTCGAATTCTCTGACAATCGCGATCGTTAAAGAATTGTAAAGGAAAAAAAAAAATAAAACGAAGGATTTCGTTCGCGAGTTTTTTTTTCCTGAAGTCTAGCCAGCATTTTTTCGCTCGTGAAATTCTGCCATATTTATCTCGGGAATAAGAAAAACGACTCGATGTGTCGTTAATGATAAAATCTGAACGTGGCAAGTGGGTCATTGTGCGAAATTATACGTCGCGAATGTCACGAGAGGCCCGATTTCAACTATTTGCGCTACGACGTATGTATGCACGAGGCAAAGAGCTCATAGAATGAAATTAACATTGTTATAAGATCAAACATGGCTTGTAACAACTGCCAATGTGTATGTATGTGTACGTGTGCATGCCGGGGGGTTAAACACTGCGGCCGTCTTGCGTTTTCCGCAGTAACCCGATCCGTGCAGCCAGGTGCCTTTAACCAACTGCCTTTAAGTAGCTTCGAGGTACCTTTCGCGCGTAGAAATAACACGTAAGAATATATGCGAAAAGGCGTACAGAGTGTCCTAAAATTATTTGGAGATGATTTTTCCTCGACGAAAGTGACGAGAGAGAGGATCTTGCAATTCCTTCAATTGCGCACAACTCGAAAATTATTGGTGCCTTGACATTTTCACTGGAGGGAAAACATTGTCTCCAAAACATTTCAAGAATCTGTCATTTTGGAGAATTCTTTTTGGAGAAACTTTACAGCGAATTATTTCGAAACTTTTAGGCATCTGTTATTAAATATTTACAAGTATAAAAATTTTTTTATATTTATAAATATTTAATAATAAATGCCTGAAAGTTTTAGAATGATCCGCTGTGCAGTTTTTATAAATAAAATTCTCAAAAAATACCTTATTTTTAGTTTTCAAAAATAAATTCCTATGATTATTTGCAGACGATTTTTCCTCAACGAAAAGTCGAGAGAGAGAGAGAGAGAGAGAGAGAGAGAGATCATGTATCGTTGCAGCTAAACTTTAAATTAAAATTTTATTAAATTAAATTCGACTTGAAATTCAAAGTGATAAATGTAGTTTTGTTAATATTTTATTTTCTAAAGGCTTAGTTTGAAAATTAATGGTACCTCGACATTTTCACGGAAGGAAAATTATTTCTAAATAGTCTCAAAAATCTCAAGAATTATTAACGGGTAATCCAGTAAGTCTGGGGCATTCGGTATATAAAGTTTCAAAATGATCCACTATGCGGTTTTTATTTAAAAAATCTCAAAAAAACCCTTAATTTTAATTTGGAATATAAAATGTATTAAGAACCAGGGTGTCTAGCGATTAAGGAAATCTGGAAAACCGGACATTGTCAGGGAATTTTATAAATCTGGAATTATCAGGGAAAAAGTCAGGAAATTTTGCTATTTATCTGGATTTTTTCACATTTTCTACATTTGTTTCAATAATTTGACATTTTTTATTAAATAGGTAAATATAAACTTTTCCTTGACTCCCAGCACGCTAATTTTCTGTGTTGTTAAAAATCGATTCCTCTACAGCGTTCATTAATTTATATTTTCATCGTCGTGTTATTTTATTTCAATGTATTTTATAGAGGTAAAACTAAAAAAAATTTGCTATAATATAAATAAAAAAGGTGATTATTTAAATAGTTTATAGTGACATGTTTGTTTCGATTATCGTACATAATGCAATTGTATAATTGATTAAACTTTTTATTTTTTTTAACTTCCGAACCTTTTCATTGTTGACAGAAACATCTCAAGGATTTCATGATTTAATATTTAATTATTTGTCATATAGATATGCAAATTATATATTTGGAAAAAATAATACTAAATAATACTAAAAGAGAAAATTGTAAGAGAAAATATAAAAATTAATATAAAACTTAATATATAATATTAAAATATTAAAATTAAAATAAAAAGGGAAAAATGAATTTCTGGTCTTGGAAAGTCTGAAAAAGTCAGGGAATTTTTTTTCATCGAGTCTGCTGGACACCCTGGATAAATTTCGGTATCGATACGAAGCGACGGAGCTGCTCTGTTCCCGGTGCTCCCTTTCCTCGTAGAACAGCCCGAACTTGCCTCTCGCAGTCGGTGAAACAGTGGTCGATTGTTCGCAGACTAATAGCCGTATTATCGCCGATGGTTATCATCGCGGGGCGTACCGGGCGAAACGCAGACGCGATAACGATAACAATCGGCCGTATTGTAGTGGCGGGCGATTAAAAAGCGCATTACACGCGGCGTTATTGCCCGGGAGGAGTTGTTATGACGATTTCATTACCGCGAAATCCTCGTCGAGCGTCGAGTTATGTTCGCGAGCCCGGACGATGTCCGCGCTCGCGTTCGCCTTTTATATTCATCGGGCGTAAAACATCGCGTGTACAGTACGGTACGTTAACATAGCGTCGAAACTCGACTCCCGCGTCCCTCCGCGAAAGGTATATATACTCTATAGCCACCCCGTCCTCTCGCAACGAGTATATATATGTATGTATGTTCGCATGGTGCGTTTTGTGGAAATCGTGTGCATAATAAAACCAAGGAGAACATGGCCGATAATATTGCAGTCGGGATAGTTTCGAAACTTTTAAATCGACGATATAATTACAGTTGCTACTTAATAGCGCTATCCTATACAGCACACAAGTTTGCAGCAATATTGCAACAACATTGCAACATTGTACATTGCATAGCAATATTACAGAAATATTATGTATGTAGGCATGAATTTGCAATATAGTTGCGGCAACATTTCAGAAATATTATGAAGATAAAATTCACACAAAAAATATTAGATACAGAACATTCAGTTCGATCATGTATTTCCAATAATTAAATAGTAATATTACATATATATTTTATTGCATTATTGCTGCAATATTATAGAACAATATTTCTGAAAGCGGACATGTTACCGTTGCTGCAATATTTCACAATGTTTAAGCTTGAAATGTTGCCACAATGCTGCTGCAATCTTGTGCTGTATGAGCATATTTTATTGCATTATTGCTGCAATATTATAGAACAATATTTCTGAAAGCGGACATGTTACCGTTGCTGCAACTTTGCAGCAAGATTGCTGCAACATTTCCCAATGTTTATGCAATATTGTAATATTGCAATAAAATGTTGCCACAATGCTGCTGCAATCTTGTGCTGTATGGGCATATTTTATTGCATTATTGCTACAATGTTATAGAACAATATTTCTGAAATGTTACCGTTGCTGCAACTTTGCAGCAAGATTGCTGCAACATTTCCCAATGTTTATGCAATATTGTAATATTGCAATAAAATGTTGCCACAACGCTGCTGCAATCTTGTGCTGTATGGGCATATTTTATTGCATTATTGCTACAATGTTATAGAACAATATTTCTGAAATGTTACCGCTGCTGCAACTTTGCAGCAAGATTGCTGCAACATTTCCCAATGTTTATGCAATATTGTAATATTGCAATGAAATGTTGCTTCAATCTTGTTGTGCTGTATGGATAATTTGGAATTTTCTCTTGTAAAAAAAAAATAAGAAAAAAGAGAGAAGAGGATATATATACGTATTTAAACGTCAGCGCCGGAGATTCAAGGAGGACTCCCAGGACTTTCGACATACCTTGTACCAGTTCCGCATGTACATGACAGAATAGATATGCTCCAGAGAGCGGCGAAGGAACGGGGTAATAAGCGCGCCCGTAGTTCGAGGGAAAGCGGAAGGGGGATGATAACTGCAGTGGCGGCGGCCATTAACGCGCCCCATTGTACGAACGTTATGCACGCACGTACGTGTCCCTCGCTAAACAGCGAGGCGAATGAACGAGCCGAGCGCACACTGTATTTTCAACGATAATTAATTTCACCGTTCTTGGCGAATGAATGAACGAGCCGAGCCAGAGAATCAAGTCGCCCGCAATTTTCGCGACGACGACGACGAAGAGGAGGACGCTTGGCTGCTCCCTTCCGGTCCGTCGTTCTCTCTTTCCTCTTCCCCAGGGGGTGGGAGGGTGCTGGCGCGAACAAGCCGGCCTCGAAAAACAAAACATATCGCGCGGAAAGTTTTTCTATATACGCGTCACGGGCGCGGAATGACGTAATGCGTCGACGTAAATTCAGACATATCGTCGCCACCTGCCGCGCGAGGTCGCTCTCTCTCTCTTTCTCTCCCGCGAATATTTTTACGTTAGTTTAGCGCGCGTTAATTCGCCGGGACGAACGCCACGAGGAAGCCCGCGAGGCCGCGGTGAATTCCACCGGGACACGCCGGGTCGTGACGTGATGAAACAATAATATATATGCGGCGACCAAAAAAAAAAGAGGACCGCGAAGAATAAAATGTAATATATATTAACGAAAAGCGCGCGGTAATATATTACAAACTTTTGTGATGTGCCCAACAGATTTATTATATCTCTACATCTACTTTTGTGTATGTTATACAGAGTGTAGCTAAATAAGTGCGATAAATTTTAGATGATTCTTGGTCGAGAATTAGGGATGGGGGGTTTCTTATATAAACGTGTATTCTTATATCCCTTTTTTTCTGAGGAGTTACACTTTTTTAAAGAGGGAGGTAAAATTACATTTTTTTTTTTTCAAATTTCGGACAAATTAAAAAATAAAACTTGATGGATATTTTTCATTAATAAAAAGGATATTTATTAATATTATAAAAACAATTTTTACTTTTTTAGAAAAGTGTAACTCCTCAGGAAGGGATATTAAGTGCGAAAAATTTTAGCGGATGATTCTTCATCGGAAATTAAGAAGGGTTTCTTATACAAACATTATTCTCATATCCCTCTCTGAGGAATTACACTTTTCTAAAGAAGGAGGGAAAATTAAATTTTTATTTTTTTTAAATTTCAGACAAATTAAAACATAAAATGGATATTTTTTCCATTAATAATTTTCCATTAAAAAGGATATTTATTAATATTTAAGAAAACAATTTTTACTTCTTTCGTTAGAAATGTGTAGCTCCTTAGAAAAGGATATAAGAGTAATATATTTATACAGGGTCTAAATAAGTGCGAAACATTTTAACAGATGATTCTTTATCGGAAATTAAGAAAGGTTTCTTATACAAACATATATTCTTATATCCTTCCCTGAAGAGTTACACTTTTCTAAAGAAGGAATCTTTGCTCAATAACGTATTTTATTTATTTTTTTAACTATTGATTTCACGGAAATAGAAGACATGAAATTTCTAAAGGAATCAAACTCTAACGCAAATTTTTAGATAATTATATTCCGATCCGTTAAAAAATTCTTATAAAAAATTAAATATATTATTAGTTTCATCCCCTTATAACGATACAGGAATATCAAAAAATATTAAATAATAAATATCCTTTTTATTAGTGGAAACTGTCCATAAGTTTTATTTTTCAAATTTGCTTGAAATTCGAAAAAAAACCTAAATTTTCGACAAAGAATCATCTAAAATTTGTCGCATTTATTTAGCTACACTCTGTATACTTGGTATATTTATTGAAACTATAATTATATAAAAATACAGATATGCTTCTTTTTTCATCGAGCGTATTTTTTGTCCTCACTTCAACGCATCTCGCGTATTATAAACGCGCGATCAAGCCCCGACGACAAATTGCAGTTCCCAAGTCCATAGTTTATTCATTTTGATTAGGGGTTGTCTATCTTTCTAGATCATGATCCCTAGTCCGTGGTATAAGTAAGGAATGAAAATCTAATGAACCGCGTGTGTGTACTACACGTGGCTAACTCACCGACCCTTTAAGCGCGCCCGGCTTTTGCTCTCGAGAGAATGACCGTATATCGACGATAAAACTTTGCGTTGCGCGCGCAGGAGAGTAGCCGAAAGTGATCTTCGATTGGCAGCTGCGGCTAAAGCGAGGATTTTTAGGGGCGACGGGAAGTGAAAATTATCGCGCGTTTTAATACCGTGACGAAAGTTGGAAGCGTTTTCGCCGTCACATTTTCTCAAAATTGGGAGATATTAAACGTCATTTGCTCCGAAAAGTGTATAGTCGCGTTTCGCACAAACTCCTCACTCCCTGTCTAAATTTCCCAGGGGTCTGGGGGAATTTTATTCTCGGCAGATCGGCTTTCGATAAAGTAGTAAAAATCCGCGGTCACCGTTCGCGTGACTGCTTTCAATTTTTTCTTTTCTTTCTCTTTTTTTTTCGTAAGCTATTCGCCGCAGCTACTTCAAGAGTTTTAGTTCTCGAGAGCGACTCTCGACGGTGTACAACGCCCTCCTTCGTATATAAATGCCATAGTTGTCCAAACGCATTCGTCGAGAGGCCCTTGAATAACCAAAGCAAGCACGCCCAATTATATTTGAACGTATTCTGAGAAATTCCATACACGGTAAGGATATTCGAAGGGAGAAGATCTCTTATTCCTTCGACGGAGGGAAGAATATAAAACGATATACCGCTAGAAAAGAGTATCAGAATCAAGATCCCGTCGAGGGCTCTCCTTCTTCGTCGTTTATGCGGAGACGTCACACACAGTTTGAACAATAACGTCATTGCGCGATAGCGAGCCCGGCGAATATTTTACTTGGACCCCCATCGTATATCGCGCACATAATTTCGTGGCCGATTACGATGTAATCTCCTCCGCGGAACAACGGCGCGGCCGTTCGGTAATAAAGCTCGCTGCACTCTTTCTCGGTATGCAAAATAATGCGATACGATGTATATACATATACATATGTACAGGGTGTCCCAACATTAATAAGCAAACCTTTAGATTCATCATTTGGAGACGATGTTTCCTCGGCAAAAATGTCGAGAGAGGCCACCATCATTTTTTGCACGTTTCCAATTTTTGCCATCATGTACACTGCCACTGTAAAAAATATGTAATATATTCGACACACGAAAATATGTGAAAATGCATAAATAATAAGTATAAAATTACACGATAAATAATAGAAATGTTTATCCTTTCCTTATTTATCGTGTAATTTTACATTTATTATTTATGTAATTTTACATATTTTTATATACTATATTATATATGTTTTTACAGTGATATCTTTTTAATTAAGCTTTAAATTAAAATTCTATTAAAGTAAACTCTACTTGAAATTAATTGAAAAATGTGATTTTGTTAATATTTTGTTTCCATGAAGCTTACTTAAGGAGATGCTGACCATGACTGTTTTCCGACTTTGAGTTCAAAGACTTTTCTTTTTATTGGCTATACAGATTAAAAAATCCTTCTTCTGTAATTTTCGTATAAAAAAGCAATAAAAGTTAAAAAATTACAGTTTTTTTATCGGCCTCTTGCATCAGCTCATAACAATAGTTATTTAATACAAAAGTTCTGCAGTTTATTTGTGCACAAAATATGGCGCTCTCAATAGAGATGACATGAAAGAATTCATTATTATCAGTACTTTCATTGTGCAGAATTTTTCAATCTGTATACTCAATAAAAAGTGAACCTAACCTAACTTAAAGTCCGTAAAACAGAACAACGGCAACATCTCCTTAATGTCATTAAAGTTTGTGTGTGAATGTTTTATCGCATCAGCTCGTAAGAATACTTATTTAATACAAAAGTTCTGCAGTTTATTTGTGCACAAAATATCGCATTCCTAATAGAGACGACATGAAAGAATAATACAGAAGCAATAAAAATGAGATTGAAAAGCCTGTATCAAAAGATTCGTACTTTTCAATCTGTATATTCAATAAAAAGTCAACCTAACCTAACTTAAAGTCGGTAAAACAGAAAAAGCGCAGCATCCCCTTAATTCCATCGCTTATAACTCGAAAATTATTGATGCCTCGACATTTTCGTCGAGGAAAGATCGTCTCCGAATGATCCCAGGAATCTGCCATTAAAAGGTTCGCTATTAATCTTGAGACACCCTGTACATGTATATAGACAGCACAGCGAGCAGCAGCAGACCGCGATGGCGAAAATGGGGAGCTTTCGTGCGCTTTGCGGCGGCGAGACGGAGCTCAGGGCGAATTTATCGCGTTATTATTGTTATTCTTGTTATCGATTATCCTCGTACAATAAGCGCCGCGCCGTGGCTATGTATACCCGCCGGCGTTCCGTATCTATACATCCGCGTAATATAGTGTACGCGATACCGACGTGCTGCGCCGTGTCGTATGGAAATAAGGGAAATCCCGCGGAGAGAGAAAGAGGGGTTGCACACGCGAAAGGCGACTTGTACGCGGCCAGGGGGTGGAAAAGTGAAAATAACATGTGATAAATAAGGGGGTTTAATTGTAGGAAAGTCATTAGCGCGTATATGTGCGAATATAATCCGTTTGCTTCTCCGGACGAGTAGCTCGGGATAATAACGGACAGTGAGAAACGACGTTTACCCGGCGAAGATTAATCAAGCAAAAATTGAGGAAAAATTTGCAGACGCACGTATGCACATATGCGCGTCGTCGTTTTTCTTCTTTAACGTCCGGGAGAATTCTAAAGTAAATGAAAATAAAATCTGGCGTTGTGTAAAGAAGATTCGGAGGAAGGCGAGATTCAAGAACGAGAAATTCGCGCGATGAGAGGGAAGGAGTGAAGCTAATTGCAAGGGGGCCAGTGGGGTTCTTATTATCGGTACTAATTCTGAAATGTGTTCTTCGCGTCATTTTAATTTCGTTCTCGCGGTATATTAGGGGGAGAAAAGGGGGTGGGAAAATATATTCGCCCTCTCTTGTAATATTCTTTCCATTTCGTTATGTAACGCGGTTTTGTAATCTCTTGCATCAGCAAGAGGGGGCAAACGCTCTCTTTTATTTTCCCGCCAGCGGAATTTTTCCGACGTTACTCCGGCGGATTACACCGAGTTGTGTTCCCGTTCCTTTTATGCGTTATCCTTTTTTTTTTCTCGTTATCGTGAATCGCGTACGTTTCCCATTCTCGACGAAAGGACGGGAGGATATAGAATGTCCTATCCTCATATCTGATGTATAAATTTCGAGAAATATATTCGTAAGCCGTCATTTGCTGCCGAAGCTTTCGAATTTTCACGTTAATCATCTTATTATTTTCCCTCTATGCATATATTATTATAAAATTCCCTTTGACGAGAGAGGGTGTTTCATCTTCATGCATTCGCATCGAAAGAGGCTCTTCTTTTTCCCAGTGGGGACATAATCATGGACATAGCCAGGATTTAATCTACGAGGGGATACTTTATCAATTTTATAAATTTCTTCATTTATTTCTATATAAGAATTCATATTCTTTATTATTTTTGTTAAAACCGATCTTTAGAAGATCTTCCAGTTTTTCTTCTTTATTATATACGAAATATTTCATAGTTATTCCATCTTCATAAAACATAAATTTTATAAATAGTTTTTCATTATACAGAACATATATATATTTATTATCAGACTCTGGCTTTATTCCTTTAATTTTCAAAATTGCTTGACAGGGCATCGAATACACTTTTTTACTTTTTTAAAATCACTTCTTTGTGCCCCATCTTGCTCTTTTTTCACCATAATTTGTCGCTCCTGCGCAGAGCTATGACCGACGCCGAAATTTTGAGATTGAAGGGCTCGGAAGAGAAATGGAGGGCGATAAGAAAAGCACAAAGAGGGAGAGCTCGAATTTTTCTCCTTCCTTTCCTTTTTCTCTGCGCGATACGCAGCGTCACTCTTTCATTAGATATTCCGTGCCAATCGCGTGTCTCGAGATAATGCGGTACATACGCATAGAACCCGACATTAATTCAGGGCTTGATGCGAGTTTAATCGTTCACGCGGCAAACGATAGCGCAATATCGGCGATCGGGGATAACGGCGGGGCACTCGATGAAAATTAATCGCGAGACAGGAAGGAACGAACGTAAAACCTCCCGGCCACACGCTCCGTAAATCCCTCGACCTCTTCGTTACACCCACGCGCGCGCGATATTCCGATATTGGGATCATGTATCCCGCGTTGCTCCCAACAGGCCGCAATTAAATTATATGGTCGACATAAACAATACCTTTTTTCAAGCCACAATTTTGCAAAATTATTTTATTATTGGCATTGCGATACACGCGAAAAGTTTTCGGACCCCGAAGCTCTGAACGCTCGGGAAATGAAAAAAATTTAGTTAATATATTATTGAAAATAAAAAAATTGTTAAAACATTTAGAAAAATGTATTCATAATAATTTTTCTATTTATACTACAATTAAATTGTATGGTCGACATCTTTTTTTTCAAGCCGTGATTTTGCAAAATTATTTCATTATTGGCAAAATTATTTTGAATATATTTTTTTAGTTTCTAAATTTTTTCATTTTTCTTCGAATAATATCTACAGTATCCTCCACAAGTGTGAAAACATCTTACATTTTACAGTTAAACAATTGCATGGCAGCGATCTGTGCAGATTTTTTGTATGAATATATAGTAAGATATTTAAATGACGATATAAAAATATCATTTAATTATATCTTGCGATTTAATCATACAAAAAATCTGCACAGATTGCTGCCATGCGATTGTACATGTTAATATTTTTTATTGTGATAAATATTAATCAGAGAAATTTTAATAAAATTTTTCCAATACCATATTATCCATGATTACTATGATTTTCAGGATAAATTCTAGTACATATTAATATTTTTATTATATTTTTAAAATACTTTTATATTATATTTTATATTTAATATAATATTTTACATTTTATATATTATTTTATATTTAAGTATATATATATATATATATTAATATTTTTTATTGTGATAAATATTAACCAGAGAAATTTTTATAAAATATTTCCAATACCATATTATCCATGATTACCATTTTCAGGATAAATTCTAATTTTTAGGTAAATTCTAATTTTTAGATAAATTGTAAGGGAAAATTCTCTCCATGTACATATACATATATATACGATATCTTATCGCTCATCGCGTTTTACGGTACCGGTACATCGGCGACTTCGCCGCACAACACGTGACGGACACGGACGGTGGTGATTAATTGCCATTTCTTTCGAAACGCGTATAAAGAGGAAGGAAGGGATGGGAGGGCAAAGAATCGAAGGTTTTCCGCAAAGAGAAATCCTTCTCGCCCGCACGGAATTTCTCTCTCGGCCGCGCCACGCTCAATTTCCACGCACTCTCCATTCTTCCCGTCCGACGAGTATCCCCAATTTTCCCGACCGCCCCACGAACCCGCCCTTCACTTAACGCCACTTAAGAGAACGTTACGTCAGCGATCGCAGCCCGGCGATCGTTACTTTGCGCTGCGCTGCACCGCCGCCTCTTCAGCAACGTCGTTGTTCCGATAACGGTGAGATCTCGCCGTCTCTTTTTCTCCCTCCCCAGGTACTCGTTCCTCCGTTCGTCATTATTTCGCCACAATACCGGGATGGTGAAAGGAAGGGGAAGGATAACCTTTGTTACGCGCGAAATGGAAAACGGTCGGACGATTTTTCAACGTCGATGCCTAGTCCGGTTCGGTTGAGGTCTCTCCGCGGGTTAGGTGATCTTATCGACGAGCGAGTAGTCCGATACGGTATACGACACCCGGTATACAGAATGTCCGGTGACTCGCGTATCACCTCACGTAGGCAAGTAGAGCAGATGAAATTGAGTAGAAAAATCCTTTATCATTTTGCGAAATTCCTAATAATTAATGAGAAATTAATAAATAAAGATCGACCAATACGCGCGCTTACAAGAAGAGACAGCCCATATAACTACACCGTTGCTTAGCGCGCGGCGAAGCGATAGGCTATCCCCTCCCTCTTTCTCTTCGTGCGCTAAGCAACGGTGTAATTATATCTCTTCTCGCCGCGCGTATTGGTCGATCTTTATTTATTAATTTCTCATTAATTATTAAGAATTTCGCAAAATGGTAGAGGATTTTTCTACTCGGTTTGATCTGCTGTACCTGCCTACGCGAGTCATTGGACACCCGGTATATATGTGTACGCGGGCATATGGATGTCCGTGGCGACATGGTGGACCCCATCAGGACACGGGAGCCAATATTTGGATGGGCTTCAGTTTTCTCTCCCCTTCCATCGAATGCCCTCGGAAACGACCTTCTCTCTTCGTATTTATCGTGCAAACTGCCGCCAATCTCGGCGGAGTTCGGTCATCAATCTATAAACGCTTAACTTGAAAATTGGAGGAGCGAAACTTTGGGCCGCGACGGCTATATCGCGGGAGAAAGCCATCCGATGGCTGCAAAGACGTCTCTGTATATCCGGGATAATAGACATCCACTCTAGGATCCGGGAAAAATTGTACAACGACGGAAGAGTGATATTTTTCTATAACACTGTTTGAGAAAAAAAATCTACCAAGACGAGACTAGTCGTTTCTTGTAGTTTTCTGGGTGCTGAATACGATTCTGGTTTCTAAACTATCCCATCACGTCGCAATTTTGAGAAAGTTTTAACTAAAGTTGCAAAAAAGGGTTTTTTCGACAAGGATTTTATTGTAATCGAAATAAAATATATTTTTATAGGATTTTTAATCCTCAAAAGGGATTTTTCACGTCGATTGTGGTCGATAAAATATCCATGTATTGCAAAAGTTAGCTGTGACTTAAATCATTGACGATTTTTTAAATAGATTTAAATTGTATTTATTTAATCTTAAAGGCTTTTTAGGTCACTATAAATACGAAATGGCAAAATTGTTAAATTCCAAATAGTGAACTCAATTTGGTGGATTTATATAAAGCATTTTTTAATTTGAATTTAACAATTTGGACAATAAATTCGGATGCAATGACCTAAAAAATTCTTACAAGCTATTTAGTAAATCGTTAATGATCTAATTATAGGTCACAGCTTATATTTAACCATGGATGTCTTGTTAAGCATAACCAACACCAAATTTTCTTTTTGAGAGTTAAAAGTCCTAACATCATACTTTAGTTTCATTGCAATAAAACTTCCCCAGCACATTACATATTGTTGTAACAATATGACGAAGCTCGTAAAAGTAGCCCTTTTTTGCAACTTTAATTAAAAATTGATGGAGGAATTTGGAAACCGGATTCGCATTCAGCATCCAAAAAAACTAGAAAAATCTAGTCTCGTTTCGGTGTTCGAATAAAGCCATCTTTTATTGAACAGTGTAATAGTATTGAAGTGACAACTCTTCTCTTATACCGCAAAACCTAGATGGACAACCAATTATGAAGTTAGATATGGAAAATTGAGGAGTTCAGCTCTCTCTGAAGATACTTAATTATATTCTGATCTGATTATAATTCGAAGCTCACTTTAGGAGAGTTAAAATTTTGTAAGTCCTAGCGCGATATCGGAGAAATTTCTGTCGAGGAAAAATCGTTTCTAAACTCGAGTAAGAGAAAGAGAACTCGTTCATCTTCCTATCATCATTATATCGATTCCGGGAGAGGTCCCGATTTCAATCTCCGCTTTCGTCAAGAAGAAAGCACGCGTTGGCTGCCCCTCGATCTGCGGTGCTGCGCGAAGGGTCCTTCGCTATCATTCGCTCGTTACTTAGGATCTTTTCATTTTATGAGATTGCCCTGTCCCGAACGTTAATCCATTTTGCGCGACTTCTCTTCTCGTCGTCGTCGCAGGCGAGTCGTAAAAATCGTCCATTGTGCTTCCATGTTATACAGGAGATCGCTCGTTGATTCGGGGTAAAGGGCTCCGATTCAACGTCCCCTTTGTGCGAACGTCGATTCTCCCGGAACGGAATTCATCGCGAGACGTATTCGCGAAATCGGATTTATATCGCAATTTTTCGAAAAAGTTTATACGCAAACGCGGAAACGCGCCGCAGGATTTACGTTTAGTCAGGGAGGAGAATCTTATACGGAGACCGAGTTCAATATCCTCCCGTGTAAGTCGGGATCTTCCTGTAACGCGCCGCCTTAATAGGGCAATTAGTATTGGGATTAATGGGACGACAGGGATTGGAAAGTCGGATGACTTTGTAGGATTACTCTGCGCGCGTCCGCTACGAGGAACAATTTGCACATTCGGAGAATCCATACAGAGAGAGAGAGATTTAGGGATATATTTGATGAGAGTAAATAAATATGCATCGAGAAGAGACGCTTAAAAAAAAAAAAAAATGCTCCATATTCGTCGAGGCTACTTTATTCGTGTATTTTATGTTGCGCAAAAGTCGAGCGATTGAAGGTACAAAGGTACGCTAATTACGTGCATTTCCGAGAACGTATATCTCACGCAAAATTAGCATAAAAACATAATCCGCGAACGTGCACGCGCGCGAGAACACAGAGTTTTTACTCTTTCTCTCTTTAAACGCACCTGGCTTCGTCGACGTTGCGCACCATTCAGGCAAAGAAGACCGTTGACCTCCCTGCGTTTATATAGCTCGTGGCCTTAGGCTTTGAAGGCGCGAAGGTTTGCGTTTCACGTGCGAGGGATGGTGACGTAATTATAATAACGGAGGCGCGATTTTATAATAAAACGCTCGAATGTTTGCGATTTTATCTCCTTCCCCTGTCCGTCCTCGTCTTTAATTTCAGGCTCTTTTTTCCCCGAAACACTCTTTTCGTCTGGTTCATGTACAGGGTGGATCCAAATAAATGCGAAAAATTTTAGATCCTAAGCGTTCTTGAGAAGTCGGTGATTTCCGTTCTGTTTTATCGACAAAATGTGAGGTTAGATCAATTATAAATCTATTTATTGGGTATACGGATTGTAGTTTTTATCCGAAATTAGAACGCTTCGCCCTTTGTCAATATTTATACTTTAATTTGTACAGAAAAAAGATTTATCCAGTATATATAGGCTCATATATCTTGGTTATAGAATTATAAATTCTAAGCATTCATAATTCTGTAACCAAAATATATGAAAATATACAGATTGATAAATCTTTTTCCTGTATAAATTAAAGTATTAATATTAACAAGGGCGAAGCGTTCTAATTTCAGGTGAAAAACGATTCGTATCGCCAATAAATAGATTTATAGTTTATCTAATCTCACATTTTGTCGATAAAACAGGAAAGAAACTTAGCTTAAGATCCCCTTAAATGGAGTTTCTTATATCCCTCTCTGAGGAGTTAAATTTTTTTAAAGAGGGAGGTCAATTTTTTTAAATATTAATAAGTATCCTTTTTATTAGTGGAAATATCCATAAGTTTTATTTGTTCAATTTGTCTGAAATTTGAGTTTCAGACAAAAATTAATTTCAGAAAAGTATATGTTTATATAAGAAAAGACCCGTAATTTTTGACATCTTTTAAAATTGTGTGCACTTATTTAGACACACACCCTGTATATACTTATCGCATCACGCGAGCTCTGGCGTTTCATCATATTAAATGAATGAAATGAGGAAAAAGTTATATTCCTTTTATACATTAAAATCATTTTCTGCATTACTCCCTCTTTCTTTCTCCCATGCTTTCCTTTTTTTCGGATTACATAAAATATTACCCAGCAACACGCGTGACGTGACTTTCGCACGCGTGCACTTCCTGAAGAGGGAAGGGGAAAAACAAAAGGGCGGTGTGATTTAAATCTCTCTCTCCCCCTCGTCGTTATAATCTGAATTACAAATACAAGTATTACGTGTTCGCTCGATTCTCTATCCTTTCATGGTACTCGAAAAAAAGACTGACATATAATCGCCGCATGCGATTCGATAATATAACGTGACAAAGCGTTGACTTCACGTGACGTGAATGGTATATCCCTAGTTTAATCCTATTTTTTTTCTTCTCTCTCCTTCTCCTGTTTTTCCGAGATTTTCGCGAAACATTCTTCGTCAGGTAACGCTGATATTATTACACCGTAGCTGCGATCGAGTGAGTGAAAAGGTGACGAGAGATAAAGGTCGACGTGTTGTAACGCCGTCAACGTCGCTCTCCGCAGCCGCCGCTGTCGTCGCCTCTGTTCTTTTTTTCGACGACGACGAAAAAGAAAAACAGAAAAAAAGTGAGTTACGTCGCGCCCATTTAGGACGACCCGGATAATTTGGCGCATCCGGGATTTATACGTCTCTCCCTCGTTCACGGAGAGACGCGCTCGTTAGGCGTATCATTCCTGTCAAACTGCCCGGTAAAAAGCGACGTCGCGATTGCCAGCATCGATTATATCGGCCATAGTGCGGCCAGTTGTTTTGCCATCCGTAATTAGGCTTAAATGTAACTGGCATCGCGTTGTTACGCCGTTTCTTCCCTCTGGACTCCCTAGAAGCAAGAATCTGGACAGTGTTCCAGTTGGAAATAAAATGGCGTCCGTGCAAAAACAGTGCAATTGTGTCATTTTTTATACATCGATTATATTTGATATTTTATCGATTATACAGAGTGTTTCTAAAACCGTATCAAGTGCGGAAAGTTGACAATTGGTCACGAGTGAACAATGTATTGCCCACGGCTTCAGCCGTGGACAATGACTTTGAACGCGGCTCATCCGTAGGCAATGGCTTTGAATGTAGCTTATTCACTCACCGCGTCGCCGCTAGATGGCGGCGTGGGAAATTGGCCGCTTTCCGTACAGAAAACACGCACACAAAGTGCCGCTTTGCCTGCACGTGTAATACAAAAAATATAATTTCATAAGTATGTCGGCTGTAGGAGCCTAACGCGATGTCTTTTGCGTCAGTTATTGCGAAAATTAACTTTTTCGCTAATTTATATATTAAATAAATTTTAAATAATAAATAAATAAATTTTCTACAGCCGACATATTTATAAAATTATATGTTGATTTCGAGAGCCGAATAATATTCTTAATATAAGAAAAATAGTTCCCGTAAACGTGGGTCCAACAATGTTTTCCCTCCGAAAAATATTATCTACTAAAAGATAAAACAATTTTCATTACTGTTCATTGTTTCTTGTGCTCACTATAGACGCCATTTTATTTCCAACTAGAACATTGTGCAGACTCTTATTTCCAGAGACTTTAATCATAACACGATCTTTTTCTTTTTTTTTTTGTTTTATTTTAAGAGGGAGGAAATTCTCAGGAATTAAATCGGCTCGTAAATTATATTGCGCGAGGCAGGAATCGATAGATTCGGGTATTGAAAAATGTACGTATTCTTATTTGTCGTGTATATCGCGGATATCGAGAATAAATAAATGCGCCGCAAGCGAAGCAGATTTCAGTTCTTTTTGAAAGGAGTATACATATATAAAAAGTATATATGGTTGTATGGAGAAAAGGCGCATTGCGAGGAACGCGAAGCAGTAAATTTGGTCATCTCTCTCTCCTCTTGTAAAATCTCCTCCGCTGTAGCTTTCGAATAACGGAAATGCAAGAAATGCGTATAACGTCGAATCATAAGTGGCTCTCGATAACGCGGAGGAAACTTTCCCCCGAATGGCTACATATCAAGCGCAAACTGCGCGGGTTCGAAAATCGAAAAATATCATCAATTCTTTATCTCGGCAATCAAACTTTGGTTAAAGCCGAGTTTAATCGAGATTGAAAAAGGCTGAAAAATTAATTTGATCAAGAAGACCCATACATTTTCGATCCCTCGCTCCCGCGATTTGAAAACTTTCCGACGCTTTTGACAGCTTCGTCGAAGGAATCGATCGACTCACCTTCTCTCTCTCTCTCTCTTTCTCTCTCTCTCGAAGCGTGAATAAATGACAGCTGATAGATTTTCAGATACGTCGACAATATCGCGAGTGCACTTTACAGTCGTTACATCATTTGTTATATCTGACCTTACCGTTCGATAATATATAATATATGTATATCGAGTGTCTACTCTAAAATGAATAGCAAAGTTCTCTATCGTTTTTGCGATCTTTGCAATAATGAATGAAATATTTAATTATTGCAAATTGACTAAAAGAGATTGGCGAAAATCCGCACACGAATATAAGCGGGAGAAGACATTTCAGCATTATTGCTAGATCATTTAATTTGATTACACCGTTCAATAAAAAATGACTTCTCTCCAATTTTTATTTAAAGTTGTTAAATAAAAAAGAGCTATTTTTACGAGTTTTGTCATATTATAATTAAAATATGTGACGTGCTAGAGAAGTTTTATTGCAATCAAAATAAAGTATGTTGTTAGGACTTTTAATCCTCAAAAGGAATTTTTGGTGTCTGTTAAGAAAAAAGATATCCATGGTTAAATATGAACTGAGAATTAGATTATTGACGATTTACTAAACAGCTTTAAAAATTGTTTTGCTTTTTTAAAAAACCTTTAAGATTATAAATAAATATAATCGAAATCTATTTAACTTCTGCAACACATTCCATTCAACCGTGGATATCTTATTGACCATATCCGACATTAAAAATTCCTTTTAAGAATTGAAAGTCCTAACAATGTACTTTATTTTTATTTCAATAAAACTTCTCTAGCACGTCACATATAGTAACTATAATATGACAAAGTAAAATAAAGCTCTTTGTTCAAATTTTAATTAAAAGTTTCTCAAAATTGTGACGTTATGGAGTAATTTGGAAACCAGATTCATATTCAGCATCCAAAAAAGCTTTCAGAAATGACGAACTTTCCAGTTAATTTTTTTCCCCAACAGTGTTATTATTGGGCTGCGCTGATCGGCCGATCCCAGGAAAAAAATTTTTATATATAAATTATATATAAATAATTGTATAATTATACGTATAATCGTAAAATTATATGTGAAATATGTCTATTTTTATACATAATTATATATGTTTATATATAAAGTATAAGGGTTCATACATAAAAAGCACTT